>NC_133618.1:13887246-13989746 GCF_048593235.1 Sminthopsis crassicaudata | reverse complement strand
CAATCAGATGAGGTGAATCTGAGTTGGGAGACTGGCCCAAAAGAGTACTTATTAATGGTTTATCAATATGGCAAGGTATAAGAGCCACAGGAATCTTTGCTTCATGTTGGGCTAATTAATGTTTATCAATGACTTGAAAAAGAACATATATGGTGCGTTCATTTCATTTTTGGATGATTCCAAAGTAGAAAGAAAACTAATACGAGGGATGAGAGTCAAGATCCAAATAAAAAATTGATAGGCTCAAACATTAAGCTGTATTTAATTAAATACAATTAATTATAAAAAAATGTAAAGTGGTAAATGGGGATACAAAAATCAACCTCAAAAGTAAAACAGAGAGGAGGCTCTGGGAAATGTTCTGGGGAAAAAGTTATGGGGATTTTAGTGGTATAAAGAGTTGGCCCTGTGATATGGTAGGACAAAAGGCTAATGCAATTTCTAGTCAATCAATAAACATTTATTAAGTAACTACTGTGTGCCAGGTACTATGCTAAACACTATGGATGCAGAAAGTCAAAATGCAGGCTTTTCCCTCAAAAAGCTTATAAAAAGCTTAATTTTGGATTTTAATAAGAAGGGCCCAATTTTCATGAAAGGATGATATTAATTTCTCTCTATTCTATCCTCTTCAGAACTCATCTGATGATTGTGTTCACTTCTGACATACAGAGATTATGAAGGACACTGATGGAATGAATCAAGAAGACAATAACCAGAATAATGACAGCACTGGGTTCTACATACTAGCATATGAAGTCCAATTGAAAGAAATAAGGAATTAAGCAACTAGAAGATGCAGTAAATGGATTGCTAGGCCTGAAGTCAGAAAGATCTGAGTTAAAATCCAGCTTGAGACATTTTCTAAGTGTATGACCCTAAGCAAGTCATATTTATCTATTTGCTTCAGCATCCTAATTTGCAAAATAGATATAATGATAACACCTAAATCTTAAAGTTATTGTGAGAATTAAATGAGATCGTAATTTGTAATGTGCTTAGCATAGGGTCTGGCACATAATAAGCACTACATAAAACTTAGGTATTATTATCATTAGGTTTAACCTGGAAAAAAGAACCCTTATGCAGTAGCTGTATTCAAGTATTGGAAGGGTTGTCATGGAAAGGAAGACTTATATTTACTTGATTTTGCCATCATAGTCAGAAGCAGAAGCAGTACATGGAAGGTGCAAAGAATCAGTGTCAGTGAAAAAATATCAGTTTCCCCAAAAGCAAAGCAATTGTGAAGTGGAATACAAAGCCTCGAGTTTTTCTAACTTAGAGATCTCCAAGCTGAAGATGGATGTCCATTTTGAAATAGTCAATAATTCCTTTGATGAACAATGAGGTTACTTTCCAACTATCACAGTCTGTGATTCTGTTCTCTATCATACTTGTACAAAGCTCAATGGCATTTTATCAAATTCATATAATTTGGTTAGCATTACCCTGATCCTTGTCCATCTATATTATTTCCAACTTCTTTTTTATCATGAATAATGTTCTGATGAACATTTTTGCACACATGGTCCTTTGCTTGTTGCCAAAATTCTCTTTACTGCCTCATCTTAGAGGTGAGATTTACAGATAAGTGTATGAATAATTCTGCAATTTTTGTTGAATATTAAAATTTGTTCTCCAAGATGGTTAAGCAAATTTCCAGCTCTGTGAGCCATAAATTGATGTCTTTAGACTGCTGGGAAAAAGCGCTCTCTTATGCAAATGGAATATGTCTGTCTTTTCATGACCACATTCTTTTTTTTTTTTTTTTTTGCACTGGACCTCTGATTTCAGTTTTTTAAGGATCTCCCCATTAGAAAATGATGATCTTTTCTGAAACTTATTGACAGTAATCAACAAGAGTGGCAAACATTTGTTAAGTGCTTATTTTATGCCAGACATTATGCTAATGCTGAGAATGTGTGTGTGTGTGTGTGTGTGTGTGTGTGTGTGTGTGTGTGTGTTTGCTTTTTTCTTTTCATAGTCTTTCCCTAACTGGAGAGATCACATGCAAATAATTAAGCACAAAGTGGGAAGATGGAAGATAATCAAAGATGAAAGCCATTAGCAACTAGTAGAACTTGGGTATCTCTATTGAAAAGGGTGAAATGTGAGTTGATCCTTTAAGGAATCAATAAAAACTAAAAAGCAGAGAACAGAGTATTCTACACCTGAGAAACTTATCATACACTTAACTTTAGATTTTACCACTGAGATGATGCAGATAGTAGAATTTTGGTAATAAGCAAAGGACCATGTGTACAAATATGTTCATAGAAACATTCTTCTTATAATTATGCAGTCCAGCTCTTTATCTTTTATACCTTCCAATTTCTCCCCAAAATAAATGTAATGATCATTTTAGTTTAATGAATGTGAGAATATATGTCAAGATTATTTTAATTCTTACATCTCTGGTCATTTGTAAATTTGTATTTCAGTACAAGTTGAATACTCTTGTAAATTCATTTGTCAGATTCTTTGATGATTACAACTTTGAGCTATGGACATACCTGTCTATGGACATTTCTAAAACTATTCTCTTGAGGCAGTTCCATCAGGTTATGTTTGATTAATAGCTCATTTGTAAAATAGATTCACATTATAGAGTACCTTCTTTAATCAGTATGGTGAGATTTTTCAGGCAAAAAAACTGATGCTCAAAGAGAAATATAATAAAACTTATCAGTAGTCACACAACTAGAAAATAAAGATTCAAAGAAATTTATCTTGCTTTTTGGATTAAACACTTTTCCACTATACTACATTGTTTTCTAAACCTATTTCACATTATCTATATGTATGCATGTGTATTTATCTAGGTAGATATGCATAATTTCTTTGATTGCAGATGATCATGTACTTAATCCTGTAAAGTTCTGATCCTCTCTCAGTTGTAATCCTTTTCTGTATAATCTTTTCCTCTATGAGCAGGTTTCTTGGGAGGCTTCTGGAGCCTCTAGCCAACCTCTTCTTCCTGAATCCTGGCTCTGAATCTCCTCCAGCTCTTGTCCTTCCCCAGGCAGACTGCTTGTCCAGGCCCAATGTTGCCTCTTTTATCCTCCCAGAGAATGGGTGTGGGATAATGCAAGGGCTTCTGGGAAGAACCACTTCAACCAATGAACTTGCTCCTTCTAGGATTCCTAAGGTTTAAACTCCCTTTACAGGTCTGAGCCAGAGAATTGTCAAGTCAACCTGAGTTCTCACCTTGTAATTGTCCAGACAACCTGAATTCTCACCTAGTAATCCTAACATAATCCAACCATGAAACTGAGATGCAACAAATTATGACTCAGTTCTCTGCTGCTTGTGCTAATTATGTTCAGCCACAGTGTACCTTGACCCCAACATAGATGTGTCATTTTGGTGGTCTTTCAGCACAAAGGATAACAAGCAACCAATCAACCAATCTATATATCTACAAACTTATGTGTATAGTTTAATAGAAAATTATTTTTAAAATCTCATTTTAAAATCCATGTGATGTATAACATATATGATTGCTTGCTCTCTTGTGGAGCAGGGAGGGGAGAAATGGAGGGAAGGAGAAAAAATATGGAAATCTAAATCTTGTAAAGGTAAAAACTAATAAATAGGTTTTTTTTAAAGAAGAAAATGAAAAAAGTCCATGTGACTTCATTGACAGAGAAGTGGCCTCAAGGTCAGTAAATTTTGGTTCAAGTCTTCCCCATTTCACCTGCTTGTTCACTCATAATGATTTTGTGATGCTGGCTAAATTACTCAATGTTTCAAGCCTCTCTTTAAAAACTCTTTTTTACAACATGAAGATAATTATTAATAAAAATAACAACTAGAATTTATGTAGCAATGTATAGTTTGCAAAGAACTATAAATAATTTATCTCAATTTATTCTCACAGCAAAATTCAAATATAATTTCTATTGTTATACCAATTTTACAAAACAACAGACATCAACAGGGGTGAAAAAAATGTGCCTCCTATCACAAAATTGTGTCTGAATTTGTATTTGAACTCAAATATTCCTCTTTCCAACTATTGGATATTATTTTCTTGACTCTATTTACTTCACTCTGTATTAGTTGATGTATATCTTTCCATTCTTCCCTATATTTATCATAGCCATCATTTCCTATGGCACAAATAATATTGTATTATATTTTTGCACAATAATTTGTTCATCACTAATCCATGGGAATCTGCCTTCTTTTGCAAATAAAAAAGAGCTACTTTAGATATTTGGATAAATTTCTTTTTCCCCCTTTTTTAAGGAGTTGGATCATGTGATTTATTTTAATGGACTTTTTTATTATTATAGCTTTTTATTTACAAGATATATGCATGGGTAATTTTTCAGCATTGATCCTTGCAAAACCTTCTGTTCCAACTTTTCCCCTCCTTCTCCCCACCCCCTCCCCTAGATAGCAGGTAGACCCATACATGTTAAATATGTTAAAGTTTAAATTAAATACAATATATGTATATACATCCATACAGTTATTTTGCTGCACAAGAATCGGACTTAGACATAAGGTAAAAATAACCTTAGAAGGAAATCAAAACTGCAAGCAGACAAAAACAGAGGTATTGCCAATGCTATATTGTGGTTCATACTCATTTCCCAGAATTCTTTCACTGGGGTAGCTGGTTCTCTTCATTATTGAATAAATGGAACTGCTTCGTCTCATTGTTGAAGAGAGCCACATCCATCAGAATCGATCATCATATAGTATTGTTGTTGAACTATATAACAATCTCCTTCTCCTGCTCATTTCACTAGCATTAGTTCATGTAAGTCTCTCCA
Organism: Sminthopsis crassicaudata; assembly: GCF_048593235.1. Lineage (NCBI taxonomy): Eukaryota > Metazoa > Chordata > Mammalia > Dasyuromorphia > Dasyuridae > Sminthopsis > Sminthopsis crassicaudata. Next base: position 13,984,962 of record NC_133618.1, on the reverse strand, counting down.
GGCCTTTCTGAAATCATTCTGCTGGTCATTTCTTACATAACAATAATATTCCATAATATTCATATACAACTTATTCAGCCATTCTCCAGCTGGTGGGCATCCGCTCAGTTTCCAGTTTCTGGCCACTACAAAAAGGGCTGCCCCAAACATTTTGGCACATGCAGGTCCCTTTCCCTTCTCAAATATATCTTTGGGATATAATCCCAGTAGTAACACTGTTGTATCAAAGAGTATGTAGAGTTTGATAACTTTTTGAGCATCATTCCAAAATGTTATCCAGAATGGTTGGATTCATTCACAATTCCACAAACGATGTGTCAGTGTCCCAGTTTCCCCACATCCCCTCCAACATTCAGCATTATCTTTTCTATTATTCTAGACAATCTTACAGGTGTATAGTGGTATCTTAGAGTTATTTTAATTTGCAGTTATCTGATTAATACTGATTTGGAGCATCTTTTCATATGGCTAGAAATAGTTTCTATTTCTTCATCTGAAAATTGTCTGTTCATATCCTTTGACCATTTATCAATTGGAGAATGGCTTGATTTCTAATAAATTGATTCAATTCTCTATATATTTTGGAAATTAAGCCTTTATCAGAAACTTTGACCATGAAAATATTTTCCCAGTTTATTACTTCCCTTCTAATCTTGTCTGCATTAGTTTTGTTTGTACAAAAGCTTTTAATTTGATATAATCAAAGTTTTCTATTTTGTGATCAAGAATCATTTCTAGTTCTTCTTTGGTCACAAATTTCCTTCCTCTTCCAAAGGTCTGAGAGATAAACTATCCTATGTTCTTCTAATGTATTTATAATCTCATTCTTTATGCCTAAATCATGAATCTATTTTCACCTTATCTTGGTGTTCGGTATTAAATATGGGCCATAAATAGCTTTTTTTTCAGTGTTTTGTTTTGTTTGCTTGTTTGTTTGTTTTGTTCTCCAAGTATAATCATATAATCTCTAGAAAAAAAAGATATAAATCTTTTCACCATTTTATTTCATAATTCCAAATTACTTTTAAAATGTTTATATTTTCCATAGATTATCCAGCTATGAAAAAGCATACCTCTCTTCCCACAACTTAATGCACAATAAGCAGAATCAGGATGCCTTCTCGACACTCATGTTATACAAGGGATTAGTTTTCAGATAATTATGAACTAAATAGTCTCTCGTGGTTTTTCCACTTCTTAAATTCTGTGATTTTATATAATGGTTCATCTTAAGGTTTTATACAGATATCCACAATAATTTCCCTATCAGTAATTAAACATTTTCTGGCTTTTAAACCACAATGAACTTCACTTTTTATGGATTGATTTAATGTCCTTCATTTCCAACAAGCACCATTTTCCTCTCTAAGTATTCATCATATTCAGACATGACATTACTGCACATTCTACACACTGTTGCCCACTTTTATCCATTATTTTAATTACATATTTTCCAATATCTGTCTTTCCCTTAAAGGATCACATAAATATTTGTTTAATTGGACAATCTTAAGTAGTCTATCATATTTTTATGGTACTACAAAATATGATATTGTGATGCAATTTCTTTGATAGTCTTTTCATTATAAATGTCATAAATAAGATATTTGTATTATAAATATGAAGTCACCAAATGTCCATGAAATTATATTTGTTCTTGACTTTGAGACATATGATTAAACTGGTTTAGAGCTAGATTTGGCCACTAAAAGCAAGCCTTTCTTTCATGATAAAATTTGCCAGAGCACAGACTCTGTTAGTGTAACCTCTGCAAATACAGCATCACCTCCATCTGAGCAGGATTTTTTTAGAACAGTAATTATAAGATGTACAAAGTACTCCTTTATGCTTTTGAATCTTATGCACTTCATTTACTAGTTGATATCTAAACAGAGGAGACTTCCATTGGGGAATAAGAAAGGGACAATGTCATGAAAACTTTTCCTTCCAAAAGAAATGCTACATATATAAGAAAGCCAAGGGGGCCTGTTCTTAATAAAACTTTCCATAGACTAACTTCATACATTTCTATTATGCAGTATGTTACATACACAAATAATGAATGATAGATTATATTAGAGTGAAGACTCTAAGATTAAGGAAGACTTGGAAGGCTTCTTGAAGATGGTAGGACTTTTGCTGAGATTTACACTAGTCAAGGAGACGAAGAGAAGAAATAAGGAGAGAGAAAGCCTCTGGAAGTTGTGATATCTTCCTCACTGGATGCTCTCAGACAAATGTCAAACAAACATTGAGACATTCTTTTTTTCAAGTCTTGAGAGGTCTAGCTGGCCTTCTACAATTCAAACAGACTTATTTGTGATGAGCTTAAAGGACCCCAATAAAGCAGCGGTCCTTGCATTTATCATGGATATGATCAGCAGTTACACAATTTGTGAGACAGATTCTAAAATTCCTCGTCTACACAGTCTTTTTCATGTTTGACCTTACTTGACAATCACCACAGAAATGTATGCAAATGAATTAATATTCTTAAATTAGGTTTTTGTTTTAAAATTCCCTTTCCACTTTCCACTTTTTTTTTTCTTTTCTGTTTGGCTAGAATGGACAGATGGAAAATGACAGTTGCTAAGGATGGATTTGTGAAGGAGGTGAGAATCTTCACCCAGCCTACCTAATTTTGGATGGCTTTCTGCCTGAGGTGGAATTGAGGTAGAGTAGATAAGAACAGGAAGAAGCATAGACAGAAGGGAGAATCTCATGACAGTGTAGGTGTGCATTGTGAATCAGGATAGGAAGACAAACTAGAAGATTGGATATGCTTTATTGTTTTAAAGAATCTCTGAGTTAAAAGATCATTTTGTTTATATGATAAGACAGGAAAAATCTTCTGTTTGGTATCATAGAGCTTTCATTTTTCCTTTCCTGTTCTCTCCTCTCTTCCTCTCTCCTCTCCTCTTTTCTCCTTTCCTCTCCCCTTCCCTCTCTTCTCCTTTCCCCTCTACTCTACTCGCAATTCCTCTCCTCTCCTCCTCCCTCTCCTCTCCTTTCCTCTCCTCCCCTCTTCTCTCCTCTCCTTTCCTTTCCTTTCTTATCCTCTTCTCTCTTTTCCTCTCCTTTCCTCTCCTCTTCTCTCCTTTCCTTTCCTTTTCTCTCCTTTCCTCTCCTTTTCTTTTGGTTTGCTTCCTTCCTTCCTTCCTTCCTTCCTTCCTTCTTTCCTTCTTTCCTTCCTTCCTTCCTTCCTTCCTTCCTTCCTTCTTTCCTTCTTTCCTTTTTTCTTTCTTTCCTTCCTTCTTTCCTTCTTTCCTTCTTTCCTTCTTTCCTTCCTTCCTTCTTTCCTTCCTTCCTTCCTTCCTTCCTTCCTTCCTTCCTTCCTTCCTTCCTTCCTTCTTTCTTTCTTTCCTTCCTTCCTTCCTTCCTTCCTTCCTTCCTTCCTTCCTTCCTTCCTTCCTTCCTTCCTTCCTTCCTTCCTTCCTTCCTTCCTTCCTTCCTTCTTTTCTTCCTTCCTTTCTTCCTACCTTCCTACCTTTCTACCTTCCTTCTATTCCCAAGTAATATATATTATGTATTTTGATATTACATCACTATTTACATACAGCATGAATTTGATATGTTTCTTTGTGGGGTTGCTTCTTTACTTTTAAAATCTAATGTTGCTCCTCAGCATCCATGGAAACTTTGTTGGATGGCCCAATTTCTCTGGATCTCTGATTCCTCATATAAGAATGAGGTTTGGTTTGGAGGAGCACAGTGGGGGTGATGGTGGTACAATACAATCCCTTTCTCTTTAAAATGAGGGTAACAAGGTGTGAGAGTCATTTGAGGTCATTTAGTTCAACCCCTCATTTTAAATATGCCCAAATTTTGAACCAGATGAGTTAATGATTGATGGATAGTTGCACTGATCAAAAATACCTGAGGTGACCTTTGAACATGGGTTCTCAAACAATTGGGCCAGTACTCTTTCTACTGTATTCCACTGCCTCATTGAGAGTTTCTTGTGAGTTCTTCCATCTCTAATCATTCCTATGATCCCGATAATTTCTTCCTCTTTCATTATGGCAGAGGTACATAAGGGTACATAACATAAAGTGTTACTAGGAATACTGTGGCATACAGGACAAAAAAGCCTAGCATCTTCTCCTAAATACATCACTGACAGGTGTCTCTCCAGCTCTGTCTTTCTGCACACAGGAGAGCATTTAATCTGGCCTATTATGAAAAATGTCCCAATTAATTGCTTTAAAAGATGAATACGGGAAACATGGTTATAGAGTTCCATTTCAGTTCATTCTCTGCAAGAGCAATCAACTTTAAAGCTCATAATTTCTTTTAATTGGATATTTTATTACTAGGCAAGGGGACAAAGAGCAAAACTAATTTTCTCTGCCTTTTGTTTAGCCCACTCTCTTTGTAAGAAAGGGCTTTTGGTGTAGACTCGAGTGAATGCAAATGCCTCGTTTTCCAGATCTTGATTTCCCTTCTAGAGAAAGAGAGAACTGTGTATATCAATAGTTGTTTGAAATTTTGCACAAGGATCATATTTCTTTCTAATATCCCTCAGGATCATACCACATGTTTTTTTGTAATCAAACTGTTTTTGACCTTTAAGTTTTTAGGATGGATATATCAGAGAAAGCAGAAGTTTTGTAGTCAGACCATGCAGGTTTGAGGATTTGGATCTATAAATATTTGTGCTAACTTGGAAAGTTATTTCAATTCACTACCTCTCAATAAATTGAGAGTGCTAGCTAACTTAAGAAAATCAGAGATTTAAGCTGGAAGGGATTTTGAGATTATCCAATTCATACCCCTGTTTTGACAAAAGGAGGAAACTGAGGTACAGAAACATCAAAAAATCTTTTCAATAATAGGTAGTTACCAACAGAATTAAGATTTCGATACAAATTTGCATATATAAAATCCACACAGGGAATCACATGCATAAGTCTGTAAACATATGCTCAAGAAACACATGTGTATGTACATAAATTTATTCCCATATGCATGCAAATTTACAAACATGAGTTTATGTACATATATACTCAGGGTATGGCCATATACATACATATGTATGAAACAGCTTTGTATTATACCTAGTAAGAAAGAACCCTTTCTAAGAACTACAAGCTTTATGGCCTTGAATTAGCCAAAATTTTTCTTGGCATTGCATTCAGATATTTACAGAGCTATTGATGGTTGATGATAAGGTTTAGTAGGGTTTTTTTAAATGGTCACAGTTTCTTACACAAGTGAAATCACAAGCCTGCATAAAATCGGAGGACATTTTGTGTATGTATATATATATATATATATATATATATATGACATTTTGTTTATATATATATTTATATATATATAAAATGTCCTCCTATTTTATATATATATATATACATATATATATATATACACATATTTATATGTATATATGTGTGTAAACATATACATATATATATGTGTGTGGATACATATACATAAATATGTGTGTGCGTATACATATATATGTATATTCACATACATACTGATATAAAAACACATGCACAATATCTTGTGCAATTATATGCAAATGTGAATGCACTCAGTAGCTCAGGGGCATTATCCCTGGAACCAAAAAGACTCAATTACCTGAGTTCAAAATGTGACCTCAGATACTTGTGCCTATGGAAAAGTCACTTAACCCCATTTGCCTCAGTTTCCTCATCTATAAAATGAACTGGAGGAGGAAATGGCAAACCACTCCGGTACATTTGCCAAGAAAATGCGAAATGGAATCAAGAAGAGTTGGACATGACCAAAAAATGACTCAACAACTGCAAATATGAACAAAGTAGTAAGTGAATGAATCTTAAAGAAAGTTGAAATGCATTACAATAGTATCTCCATTCTTTACAAAAGCTTTAGTACACATGTCCATAAAACATTATGTATTCCACCATAACAATAAGGATAACAATGATAAATAGAACTTGTATAATGTTTAAGGTTTACAATTTGATTTACAAATAGGAACTCATTTTATCCTCACAGTAACCTGGGATATTAGGCTTTATTATTATCTTCATTTTAAAGATGAGGGAAGTGAGGCACAAAGAGATTAAATTACTTTTTTTTAATATTTCATTGAGTGATTGATGGGATGAATTTGCAAAAAAAACAAATCTGTTCCTAGGTTCTAAGATAACATATGATTTAGTTCACAACCACCATTTTTTAATTGATGAGGAAATTGAGCTGCAAATATTTTGAATGGTCTTCTCAAAGTCATACAGGTGGTGAGTGACAGATGTGGAATTCAAATCCTCTCCATATAATCCTCCCAAACTATCTCTCTATCTAGTAGATATAAATGGATGTCTCTTTAGCTTTGACCTGTGATCAAGCATGTTTGGAGATGAGTAAAAGAATTAGGGAAAGGACGGGGGCACCTAGGTGGCACAGTGGATAGAGCACCAGCCTTGAATTCAGGAGGACCAGAGTTCAAATGTGGTCTCAGACACTTAACACTTCCTAGCTGTGTGACCCTGGGCAAGTCACTTAACCCCAGCCTCAGGGGAAAAAAAAAAAAAAGAATTAGGGAAAGGAGTAAAAATCATATTAACATATGCATAGTCTTCAATACCCACTCCCCTTCCCTTTCTTTTTTCATTCAGTGGTTTATATTCATAAAGTAGTTAAAGCACTTTCCTCAAGTCTAGTGAAGTCAGCAAGTTGTGAGGTCAACAAGGGTTGACAACTCCATTTTGAACACTCAACAAACTCAGCTCCTTGGAGATGAAGTGACTTGGTCAACTCTAAAGCTTCTTGGCAGCTTTAAATGAATTTAAAAGAGTTAAAATTTTGTTAGACACTATTCTGTAACAGTCATCCTGCTAAACACTGGAGACAGAGCAGTCAACAGATCGTCTCCTGCCCTACATTTAGGGGAATAGTAGAGAGTTTCAGACAGGTGAACCATCTACTCCAATGGCCCTCCCCTTACAGATGAGGAAACTTAAGTCTGAAGTGTTTTGGGCAAGGGGAAAACACTACTAAATGACTAAAAACCCAGGTATCCTGCATCTAAATCCATCACACTGGCACATGTGGAGAATGAGCATCATTCTTTCCAGGTCGTGCTGTTCAGAGTATCAAATGTTAACACATCCCAGAGATAATGAATGGCTACTTTCCTAAAATATTAAATATAGATGTGTTGATTGTTGTATTCAAAGCCATGGCATCAATAGATTGTGAAGATTTTTTTTATTTCTGAGTATATATATATATATATATATATATATATATATATATATATATATATATATATATATATATATTGCATTTTTTCCCTTGCATGATTAATTTCAAAATTGTACATAATAGTTCCAATAAGAGAGGAAGGGAGAATAAGAAAGAACGAGAAAGCAGAAAGGGACAGAAAGATGGAAGAAAAGAGAGAGAGAGAGAGAACAGGCAGACAGAGGCAGAGACAGAGAGAGAAAATGAAAATAGAAAAAAATCAAATCATAATAAGCATATATTATTTGTTGATAAATGTGTTCATATATGTGCATATATAAATATATATGTACATGTTGCTGGGGGAATATGCACATAAAGAATCACAGGATGGGAAGTAATTCTCCAATATTATAAAGTGATATCTTTTCTCTTTCTTTTTTTTAATCCTTGAATTTTCCTGTGAGTTATTTCTATAAAGAAATATTGTTTGATAATTAATCATTTATCCACCTCATTAGGTATCCTGCTGGGCTCTGAATATGAAGCGGCGCTAGTAATTTGCAAAATCAATGTCTGAAGCCAGATAACATGATACATCGGCTACCACAATGGGAAGGGGCTCTTAAGTGTATCACTGGAGGGTGAAGGGTCCACCTCCTAGCTCTCTGGACAAATGAGTCCTGACAAATAATACAAATTTAAAGAGAACCGGATCTAACAGCTTCAGTCATTTGCCAAGCTAGTCTGCTGACTTAAGACTCAGAAGAATGTTACCATGAGATCACTATGGATTAAAGAATCTAAAAATGGCTGAATGTGATCTTTGTATATAATTATGTCTAAAAAATCAGACTCAGAATCAGAGAATGACCAATAAGGTTTTACTTCAGGCCAAAATATTTAGAAGACCTTGATGATAAGATTTCAGAATACTTCAGCCTTCCTCCTCAGCCACTTTTCTCTATCTAGTTCCTTGCCCTAAGACTGAAATAACAGTAAAATCTTTCTTGGAGAATGTCTCTTTCTTTTGGAAGCCACTTACTCCTACCAGCATCTTTCTAGAAGAAGTTCTTCATCAGTGTTCAAAATTGAACTAGTCCCAAGGCACATTTTTGTATGCAATAGCAGCAATCTCGAAGAGACCCAAATTCAGTTCTGTTCAAGATAAAATTACAATGTCAAGAACTATTCTGGCAAGTTCACAAGTATTGTCTCACTGGCCCTTCATAACAAACCATGGGGAATAAGTAAAATCATTATTTCCATTTTACAACCAAGGAAACTGAGGCAAGCAGAAATTAAGTGACTTGCCCCTGGAACCAGTGGTAATAGGGCTTGATGACGAAATGGAAATCAGGTCTTCCTAACTCCAAGCCCACTATTCTGTCCACTAGAAAATAGTGAATGGAGAACAGAACTTCATCTGCATCTTCACATCTTAAAAATTTCCCCAAGATACTAAAATATTAAGTAACTGTCTCAAAGTCAAACAGACAGAATATTTCAGAGGTGGGAGTCCAAGTCTTCTTGACTCAAGCTTGCTCTCTATGTACTATACCACCTCAATAATGAAAAGGGGTGAGAGGAGGGCATGTAACTTTTGACTGTATTTCCCTACATCGACATTGAGGTATTACTATGGATTATAAATTCTCTAAAAAATGTTCTATTTGATTTAACTTTTAACTCTCTCTCTAACATCCCAGGAAATTTACCGGCACTATATCAGAAATTGGGAAATGGGTCAGTTATTTTTGACAAGTTCATAGAGCTAGTAGTTGAAGAAAATTATGTCAAGAGTTCACCAAAAATACTAGAGCTATTGGTATGGACAGCATGCAGAGGTGCACACTCAATGATAGCATTGTTATTATAAATAAAAGATGTGTTCTTTTTGGCCACAAATGTAGGCACTAGGAGAAAAGAGGTGGAAGCAGCAAAGAGATGAATTCAGGTTTGAGGTTAGGGATTTGGAACTGCTTGAATGGCTGGCTGCAAAGAATGGTCATCAATGAGTTTATGGCAGGAGGTATCTAGTGGAGTATTCCAGGACCTGGCCTTGGCTTATTTTTGTATTATTGACTTGGATAGAAGAGAGATAGATTTCATTGTCTAACTTTCACACAAAGATGGTAGGGCTAGTTAGTATGATGATGAAATAATCGGTATCCTAAAATATCTTGAAATATTACAAGAGGAGATTGATAAATTTCATACAAATATTTCATATATAAACATATATATATATATATATGTATATATAACCCCAAAATCAAGTTTATAAATCTAATTCTGGGAAGACATGGGTAGATAACATTTTCAATTAGAAAACTTGGATGACTGACAAATTTAAAGCTTGTTATGAGTTACCATGATTGAATAACCTCCCCTAGTTGTATATTTGGATGCATTGAGAGGCATAGTTTATTAAAATATGGTGAGAATCCTTCTGTTCTCTATTCTAGTGAGATGGAATACTGAAGTTTGTTCTTACTGGCATCAATTTCAGGATACTGAGAAACTAGAGAATAGAGGACAAGAATATTTAAAAGAGGACAACAAGGATGTTGAAAGGTATTATCCCCATATCATCTAATAAGCATTAGTTGAAAGAATGAGCCATGTTTTCCTTGGAACAGAAGATTCTGTCAAGGTGGGTTAGGACAAGGGAGATGAATGATGTCTATGTTTTTTGGAAAAAATTCATGGAAAAGCTTAATGATCCCCAATATAAAAACCAGAGGAAAAGAAGTAAAAATACCAAAAAGGGGATTTAGCTTTTATTTCAGAGAAAAGGAATCAAACAACTACACAAACAAGCAACACAATAACAATTAGAGTTGTCCAAACATAAAAGAAGAATCCTTCTGGGGATCCCTGATCTACTTCGTTGCAGGTCTTCCAGCAGAGGCTGGATGGATTACTTTTTGGATTTACTTTCAAATATGAGTTGGACTAATTGGCTGCTGAAATCTCTTTCAACTATGAAATTTAAATTAATGAATGAATGAACTAAAAAGAGTTGCAGATAATAAGTTCAGACCTCTAGGTTCTAGTCTCAAATTCAACATGAATGCATTATAGCTTTTGGAGAAAATTATTTAATTTCTCCCAGCTTCTATTCAACCAAAAGAAAAGGAAAAAAAACTATAAACTCATTCTTTGGCATTATTGTTATATTGTGAGTTAGGAAGGCTCCTACTTGCATTCAGAAATGATTTCACAAATACAGAATGGAAGATATATGGTTAGAAAGTGTTCTCTCAAAGATTTTGGTCTTTTACATGAATGTAAATGCAGTATTGTGAATAGTAGGATGCCATACAGAAAAGATCATGTGATGTTAAACTGAATCAAAGGTTGATGGCTCATGGGTCAAACCAGACCAGTACTTATTTTTGTGTAACTCTGTGGCCCAAAATTGTTGATAAAAATTTAGAAAGTTAGTTTATGAAGTCTAGTGGTAGGCTGGATATGACTTGCAGACTTTAATTTGCTGAACTCTGTGCCATACTAAGAAAAATATAGTATAGAGGAATAAGGAAGTTATTATCGTATCTAAAATATTCTGTCCAATGTTGAAGAAATATTTTGACACAGAAATAGTAAATCTGGAAATTATATGGAAGGTTAATCAATCAAGGCAATGAATGTCTATTTGATTATGCCATAAAAGAGAGAGAGGTAGCTATAGACAGCAAAGCTGACCTATCCATCCTCATGGTTTGTTTAGTTTTCCAAATGAGGGTCAACATGATTTGATCTAGATTGACATCCTCTGGGAAAAGCCCTCATTTCTCCTATTAAAATGATTATAATACAAGCTAGCATTTATATATTCTTCAAAGTTAACAAGTGTTCTAGTAGCTTATTGTGTTAGATCATAACGATAATCCTGTGAATTAAGTATTATTACTATCCCCACCTTAGAGAAGAGGAAACTTAAGCTGAGTGAGGTTAAGTGACTCAATATCTTCAACTCATTATTTCCAAAATGGTACTTATTATCTTTCCCATAAAGTGTCCCTCTTCCTGCCTACCTTGTTAATGGAGAAGCTAACATCATTCTCCCAGGCTTCAGAGACATCCTGGACTCTTCACTATCTGTTATCTGCTTTTTGTCATTTCACTTTTACACTAACAATCCAATATGCCCCCTTTTCTCTTATGACCCTGCCAGTCCCCAGCACAGAGTCTCTGAACTACTGCAATAACTGGTGCTTGGAGTCACCTGTCTCAATCTCTTTTCCCTTTAATCCATCCACAAAAGGGTTTTTCTTCAAAGGAAGGTCTAATTATGTCTCTATTTTACTTCCTAAGTCTCAGTGGCTCCCTATTGATTCCACAACCACATACAAAGTATTCTGTTTGGCATTCCTCACCCATCCTCCCACTTTTTCATTCTCCTTACACTTTATATTTGTTCTTTTGTCCAGTGACATTGACCTCCTGGCCCTCAGTTTCTCAGCTCCAGACATCTTCTCTGACTGTCCCACACTCCTCGAATACCCTCCCTCTGTTCTACCCATTGGCCTCTTTTAATTCCCAATAAAAATCTCATCTTTTATTTAAAGGCTTCCCTACCACTCTTAAATCTAGTCTCTTACTTCTGTTAATTATTTCTACAACATTTACAAATGTTGTTTGATTTTACTAATAATCACATCTTCATTTTTGCACTGGCAGCTGGGAACATTTGCAACTAGGTGCAGTGGAAGAAAAAATAGGAGGGATGATGTATACAAGTTTATTATTAACATCATACTAGGATCTTTGTTGCTCTTCTTCACCCTATCACTGCAAAGAGATCCCATGCATTCACTGAATATTTTTACTGTTTCCCTTTAAAATTCAAGTTTTCTTTTATAATGATATCTCTAAAATATAATGCCAGTCCTTTGGATTGAGTCCCAGCAAGCAAAGTCAGTGATTCAACTTAGAAGTTAGAAAAGCTTCATGCTGGAATACCTGCAGCCATTATTGGTGGCAAGTTTGATATTAATGAAACAAAAAGGAAGAAAGTATTGGTAAAAGTCTTCATAAAAGAAGTCTTCATGTATTGCCCCCCAAAATGCTAAGGTAACCTCTCAGGTAAACAATCTCTAGCATAAGATTATAGTTTTTGATGGTGATGAGAAGCTAATCTATTGTCAACAGATTCAATATCAACATCAGCATCTCTTACTTTTGCACTATTTTCTACTAATAAAGAAGATTAACAGCAGTTTGCTTTCTATCAATTGTTTTCTGTTAGGTTCTTACTAAGTGCCCGAGAGATTTGAGTTGACACAGCAGTTCTCCTCCCAGAGAGTGATGGGCAGCTTCTGGAGACAACAGCACATTACAGTTTTCATGTTATTTCACTCATTACATAGTAAACTCCTTCAAGGCAGGACTGTTGTTTTGCCTCCTTCTGTATCTCCAATGCTTAACACAGTCTGGCACATTGTACTGCTTAATAAATAAATCACAATAACTAATTGAATTATGTTCACAATGCCATTTGGTTCCTGAGGAAACTCATACTCATATACCTAACTCCTGTTGTGATCCTGGATATCTTAGAATCAGCTGGAATCAGGATGAGCAAAAGTCTTTATTCTTGATCTTTTGGGGTGGCCAGGGGATTAGATCTAGCAATCTCCACACCTCCTTTCTCTCTCTCCACTGCCAAAGAATGATCCTGCTTCTACTCTGATCTCTCCTCCCCTTCCTTGTCCTCACCCACAAATCAAGCCAGCACAGAGTTGAGTAGGGTCATCCTCCAAGCATGTTAATAGAGAATTGGCCAATTGGTAATTAGCCTTCAGTGCTAGATTACCTTACCTTAAGTGCATTTGCTCAGTTCTAGCCCTTTACAACTCCAAATCTAGAACTCTATGCACAGCATTATTTATGAAATGTTAAAATGCATAGCATTCTCTCTCATGACTGTGTTAGTAGATGATTTTAGCAGTGTAGCCCTGTTGAAAGGTTCAGCATTACGGATTTTTTTTTTCCCCAATAAACTTTCTACAAGAATTTTAGCCACAAAAAAGTACTTCCTCCAGTAATACTTATATTTAGCATATTAGAATGAGGAAATAATAGTCCCACTGCAAAAAGGCAATGTGATTATGACATATATGACATTTTTACATATATCAAACTAGGATGTAAAAAAGCTAGGCATCTAACATGTCTTCTGACTCCAAATAGGTGAAAATAGAATTAAAAAATGCCCTTAAAAATCCAGTAAATAACCAATGGCCCTTTTCTTTCTTGCTGCTAAATTCAAGAATAATAAGGATACATAAATTTTAAACTATTTTCATTCCCTCTTCACATGGGAGCTAATAGAAACAATAGCATCTAAGAGGAGATTATACATGCTCAGGAAGAGTTTTGTTCCCCAGTATTGCATGATAATTTTTCATGAAGATATGGTTCTGGAAGTCCTCAATTGCTCATCTCCAAATTCAACATTTCATCTAGGACTTCTTTAAGTTGCAAAAATTAGACATGTAAATTCTGTGGGTTGACTATGTATATAAAATAAGTAGGAAATAATTAATATAAATAAGACAGCATCAGAGACTGGATTTCCTGCACATAGAACAGCAAACAATAAAGAAAAAGACCAAAATCCCATGCCCATTTCTGAAGGACAGATGTTAAGAGAGGAAGGAAAGTGAAGAAAGCATCTATTTCCTCATATCTCATGTTATGAGTGAACCAGTCATTTTTCACGTTTACGCTCAAATGTAGGAAAACCCACACAAATCTTTTTGAGATTATTTTAAAGACATCCATCATTCTGGCTATGTGGCCAATGGAAAAACAAATAAACAAAATAATAACAACAATAAAAATACTGTTCTCAACAAAGTAGTTGGCCAATGTTGAACGCCCACCTGTGTTCCAGTCGTCTTTTGTCTCTGAAGAAGACCTCTTAGCTCCAGTCGTCTTTTCTCTCTGAAGAAGACCACTTATCATTTTCCATGGGGTGAGATTATTTTATATTTCCTAGGTATGTGCTAAATACTCATTATACATTACAGACATACATACACATATCTATATCTATATCAATATTTATACATATATATATATACATATATAAAATTATAATTACTACTTTGTGAACAGAATGAAAACTATTGGAATAATATTGTCATTTTTATCTTTGTTACCCTAGGACCTAGCATAGGTATTACACATGGTAGGTTTATAACAAACTTGTATTTTGGAAATTAGATTGTTGCATAAAGAAGATCCAACTCACTTCCGGTTGATCAATGATGGACAGAAATAACTACACCCAGAGAAGGAACACTGGGAAGCGAATGTAAATTGTTAGCACTACTGTCTATCTACCCAGGTTACTTATACCTTCGGAATCTAATACTTAATGTGCAACAAGACAATGGTATTTACACACATATATTGTATCTAGCTTATACTATAACACATGTAAAATGTATGGGATTGTCTGTCATCAAGGGGAGGGAGTAGAGGGAGGGAGGGGATAATTTGGAAAAATGAATACAAGGGATAATGTTATAAAAAATTACTCATGCATATATACTGTGAAAAAAAATTATAAAAAAAGAAAAAATATAGGAAATTTGATATTGGTTAAATGCATTGTCATGTGGAAACATTTCCATATGAGTCACAGTTGTGGGGGAAAAAACAGATAAAAAGAAAAAAAAATCACAAAAAAAGAATAAAATAAATGAGAAATATTACCTTTAAAAAAATAAAAGAAATTAGATTGTTGCATTGATCCAGGGAAAAGAAGGAAACAGATAGGGGAATCAGAGACTGGATGCAGAGGGTCAAAGAAGGTTTTATTCTTGGTCTTTGTGAAGATCCCTGTTTATCACAGAAGAGGACGGAAACTTTAGGTAGTTCATTTCTGGAGACGGCTCAGTTTGAGTGTGCTTCAGGGAATGAGACTGGTGCAGGGGCAGGCATCTTCTGATGCAGCCTGCTTAGCTCCCAGCCCACAGCTTTACAGAGAGTTTCATTGCCAGAAATGTCAATTTTGCATCTTAAGTTCCTCCAAAAGGCAGCCAGAGCTATTCTTGAAATAAGAAACAGCTGGAGGACATCGAGCTTAAAATGTAGTCAGAAAAAAGACTATGGAAACCATTAATTCTACATTCCACCTAGGCCAGTGTCAAATAAGATACGAAAATGTAAAATTATTCTTTCTCATTTTCTTAGACTTTTCTCCTGTACTACAATGGAGAAAAATATCAGAAAATTTGGCTTCTAAATTCTATGAAGTTTACTAGCTGGATGTCTGAAGGAAAGTAACATAACCTTTTCAAACATCCTTATCTGTGTTACAGTAAGAGTTCCCTTTTCAATTACTTTAATGTTGAAAAAGAAAGACAGTGATGTAGTGAATGATATGTTAGAGCTGAAATCCTGACAACTTAATTGGGAATCTTACTACTTATAAACTGAATGACTGTGGAAAAAAATCAGTTAACCTCTTTGAGCCTAATTTTTCTTAGCTATATTATAAATAATGGTATAATATACAATATAATATTATAAATAATAAGCACATTTGTATGTAAATATTTAAGTGTCTTAGTGGATAAATCACTGGATTTGGAGTCAAGAAGATCAACATTTTAATTTTTCCCCTGACTCTTACCAACTCTATGGCCCTAAATAAGTCACTTAATCTGTCTTAAATTCCATTTCCTTTTCTATAAAATGGATATGATAATGGAACCTACCTCACAAGGTTGTGATGAGAACAGAATAAGATTACCTGGATAAAGAAATTGTTTTGCAAAACCTAATGCGCTATATAAATTTTAGGAATAGATCCAATAGAGCAATAATGAACTGAACCAGCTACACGCACTAAAAGAACTCTGGGAGATGACTATGAACCACTACATTACATTCCCAATCCCTCTATTTTTTGTCCACCTGCATTTTGGATTTCCTTCACAGGTTAATTGTACACTATTTCAAAGTCCAATTCTTTTTGTACAGCAAAATAACTGTTTGGACATGTAAACATATATTGTATTTACTTTATACTTTAACATATGTAACATGTTTCAGTCAACCTTCCATCTAGGGAAGGGGAGGAAGGAGGGGAAAAATTAGAACAAAAGATTTGGCAATTGTCAATGATGTAAAATTACCCATGCATATATCTGCTAAATAAAAACTATTAAAAATTTTAGGAATAGAGATGGACCCATGATTCCATTCTGAAAGGAAACTGCTCCTACTAATATAGAACAGCACCTTTTATGTTCTAGTCTTAGAGAACTGAAAGGCCAGCCAAAGACACACTGTCAACATGTACTAGAGCGTTGATCACAGCTCTTCCTGACTCTGACAATAGCTCACTGTTCAATATTCTGTGCTACCTTCTACTTAAGTATATTATTATTATCCTATTAATAATATATTTATAATATAATAATATACTTTACTTCAAAAATCTAATGCATTATTAGTGCATATATCTTTTTTTCCCATTTTGCAAAGGAGCAGAGTCTCCCCAAAATGTAGCATCTTGCCTTTTGTCACACAGCTAGTGAGTTCCTTAAGTTTAAAAGAGCTTGAATCTAGAACTGAAACCTTAGAAGCTATGTACTGTAACCCTCTAATTTCACAGGGGATGGAGCTTCAAGAAATTTAGGAGAGATTCAAACACAGGTCTTCAACATGAAGTCCAGCATACACACGGATTCTAATGCACATCTTCACCAGTGCTAGACCATGCTGTTTCTCTGCAGTGGGGAAGAGGATGACAGATTTTTCCTATCTGCTTCTCAGGAATTTAGGGAAGAAAACTATTTGGTAAAACTATAAGCAGACCTTTAGTAACATGAGAGCATGAGTTACAGTTATTCTGGGTTGATCAAGATGATGCTTTTTTGTGTTGTTCTTGTCAATTGCAGCATGTAATGATTTACCTGGATTAGCCTGGCTGCTGAGCATCTACCGCCTATTAGTTTCATCTGAGACTTGTGCCGTTCAGGCAACATCCTAAAATAATGGGGATTAATTATAAGACCAACCACTTGTTCCCCTTGATGCAGTGCTAGTTGATTGGACGGCTTGTGAACCATTGACATCCCTTCCATGAGAAACTGGTCAGAGCAGAGGTTCACATAAAACTGTTTTAACTAATATGACAAATTCATATTCTTCTCTGCAGTTATCTGCCAAATAGCAGGAAAGTTCCAAAGTAGCTTTTTTCCTCATTAAACTCATGTCTGAATCAGGAGTGGGATGAAGAGATGGCAATGCAGCCCACAGGCTTCCTCTTCTGTCCCCGAGGCAGCCACACAAGCTGCCAGGGACTGACAGTAAGAAATTGTTCAGGATGTGGTCAACTTTGGGTCCGTGGGCATACCTGCACTATAAAAAGGTACATTGTTATTTAAATGACACTAACTGGCTCTGAAGCCAGAGGACTTGGGTTAAAATCCCATTTCAAATTCTTAATATCTATGTGACTTTAGGCATATCATGAAATGTCCCCCATGGTCAACTTTCTCAATTGAAAAGTGAAGATAATTAACTAGTTTCCACTGTTATATGAATGATTCTAAATACCAAAGGAGATATTTGGATTAATAAATTGGTTTCCTCTTCTGTAAAAAAAAAAAAAAAAAAAAAAAAAAAAAAAAAGGATGGGGGAAGAGTTGGCTAAATGAATTCTAAATAGTCTTCCCCTTCTAAATATATGACTAGAGGGGTGGCTAGGTGGTGCAAGGGATAGAGCACCAGACTTGAAGTCAGAAGGACCTGAGTTCAAATATGGCCTCAGACACTAGCTGTGTGACCCTGGGCAAGTCACTTAACCCCAACTGCCTCAGCAAAAAAAAAAAAAAAAAAAAAAAAAAAAAAAAAAAAAAGGCTATATGACTAGATATTTCAAGGGCATATATGAAAGTCCATCAGTCCTCAGAAAAGTCTCTTCTCCCTGGGTTTAGAAGATCAATATGAATTAATTTGATTAAAAATCCCATTCACCTTGTTCCCAACATTCTGATGATAAGACTTTCCCAGAATTTGCCAAAGTAGTCCCCACATATCAGATATGGAGTCTCTCCTTAATTCTTATCCCAAATCTGTCTTCCTAGTTTGCTGACATCTGCCAAAACTGGAATTCTACTGCAGGATTTTAGAGTGCTCATAGACTAGAAGAGCTACTCAGTCAAGTTTTTGTTAAGCACTTGCAATGTTCCTGTCACTGGGCTTAGCACCTGAACGTTAATTCTTGAAGAATGTCCTATACATTTTTGGAAGGTGGGGGTAAATTCTGGCCACCATTCTAAATGATCATTACCTCCTTTCTCGTCCATTTCTGGACCCAAGCAATTTACCCAGCTCAAATGGAACCAGAGAATAGAGGTCCTACCTTCACCTCCTCCCTGGATTCTGTTTCTGCCAAGATTATAGAATATCAAGATCATGGGTACAGAGTTGGAAAATAGTAGAGGCTATTTAGTCCAAGTACGTCTGTTATATAAATAAACAAACTGAAGTCCTAAATGGTGAAATGACTCACTCCTCCAAATAAATTATTTTGAGTTTATTCTGTATCTTTCCCTTTTGTGCTTATGCTTCATCTGAATCCTCTGCTCCAGAAGTTCTTCTGAGGGTAGAACAGAGAGTTCTTCCCCCAAACCTCCATTTAGAGAGGATAATCAGATCATCTACCTCTTTATTTCCTACCCAACTGTACTCCTGCATCGTTTCTATGCTTCTCCCACTTTTTAACTTCCTTTTGTGTATTGTCTTTCCCTATTAAATCACAAGTTTTCTAAAATTTTACTAGGTTATTTTTTAAAATTTTTCTTTGTATTTTCAAAGGTTTACAGTTTACTAATATTTTCTGACTAACCTGTATACATATATACATGCATGCACTCTCTCCTGATTGACTGTAAGCTCCTTGAAGACAAGGATAAGGTTGTTGTTTTTGTTGTTGTTGTTGTTGTTGTTGTTGTTGTTTTTGCTTTTGTTTTTTGTTTTTGTTTTTTGTTTTGTCTTTTTATCTATTGCGTCTAACACAGTGTAAGTATTTAAAGAATTCTTGTCAATTGATTATTCTTCAGTGAGAGACTTCATGTCAAAAGGCAACTTAGAAACCATAAATGTTATAAAATTATAACTGGAAAGATCTCTTGGAGCTCACCTGACTGAATTCCCTTATTTCATGAATAAAGAAACTGAGACCCAGCAAGTTTAAGTAAATTTGCCAAAATCATGCATGAGGAAGTGACAGAAGCAAGATTTAACCATGGTTTCTTTCATTGCAATCCACTGAGTTTTCAAGTATATTATATTGTCACTTATTTAGTGCAACCATTCATAATGTCTTTCATGAGCTGTTTTTTCTCTCCTTTGTCTTGAAAGTTGTCAGTGTTCAAAAAAATTTTGGAAAGGTGTTTGGTCTGATAAAAGAGAAATGAGGGAGAAAAGGTTGTTCTGAATTCCTTAAAGTTTGTGTGTATGTGTGTGTGTGTGTGTGTGTGTGTGTGTGTGTGTGTGTGAGAGAGAGAGAGAGAGAGAGAGAGAGAGAGAGACAGAGAGAGAGAGAGAGAGAGAGACAGAGACAGAGACAGAGACAGAGACAGACAGAGAGAGACAGAGAGAGAGAAAGAGAGAGAGAGAGAGAAAGAGAGAGAAGAGAGAGAGCGAGAGAATAAAATATTAGGAAATAATAATAATAATTTTTATAGAGTACTTACTGAGTATCAGGCAATGTCCTAAGCATATTTCAAATATAATCCCATTTTATCCTCACAATAATTCTGTGAGATACATACTATTATTATCTCGATTTCACAGAAAAACATTTACTGGTGTATACAAAGAGACAACATACCATAAAACATAGAGCCAACCTCAAAATCAGGAAATCCTGTGTTCAGTTCATCCTTCTGATATATTAGATATGTGAGTCTTAAAACGTCCCTATGCCTTTTAGAACTCAAAGAATCAATTGAATTACCAGATGCAAAGCAGGTGGCAAAATCTATCAGTAGAAAGAACTGGAAATTGGCAAACTGGCATTGTCTCTGCCAATGTAGTCACAGAACTGGTCCAAAACAAACCAAAAATAAGATAGAGGAATCTTGACTTCTTTTATTTCATTGATACATTCATTGGTCATTTACTCATAGATTTACTTGTTCTCAGTGAAATTAAAGTCTTGAGTGTGTTTGGTCATGTATATGTTCATTGTGCTCATGTGTGAATATATTCATGTACCTGCATAGATATGCATGTACACACATGTGTATAAACTTGTGAGTGTGTCTGTTTACAAGAAAGACTGGAGACTCTTCCAACATGATACTGCTTTAGGCATGAATTCAATACTCATAACTGGAGCTCTTGCCTTTGGAGATAAGCCCCCATTTAACACCATTCAGTTCCTTTACAAGTGAGATTCTCAGCTTTTCAGCTGGAAAAATTAAAACTTGAATAAATGAAGTGGAAGTGCTTATAATTAACAGAAATGGAAATGATTAACTCCTGGCCTACCATATCCATTGATTCTTTTCCAATACACAAAGGACAAATAAAGTGCCAGAAATTCCTGAAAATGAAGCCATCCATGAGTAGTTATTCCTAATGTAAAATGTCAGATTTTTAAAATGTTTTTCCTCCTGAGATCTCCATTTTTTCAAAAGCTTTTTTCGATTGAAACAGGGAGAAAATATCAATTCAATGCTAGTGGTCCTTAACGCCATAATAAGTACAAGCCAAAATCACTTTTTTATAAGAAGGATGTGTTCTGGGATCGCAGTCATTTTGCAGCCCCAGAGACATGGAATTACACTGGGGAAAAAAGACAATGGGTATTGAAAAATACAAAAGTTGAGTCAGATGACATTTCACTACTGTTAAATAATGAAGATAAGGACCATTAAAATTATAATAGAGTGTTGTAGATAGAGATCTTATCTGGGAGTCAAGAACAAATGTTTTACATTATTTAAAGTACTTTTTTATGTTCAGGGCACTGTGCTAAGTGCTCAGATACATATATATGAACATATATGCACATATATATGTATATGTGTATGCAAATCATATAGTCATATGTATATACATATATATACATATATATGTATATATATATGTTATATGTGTACACATACATACACCCAGTATATGAAGGATACTTCTTGCCTTCAGTGAACTTAAATTTTAATAGAGAAAAACAACGTGTAGTGAGGTTATATCTAAGAAGGGTGATTTTGTCCTAGAGAATCCCAGGAATAGGGAATGGAGATATAGAACAATAAAAGAAGACCTTGGTTCCATTGTCATTTGTTTCCCACATGTTAACTTCTCAGAACTCCTACATATAAGGCAAAAAAAAAAAAAAGATCATAAATAGAGCAAGCATGGATTTGCATTGGGAGAGACTATCTCCTTACTAAGGATTTTTTGTAGCAAAGATTTCACAAAAAGATTGAGACCCCCCAACACACACACACACACACACACACACACACACACACACACACACACACACATACACACACACACAAAATTCAAAAATAAGTTTGATGAATTCAAAGATCAAAAGATTTCAGAACTTGTATCTATCATGTTCTCTGAAATTTCCTCCCCTATATCTACTCCTTCACTTCTTACAAAAGCAATCAGGTCACTTCTTCACCTCTTTATTTATTACATGAGTGATAGATAATTTAATTTCTTGCCACCTTAGAAGCTTTTCTAAGGATGAGAATCTGATGGGTGTCTTTGGGTGTCTTACACGATGGTTCTGAGTCCTTCAAATGCTGTGTGGAACAACCTAAGTTGTTCTCGTTAATTCTGGGGTTTATCATTTGACAAGATAATTAAACCGTGGGCTGTTTTTGCCGATGACATCCCAAGTGTTACCTGTCTGACTGCCATTAAACAGAAATTCTATTTTTACTATTGTTCTTCAAACCAACTCACATATATGTTCCCAGATGGACAGCTCTTCATAGAAGTTCCACATTTATAGAGCAGGGTTTAGAGCTTGCTCAATGGTAATAGTGTGTGTGAGTTTTTATGGAGTGGTATTTTTGAGTGACTAAAAGAATACTGATTACTTCTGAGTATGATGGATACTAGGTGTTGGATAATAGAGATAGCAAGAACAGCAGCGGCAGTACCAAAAGCAGGAGAAACAGCAAAACAAAATTACCATTTGTATAACACAACCAACTTTGGAAAGTGCTTTGTACATGGAAATTCAATAATATCTCCCAACAGCATTGTCGGGTAGGTACTATTGTGATTTCCCATTTTACATAAGAGGAAACTGAGACTCAGAGAGGGTAAATGCTTTGCTTAGAGAGACACTTCTGAGAAATTCTCTTAGGAAAAATTTAAACTCATCATCGTTGCACTTGAGTGATGGAATCAGAGGACCTGCCTCATTTCTTGCCAGGTGAAGGGGGCTGTATATTGATACAAAAATGGGGGGAAATCATCCCAGTTTTGATTATAGGAAGATCTGAAAGAAGCAGGAGGATCTGATGGAGACGAAGAGTAAGGGAACAATAGGAGCATCATTATCCAGGACCTGTATGTTGCAAGGGAGTGTTTTTCATGACCAAATAGCAGGAACTGATGATAGAGGGTGAGAGGCAACCTCTCCTAGAGTTAAAGAATTCGATTTTGTTCATAGCCTTATAAGAAGAAACTATATTTCTCACATGAACTGAGGTGGGGGAGCAAATTTAATCAAACTGTACTCATTAAAATGCATCTATAAACATTCCATCATTTTTCTCAACTTGAAATAGTTTCAAGAAACCTAAGTAAATGGAACTGCCCAAAGATCTACCTTGCTTCTGCTCTTTTCCCATCAGATTCCAAAGTATGATCTGATATCAGTTACAGGTATTGACTCCCTGCTACTTCTGTTTCTGCAATCCTAAAATATGGGTTTAAGTGCCTACTCTGTGCCATTATTCTGGCATATAATTTATATAAATCAAGCAAGCAAAAGCTATATAAATCATCTCCTATAGACTAGCTGTTGTGATAGGCTTTAAGTATATAAAGAAAAGAAAGAAACAGCCTTTATTTTCAAAGAACTTATATTCAAGGACACAGCAAATACACATACATACATACATATATATATATATATATATATATATATATACACCTGTATGTATGTAGATGTGTATTTACATATTTATATATTTCTGTATATATATATATATGCAAAATATATGGAAATATGATAAAAGTTAACCTGGGGAAGAGTGCATCAAGAGAAGGAAGCATGAGTAAGTAGGAGGAAAAGTAAAAGTAAAATGCAACAGATGGCACTTCAGCTGAGTCTTGAATGAAGCCATGGGTGCGAGAGAGAGAGAAAGAAAGAGAAAGAGAGAGAGAGAGAGAGAGAGAGAGAGAGAGAGAGAGAGAGAGGCTTCTAGGCCTATGGGCCAGCCAATTCAGAAGCACATATAGAAGAATTTGTCTGAGGAACATGAAGACAAGAATGATTAAATTATAGAGTATGTAAAAGGAAATAATGTTTAAGACTAAAGTGGCAGAATAGTTTTAGATTGTGTATGTGCCAAAAGAGAGATTTTATTTTTAAATCTAGCTTTGAAGATGGATCCTTACCATTTAATTTATTTATTTTTGTAAAGAAATATGACACAGTCAGAACTTTGCTCTTGGAAAATCATGTTGACTAAATATTATGATTAGTTTCCATGTCCTGATTTATAGCCTCATAGGATTCTGGGCTTTGTAGTTCTTTGTAGTAAAAGGATCTCAGGGATCCTCCAATCCATCTACTTCACTTTGAAGGTAAAGAATAGGGAGCAGATAACTTGCTTCAAGCTACAGGAAGTAGCCAGTGTATAAAGACAACACTTATGGCTTACTTGATATAAAGAAATATCAAGTGAGAAAAATCCTTCTAGCAAAGCAAATCAATTCCTTCTCTACATTATATATTCTTAGTTGCTTAGAACAGTAATAAGTTAAGTGACTGGCTCAGGATCCCATAGCTACTATGTGTCAGTGCTAAGACCTGAATTCATATCTTTGCCATAATTAAATCCTCACTCTGAATCTCATTAACTGCTGTTGTTGTTCATCTTCATTCTCTAAGTAGACCAATGACATCATGAGGATGATGTCTACACTTGCAAGTGAATTGTATTTAAGTGAGGTAGAGTTAGAAGCAGTCAGAAGTCTCACTTCTTTCTTTATAGTCATCAGAATCTAGTGCCAAGCCATAGGTCACATAGACTGGTGATGGACCCACTTATTAGCTGTATGCTCTTGAGCAAGTCAACTGACCTTTCTATCCTTAATGAATCTCCTAAGAAATTATTGGAAATGTGATAAATATAGTGTATTTTCCTTGGTGGAGTTTGTAACACTTGGGACTTCGCTTTGATGAAATTGTAAATACTTCAGAATATATACTCCTATACACACCCAAAAATGTGTTTGTACATACATATACATACATACTCATGTGTTCTCTGTCTCTGTCTTTCTTTCAAAATAGATGGAGAGATGGGATTAATTGTCTTGTTATTAATCATTGATTTCATGTTTCTTGGAAGAAATCACCAAGTCTTATATGTTTTATTACTTATCCAAGTGGCACTCAATATATATCAGATTAAGCAAAGTCCTCTGGGAAAACAATGCACAGTGCAAATTGTCTCAAAATATCATCTGACATCTGCTCTATCCCAAATGTAATTCAATTAATTAAACAGTGAACATCAAAGGTTTCTTTGTGAATCTTCAAGAGCATCAGTTAAGACCTATACTTGACATAATATAATAAAACAATATTGCTAGCAATCAATCAGTCTCTACTAAAAAGACGATCACTGACATTTGTTTCAATATGACCAAACTCATCTGGATTGGTCATCTTCAAATCATGGAATCTGAGTGTGAAAACTGTAGAAGTTCCTGACTTACAGTAGCTACTTCATAAATGTTTGATGAATGATTGTTTGGGGCTAAAAGGGACATATAATGCAATTTAAGCTCAAATAAGAATCCCCACTGCCAACATCACCAACAAGGAATTATCGAGCTTTTCTTCAAAGCTCTCAAAGGAAATAAACCTCATTATCTCTCAAGGTAAGTCATTTCCCTTTTCAATAGTTCCTCTGTAACATGGGGAAAGGTTTTTTTTTTTTTTCTTCCCCTTCTTTGTTTTTGTTTTGTTTTATTCTTTATTCTGCACCTTTTCTCAAGCTTAAATTTACCTCTTTTCAATTTTTCCCATTACAATATTCAAAGACTAGAAGGCAGAAGACAGAAGCTTCTGCCAATGGCAGTCTGAAAGATCACTGGCTGGTGCGTCCCAGCCTTGCAAGATAGAGTAGCTTAGCTTCAAACAATGGGACATGGCCAGAAAGCAGCAGAGGCAGCTGGTGAAAATACAGGCAATGAGCCAAGCGTCTCTGTGGACAAGTTGGAGACAGAGCTGTGAGCCATGACTGGGGATGGCAGCTGTAGCTATAAATCAAAGAATCATCTTTTATATGGGCTGTGTGAAAAGGACAGTTGGTTATACATCAGTCTTTTCAACCAAACCCTTATAGACCAACAGATATCACTGTTGACAGTGTCATCTTTGAAAATGAAGCCTCATGATATACACCTGAACTTTCTATTGCTGCCAACATAACTCCCGCTCTTTGTTTGGGACATATCAGATCCAACTTTTTGAAAAATTAAAATTATGTCAGGGTTGAATCAAAAAGGACTTAAAATTTATGATGAGACAGGATTTCTTTAATCCATGATTATCCTTCTGCCCCAGGACCTCAGCAGAGCAAGAATAAAAGCCTGAGTTTTATTAGAGTCTTCAAAACTCTTGGGAACTGAATTTTAAATGGATCCTATATCCATTTATGTCTTCTTCTGGGATTTTCTTTTTTTCTTCTTCAATTATCTCAAAATTATACTACCAGTCATTTCAAATAAGCATACGTTAGGAGATAAGGCCTTTTATTAGCATGTAATGTATTATTTTAGTGTAATACCCATAAATAAGTTATTGTCAAACATGAAGTTCAATTCATGAGAAGGTAAAAAAAAAAATCAAATTGGTGGAATTAATTCCAATTTTGCAATGGAATTCCTCCTTTACTCTAGAGTTTTTGAAACATTTTGCTCATAGTCCATCTTTAAACTTAACCATATATATGTTATCATTAATATATATCAATATATTATATATATATATCAATATAATATATATCAATAATATAATATCAATAATGTTAACACATTAAATTAAAGCATTAATTCAGATTCTATTTAGTGTAGCCAATAGTGTCTGGGATTTAGAGTTAGGAAGACAGGTTGTAATTCTGCCTCAGATACTTACCAACTATTTATGTCACCAAAAATATTCCATGCCTCAGTTTCCATGTATATATAAATAACAGGGTTGGATTATTTGGATTCTACAGTCCTAAAGTTGGGATCTATCGGTTGCACATCTCCCTCTGTGTTTAACACAGTTCGTCAAATCTAGGAAGTGCTGAGCAACGGCTG
Source organism: Sminthopsis crassicaudata (assembly GCF_048593235.1). Lineage (NCBI taxonomy): Eukaryota > Metazoa > Chordata > Mammalia > Dasyuromorphia > Dasyuridae > Sminthopsis > Sminthopsis crassicaudata. The sequence goes on along the minus strand of NC_133618.1, from coordinate 13,958,223 downwards.
ACTAAATTAAACAGAATCAAACTTTTTGTTTTTATTTTCTGTCACCAAAATACATTTTTACCCTTATAAGGAAATATATACCCCTATAAATATATATAAATATATATAATATATATAAATATATATGTAAACAATCTAAATATATATATATATAATATAAATATAAATAGATATAGATATAGATATAGATATAGATGATATAGATATAGATATATACCCTATAAGGAAATTTTAATGCCATGATGTAATCATGATCTGGAATGTGTAAGTACAAAGACAAGAAATGAATAATGAGTAGAAGATTGTTCTTAGAATCAGAAAGACTTGACTTCAAGGCAATCAATCAATATACAAGCATTTACCAAAGTTTACATGGTATCAGGAATTGGACTGTTAGGATACATTAAAAAATCATTTCAGTCAGAAGATATTCTTTGTGACCCCCTCTTTTGACAAAAATAATGGAATGGTTTGGTATTTCTTTCCAGGTCATTTAAGTTACTTACTCAGCTCCAAAAAGCCAATGGCAAAGAAAAGCAGGATGTGAATCCAGGTCTCCAACTGTTAGTTAGAAGCATAAAAAAGTCATATAGTCCCTGCCCTCAAGTTACTCCAGAGTGATGAAAGAAGTGTCAAGCAGTTATTAATTCTTACTATTTGTCAGGCACTGTACCACATATATGCATATAAACATGGGTATCCATGTCTGTCCACATCTATCTTTATGACTATGTATATCTCTCCATATATGTATGTGCATAGCTTGTTTGTTTAAAAAAGAGGAATAAGGATAGTGGCTCAACTGCTGGTTTCTTTGGAATTGGAGCATGCTGGATGAGAAATCTCTTTCAATGCAGATTGACATATCCTCTGCAATTTTAAAGGCTTTACAAATTGCTTAGGTCTTTAAGGACATATTTTAGTATGTCCAGGATAACATAGCCAGGTCACATAGGTGCAAGTGTGTTGTAGAAAACTGACTTCACTGGAAAAATCAAATTTAGAAGGGGCACAGAATAAGTTAGCCATGATTAAAAAATATTTGGGTGAGGAAAACTACAAGTAGATTGGAAGACCAAAATCTCTTCCCAGAAATGCAGAGAATGGTGTGAGTCTCAGAGAAGGTGAAGACATCTTTCCCAGATATTTAGAATGCAAAAGAAAGCTCAAATAGCTCTTAGAAATTACTTGGGCCAGTTCTGTCACCTCATTTCTCCCTTCATCCTTCCCTCCCTCCTTTCCTTCCTTATTTCCTTCCTTCATTCTTTTCGTCCTTCGTTCCTTCCTTTCTCCCTTCTTGCCTTTGTGCTTTTCTCCTCTCTTTTATCTCTCCATCCTTTCCTTCTTCTCTTCCTTTCTACCTCTGTCCCTTCTTCCCTCCCTCACTCTCTCCCTTCTTTCTTTCCTCTTTCCTTCTCTTTCCTCCCTCCCTCTCTTCCTTCCTGTACTTATCCTTTCCTCTCTTCATTCCTTCCTGTCCTTCCTTCCTTCCTTCCTTCCTTCCCTTCCTTCTTCCTTCTTTCCTTTCTTTCATCCTTCTCCTTCCTTCCCTCCCTTACTTCCTTTCTTCGTTCCTCTCTTCCTTCCTTCCTTCCTCCCTCTCTTCCTTCCTTCCTTCCTTTTCATTCTCCCTTCCTTCCTTTCTTTCTTGTATATTCATATTAAAATAATCTTTTGGTCTTCTTTCCTTCTTTCCTTTCTCTTTTTCTCCTTCTTTTCCCTTCTTTCCCTTTTTCTTCCCCTCCCTTCTTGCTTCATTTCTGTCTTCCTGCCTTTCCTTATTTCTTTTATTTCTTCTCTCACTGTTTTTTTTAGTTAAAAGAAGAAGATGAGATGTAGAAGCCAGGCCAATGTTTTCTTTTTAAATAAAGGAGCTCCTGATGAGAAAATTGCCTCTACCACTTCATAAAAGAATCTATTCTGCATCTTATTTTTTTAGGGATTTGACTGGGACAGTGAGAAATTAAATATCTTTGTTGTTTTGTTCAATCATTTCAGTCATATCATATTCTTTTGTAACCTCCTCTTTTGGCAAAGATAATGGATTGATTTGGTATTTCTTTCCAAATCATTTAAGTTACTTACTCAGCTCCAAATAGCCAATGGCAAAGAAAAGCAGGATGTGAATCCAGGTCTCCAACTGTTAAAAGCATAAACATAATAGACAAATTTAGGGAAAAGAAGACGATACATTGATTATTCTGAGACTCAGAATGTGCTCTTTTCTCTTCATTTTAGGTGATCTGATAAGTAAAAATAGTATCTTTGGGCTGGCACAGTTTCACCATTCAGATGATATTTGACATGGGTGGTTTTGGGGGGAACTGCATTACTTTGAAAGCTGAGCCCCAAAAGAAAATACCAGAGTCTGTGCTTCAGGAACATGACATCCTAAACAATTCCGTCTTGTCAGATTTTTGTTGATGCTTAGTGAAATGCAGCTGACCGTTCTTCTCACTCTGTTTGCCATGTTTTTCTTTTCTTTTATTCTTTTTTCTTTTTTTCTTCTTTCTTTCTTTCTTTCTTTCTTTCTTTCTTTCTTTCTTTCTTTCTTTCTTCTTTCTTTCTTTCCTTTCTTTCTTTCTTTCTTTCTTTCTTTCTTCCTTCCTTCCTTCCTTCCTTCCTTTGCTTTCTTTCTTTCTTTCTTTCTTTCTTTCTTTCTTTCTTTCTTTCTTTCTTTCTTTCTTTCTTTCTTTCTTCTTTCTTTCTTTCTTTCTTCGTTCCTTTCTTCCTTTCTTTCCTTTCTTTCTTTCTTTTCTTTCTTTCTTTCTTTCTTTCTTTCTCTTCTTTCTTTCTTTCTTTCTTTCTTTCTTTCTTCTCTTCCTTTCCTTCCTTCCTTCCTTCCTTCCTTCCTTCCTTCCTTCCTTCCTTCCTTCCTTCCTTCCTTCCTTTCTTTCTTTCTTTCTTTCCTTTCTTTCTTTCTTTCTTTCTTTCTTTCCTTCTTTCTTACTTTCTTTTTTATTAATTTATAATTATAACCTTTTTTTTGACAGTACATATGCATAGGTAATTTTTTTTACAACATTATCCCTTGTACTCCTTTCTGTTCCAAATTTTTCCCCTCTTTCCCTCCACCCTCTCCCCTAGATGCCAGGCATTCCCATACATATTAAATATCTTATAGTATATTCTAGGTACAATACATATGTGTGCAGAACCGAATTTTGTTGTTATTGTTGTTGTTGTTGCAAAGGAAGAATTGTATTCTGAAGGTAAAAATAATCTTGGAAAAAAAACCAAAAAATAATAATAATAATGCTCACAGTTTACACTCATTTCCCAGTGTTCCTTTTCTGGGTATAGCTGATTCTGTCCATCATTGATCAATTGAATTGGATTAGCTCTTCTCTATGTTGAGATATCCACTTCCATCAGAATACATCCTCATACAGTATCATTGTTGAAGTGTAAAATGATCTCCTAGTACTGCTCGTTTCTCTCAGCATCAGTTGATGTAAGTTTCTCCAAGCCTCTCTATAGTCCTCCTGTTGTTCATTTCTTACAGAACAATAATATTCCATAACTTTCATATACCATAATTTACCCAACCATTCTCCAATTGATGGACATCCATTCATCTTCCAGCTTCTAGCCACTATGAAAAGGGCTGCCACAAACATTTTGACATATACAGGTCCCTTTCCCTTCTTTAGTATTTCCTTGGTGTATAAGCCCAGGAATAGCACTGCTGGGTCAAAGGGTATGTACATTTTGACTACTTTTTGGGCATAATTCCAGATTGCTCTCCAGAATGGTTGGATTCTTTCACAACTCCACCAACAATGCATCAGTGTCCCAGTTTTCCCACAGCCCCTCCAATATTCATCATTATTTGTTCCTGTCATCTTAGCCAATCTGACAGGTGTGTAGTGGTACCTCAGAGTTGTCTTAATTTGCATTTCTCTGATCAACAGTGATTTGGAACACTCTTTCATATGAGTGGAAATAGTTTTAATTTCATCATCTGAAAATTGTCTGTTTATATCCTTTGACCATTTATCAATTGGAGAATGTCTTGATTTCTTATAAATTAAAGTCAATTCTCTGTATATTTTGGAGATGAGGCCTTTATCAGAACCTTTAACTGTAAAAATGTTTTCCCAATTTGTTACTTCCCTTCTAATCTTGTTTGCCTTAGTTTTGTTTGTGCAGACACTTTTTAATTTGGTGTAATCAAAATTTTCTATTTTGTGATCAATAATGGTCTCTAGTTCTCCTATGGACACAAATTCCTTCCTCCTCCACAAGTCTGAGAGGTAAAGCATCCCATGTTCCTCCAATTTATTTATGATTTCATTCTTTATGCCTAAATCTTGGACCCATTTTGATCTTATCTTAGTATGTGGTGTTAAGTGTGGGTCCATGCCTAGTTTGTACCAATTTCCAGTTTTCCCAGCAGTTTTTGTCAAATAATGAATTCGTATCCCAAAAGTTGGGATCTTTGGGTTCGTCAAACACTAGATTGCTATTTTTATTCACTATGTTGCCCTGTGAACCTAACCTATGCCACTGATCAATTAGTCTATTTCTTAGCCAATACCAAATGGTTTTGGTGACTGCTGCTTTATAATATAGTTCTAGATCAGGTACAGCTAGACCACCTTCATTTAATTATTTTTTCATTACTTCCTTTGAAATTCTCGACCTTTTGTTGTTCCATATGAATTCTGTTGTTATTTTTCTAGGTCATTAAAATAGTTTCTTGGGAGTCTGATTGGTATAGCACTAAATAAATAGATTAGTTTGGGGAGTATTGTCATCTTAATTATATTCGCTCAGCCTATCCAAGAGCACTCGATGTCTTTCCAATTATTTAAATCTGACTTTATTTTTGTAGCAAGTGTTTCATAATTTTGCTCATATAATTCCTGACTTTCCTTTGGTAGATATATTCCCAATTTTTTTTTTTACTATAGTCCGTTATTTTGAATGGAATTTCTCTTTGTGTCTCTTGCTCTTGGATTGTATTGGTAATGTATGTTTGCCATGTTTTCAACAAATTGCGCAACAGTATTGCTCCAACAAATACATCTAGAATCATTGTTTCATCTAAATTAACAAAGGAATCATCTCTTCATCTGGATCATCAATCATCTCCAGTTCTTGATGCTTTCTTTCATCTTATGGCTATTTCATCCCTCAATGAATAGATGCAATGAGCTATTTATTCCAACATATCTTGGTTGATCAAAGACTCCAGGAGCAAGTAAGTGACACAGTGGATAGAATATCAGGTCTGGAGTTAGGAAGATCTGCATGGCCTCAATCAGTTACAATTGTATGACCCTGAACCAGACACTTAAGCCTGTTTGCCTCAATTTCTCACATGTAAAATGAGCTAGAGTAGGAAATAGCAAACTATTTCAGTATATTTGCCTAGAAAACACTAAAACGGGTCACAAATAGAGAAACAATACTGAAATAACTGGGCAAAAGCCTTCAGGCTAACACAAAACAGAGTGAGACCTGTGGAAATTGTACACACACCCACACCCAAATAGATAGATAGATAGATAGATAGATAGATAGATAGATATAGATAGATATAGATATAGATATAGATATAGATATAGATATAGACATAGATATAGATATAGATATAGATTATATAGATATATAGATATATAGATAAATATATAGATATATAACATACTACATCTATATGTGTATGTATAAATACATGAATATATATATATGTCTACATGTAGTATACATGTCTACACATTAAATATGTACACATACAAATTTCAGTGTGCATATACACCTTGTAGTTTACATCAGAAATAGAAAGCTACATGCATGAAAAAGCATCAAAGAATATCACAGTTATAAGGATTCTTTCTAGTAGAGTTTGCATTCCATTAATTGAATTCGATACACATGGGATACATGTGATATGATGTATATTCCTGTGCTAGTTATCAATGTCAGGAGTTTGTGATACTTAAAGACCTCTTAAAGAACTCAAAGTAGAAATAAGGACATCGAGGAATAAGTCAGAAACATGGAGGAACAAGAAGAATTAGCCTCAGAATTGATGCAGCCTATTTAATGGTTATTTAGCCTCATCTGGGAAAGTCAGGTGCAACATCATAAAAAAGTCAGCAACTATAATGATCATGTGTTTTTCTGGTTAGATCTAGAGTGTAATTAGAAAACAAAAGAGGAGATTATGTTGAATGAGGTTGCCAGTCCTTTTCTTTGATGAATCTATTTGCAATTCCTGAATGAAAGACTTTGTGCAAATATAAGTACAAAATAATGAATAAGGACAGGAAGTTCAGGACCTAGAAGGACAGTGGATATAGCTGTCAATAATTGTATGTTTGGAATAGAGTTATGACCAGGATGTTTGTCCCCCTTTGTCCCATTATTTCAGATGCACAGTAATCTACTAACAAAGCCAACTTCAAGAAATAGCTGATGATCCAATGTAATCCTATAGAGTGTATCTATTTCCAGAACTTTTGAGTTTTTTCCTGGATCTGGAAGGAGCGAAATCATCTAGAGGTCCTAAAGGGAATAAGATATGAAGCTATATTATATCTATTTCCACTACTTCTTTAATACTTGCAACCCCTCATCACCATTGTTAGATTGTAAACTCTGTTAGAAGGGACTGTTTTTGTTTTGATTTGTTATGCTCTCATTTTCCCTCAGCACCTATCCCAGTACCTGTCAAGGCTATCACTTATCAAATGTCTGTTTTTTGACTCAACTCTCCTCTCAGTCTTTTCAATTCCAAAATTATCATTCCCTTTTGAGCAGCTAGGTAACCTGAGATAAAAAGACTTGAATTCAAAATTTGTCTTCAGAAATTAGCTGTGTAATGCTATGCAAGTCACTTAACCCTGCTTACCACAGCTTTCTTATTTATAAAATGAGTTGGAAAAGAAATGACAGAAGAGTATCCAAGAAACTTCCAAATGAGGCCATGAAGAGTGAGATACAATTGAAAATAACTGAACCACAACAAATAAAATAGTATCTGTTATCTGTTCTCTTCCACTGGCTTCAAATTCCTCATTATCATATTCATCACAGTCTAGAAAAAATTAGTTTTATTAAAGACCTTGTTAAGCTAATGTGATCAATAGTTAAGGAACCCAGTAATGTGATTCGCATACACATGAAGCTCAGGAAACACCAAGAAGAAATATCCCCATGGGAATTTATTCCTATATTTTTAAACTTTACTCTTCTTGCACGCTATAACCCTTTACAGCATCTCTTGTGAGTATCTCCTCTCTACCCGTATAATCGCAAAGTTAGTCAAGGTACTTATCATCTCTCACCTGGAATATTGCTATAATAACACTATAAAACAAACAACTTGTAACCATTTAAGAACTCTGACTACTATATTTTAAGAATTTATCTTGTGATTTAAATCTCTCTTTGTTCCATTCCATTTTCCACTCTGGTATCTATGTGATTTCTCTAAAGTATAGATCATACCAAACACTATATTACACACACACACACACACACACACACACACACACACACATACACACACACACACATACACACACACACACACACACACACACACACACACACACACACACACACACAAAGAGAGCTTCCAGTTACCCTGAGGTTCAAAGGAGCACTATGTGACATGTCTGCAGACTCTGCCAGACTAAATCCATCTTATACCTTTGTGCCTAAGATCACCTTCCATCTATTCTGTGGATATCTAGGAGTTAGCTGGAAACATATGTGTCCTCCTCCATTAAAATGTGAGATTTTGGAAAGCTTTTATTCCTTTGAACCTCCAGTACTTAGAAAATGGCTCGTGCATCGTAAATAGTAGGAAATACCTGTTTTTGATTGACCATACCATTTTCCCCAGCATACCACAATTGAGGGAGAAAAAAACAAGTAATGAAAAAAAGAATATTGCCCACAGTCACCTTCAGAGAAAGGGAGGAGGGTAGCAGGAAGAAGCTAAAATTGGTGAGGAAAAAAATGAGACAAGCATAGTTAAGCATGTTTCTCATTAAACATCCTAACTGAAAATGCAGCTGTTGAAAGAGAGAGCTCATTCATCATATCTCCTGGGTGACAAAGGGAAGCAGTGTTTTTATTACTTCTGGTCTTCCCAGTTTTAAAGCAACAATCTCACAACATGAACATTTTATGGCCCTCACGGGGGATATGTTCTAGACTGGTGTGTTCTCCTTTCTTTGTGTGTCACCTTGTTTTTTGGAGGTTCGTGAACAAGGAAAATCACTCACCTGAACCACCAGTTGCATCCAGACATTTGGGAAAAGGGTGTGCCATCTTTTAAGAATTTTTGGATTAGAGATAGATTGATGTGTAGTGTGGGTGGGTGGGGGAAATCATCCTGGATGACCAAAGGAGAAACTGAGTAAGGTCTGAGCCAAAAAACATTTTATTAGAGGGATCTGGCTCCTCTTCAACTAAGCAGACCCCAGACCTTTCACTCAATATGATGTGTCACCTTTCTTTAGGGATTTATTTTTATAGAGTTGCAAGTATACGAAAAAATAAAACCAATATTTCATAGTTTATCATATAATGCATAAGTTAAAATATGAATATGCAAGATCAGCAGTGCGGGACTAGTTAATGAGATGATCACAAGATAGATGATCCACCCTTTGGATTGAGCAAGTAGAGATGGTCCATTCCACTGATCCTGAGATAGGTGAACCATCTCCTAGATTGGGTAAATGGAGATAACACATCTCCAAGAACTTTTTGAAGAAGGGAACTTAGGGGTTTTCCATCACACCAGCATGGCATGTGGGCAATGCAGGCTAAAGATATGTTATGTCAGCATTCTGTTGGTCCAATATAACTGTTCGTTAAGCAAATAGACCTCATATCTGATACACAAATAATTCCTACTGCCTTAAGTATTAGGTCTATAAAATGTTTATCAGAATCTATATTCTTATACAAACTATGGATTGACTAGATAAGTATTACTAAGTGAATAAGTACTAATAATCACTGTTCCCATGAACTCATAATGGACTGAGGAATACTGATTTGAATTTGAGTAGGAGTCCCCAATAAATTGACTTTCTCATCAGCAAGTCCATGTCTTTAATTGGTATTCTATTCCATCTTCAGGTTGTGATAGACAAGTGAATTCTGAACTCCTCTCAAGGCAAATTCCCACTAAGCAGCTGAATAGTTGTTTATACTGAATGGCATTAGGAGTCCATTTTATCAGGGTCATTGGATTAGCAAAATGTCAAAAAGGTTATTCTCAAAAAACAAAAACACGATCCCCTTAAACGCAGAAGAATAAAAAAAAAAAAAAAAGAAAGAAAGAAATAGGTTCCAAATGGATTCCAACTTTTTAAAAAGTAATTCATAGAATGAGAATACAAAAATATTGATATTCATGAAATAACATTGCAGATTAAAAAAAAAGTTTGAATTTGCCCTCATCCCATAGCTCATCACATGAGAAAGGTTTAGCTACCGCAGAAAACCTTTAAAAGTTTGTATTTCTGTATGACATAGTCCTTGTCTAGGCTCCCATAGTGGTGAATCGATATCACTTCCTTTACCTACCCATCTGGCTGGAAGCAGAAAAAAATTAGACTAGATATTTTGGTGGAAAGGGAACAGCATCCCAATCTCTTCCTTCTGATTATGACTTCCAACTCTCACTCATTAAGGCTTAATGCACTGTTGAGTCATATTGTCCTTAGAATCCACTAAAAACATCCACTAAAATATTCTTCATATGAATTTTAATATACAATTATCATTATCATCACCTTCTTTATCATTACCACACATCATCATCTTCTACTTATAGTTCTGCATTTTTATCATAATCACATTTCTATAGAGATTTAATGTTTGTACCAAAATTTCCCCGTAATAATTCTGTATCTATATGATAAAAATATGAGAATGCACATATTGAAGTGAAGAAAACAGGCTCAGAGACATGGTGAGTTGCCCATGAAAGCATACTTAATGAGAATCAGAGGAGGATTTCCAATTTGGTTCCTGTTTCATGTCCATTGCCTTCTTCATTAAACTATATCTTGCCCATGCTTGACTTGTACCAATGACTTCCAGTGTATTCCCATTTAACCTAGCCATCTACAATTTTGCTTACTTTCCATCCAAACAATGTTTGTTTCTTTGTTTTTTCTGAGCCCTGTCATACAGTATGATATAACTTCGATGGCAAAGATAGCGTAATCTGCAAATCCGACAAAACTGCTATGTTTTTATCTAAAATGCCAATAAAGAAATTGAACACCACAATCTAAAAGTATTTTTCAGAGGAAATTCAATATTGATAACCAATAAGGTTTATTTGATTCATTGACAATTACTCTTTGGATTTAGAAGTATATTCTAGCTACAGTATTCTCCCAAACTAGCTATATAATAACCTCTGTCAAAAAGGAAAAGGAAAATACTCTTTAATAACCTTCAAAATGAAATCAACTTGGCTCTATAATAAATGTTTTCTTTGAAGATACTTAGCTTCTCTTTAATTATATTTTCTAGAAATTGGCAGTAATCAAATGAAACTCATTTTTATTTTTAGAATATCCTGCTCTCTTGCCCATAACAATTACAGGGAAAATTGCTATTCTCTAGATATGAATTAAGATTTCCTTGAATATTATCCATTATATTACTATTAAGGTATAACCAGGTAGCTAGGTGGTTCAGAGAATAGAGTACTAGATCTGGATACAGGAAGTTTTGACTTCAAACATCAACTTGGTCTTTTACTAGCTTTTTTGTGACTGGGCAAGTCACATATTTTGTTAATTTGTTGGAGAATGAAAAGGCAAACTACTCCAGTACTTTTGCCAGGAAAGCCGCCAGAGTCGGGTGCAACTGAAATTACAGAATAGATAATGAAAGGTACAGACATGTGATATAATATTTCTATTTTTAATTTCCTTTAATAGATTAGATTTATATGGATTAGATTTCAGTCTCACACAATGCGTGATCTCACAGATTTGTATACTGCTTACATACATACATACATACACAAAGAGGCATACATGTGTGAAGGCAATATACACAGAATGATCACCACTTCATTAGGGCAGATATAGACATATACATAAATATATCTATACATATATGTATAGATATGTATACACATACATACATATAGATGTATATATGCATACATACATATATATGTAGAGATATATACATACATACATATAGATATAGGTACATACATATAGATAGATATAGATACATACATACATACATATATATATTCTATATATAGAATATATGTAGAATATATATATATATATCAGCACATCCACAGCTTCTATTTTGTGCAACTCTTACCCAAAAATTTCCATTATTTCTCAAAATGTGTTCCCTGTGGGTCCCACAAGAACTCTTCAGGGGTCTACAAGGTCAAAACTATTTTCACAATAATATTAATATTTTGTTTGCCCTTTTCACTCCCATTCTTTCACCAGTGGATAGTGGAATGTTTGACAGACTGTAAGGCTTTGAATTGAAGCTGTAGCTGCAAACTTGAAGACTGAATTAATGTCTCTGAAGAATTGACCTTAATATGAACAAATATTTACACCTTATTGAACTTTTTGTCCAGTATTAGCATCAACTAATTGAAAAAAAATGTTATTTTATGTGGATTGAGGTAATGAACACAAGTTATATTGAATTATTCCAAATGTTGAATACATTTTTTAGACTCTTATGTTTTATCCTGGCTCAATTTGGTTAACATTTGCATTAATATGGCAAAAAAATGGTATACAAAACTTCTGTGTTTTAGCCCCAATCAAGGCAATGTAATCCATCGTAATTATTAGTCAATGTCTTTTTTCATCATTGAGACCTCTTGGTTTAAAAAGAAAATCAGCTTCTATGAAGAATGTTCTTGATGAAACAATAAAATATTGATTTGTATTCAATATGAAGTTTATATTAATATGCCTTTTGAAAATTTTATAGAATGCAAATGTAGCCACAAAGTATTACTGATACTACAGTGGTGCTTGTTTCAAGGAAAAACATGTTTGCCATTGCTTGAATTGTTAGCTTAACTAGTCACTGTTCTTATGTAACACCATGTTGACTTGAAAAAACACCTGATAGCCAAAATAGAGTTAATCAGACTTAGATATTTGGCAGGCATTTTCTCAAAAAATAAACCAGGCAAGCCTGCCACTTCAAGAAAAACAACTGTCAGTAGTTGTTGCCAATGATAAAATTTTACTTCTCAAGTGAAAATTAAAATTTTGAAAACATATCTTCTACCATGAAGTAGACAGTTTCCCAACATATAAAAATGTTTCTTATGAAATTAATAATAATAAAATATTACTTTTAAAATATTGTATGATGAAAATTATGAAACTATATAACATTTGCATAACTTAACCAATATTTTCCAAAGTTTCAATTTGTGATATTACAAAATCATGTGTAGTTTTTAAAAATCCATTCAAAGTGCAAGAACAAACAATATAATATAATATAACAGAGAATTAAAAATTCATTCATTTGGTTTCAGAGTCCTCATTACAACTCACCTTTAAAATTATGACATGGAATGATTTGTTGTAACATCAAAGAATAACCACAATTATTTTTAAAAATCTCTTAGACCACTTCTCCCTTCTAACAAGATATTTAGATCAGCCTAGATTTTCTTTAACTAAAACAACATATCGAAAGAGATTGGATGCAGAAGATATAATAATGTAGTAATCTCTTAACTAAGTTAAACCTTAATGAGATTTGGGAAAATGTAAATCAGTGGAATTTTTCCAGTTTTGTTTTCAAAAATGTAATTATTTTTTCACTATTTGTTTTAGTATATAATGTGTGTATATAAATATGTATGTATACATTTACTTGTCTGTTTAAAATTCTAACACTGAAAATATCAATAGGTATAACCTATATAAACAAAGGCTATTTCAGATCTCCAATATTTTTTTAAGAATTTCAATATGTTCTTAAACCCCAAATGTTGAGAAAATTGGTGCTAGAAAGCTTTCTTCTAAACCCATGTGTTTATATGAATATTGACAGAACATACTATCTATCATGTACCCTTCTCCAGTACTCCAGCTAGATGATGGCTCACCCTAATACCTCATCCATTTGGCATCTGCCAAAGAAGCTTCTATTTCTTGTTCTTTGTGTAGTAAACAAAACAATAATATTTTTTGCTTCTGGAAACATGCTATCTATCATGTACCCTTTATATACATTGGGACAATCTTCTTTTTAATGGGGTCAGGCACATCTGTTTTTCTTCTTTATGTAGACTTTTCTATGCAAATTTCTACATTAGGGATTTGTAACTCTCTCATTAATCCCTATCCCTCTCAATCTAGCTGGTCCAAGATCCAAGAATAGGAAACACTGCAGTTATATTTCTCTCTCTATCCACTCAAATTATTTTTCCATCCACCCAACTTCCTTCAGATTATGTTCTGCTTCCCTCCACTTGTAACAATATCTTTCACACTTGACTTCCACATGAAAATGTCATAATCCATGTCTCTAATCCCCAAGAAAGTTTATCCAATCATATTAGAAATGCTTACCCTGGGATAGAGCTTTCTTTATAGCAGACTAAATTCAAACAAGTTTGCCTAATCCAGTTTTACTAGCTGTCTCCAGTACCCCAATCAGATGATGGTTCAACATAATACCTCATCCAATTGTCATCTGCCAAAGGGGCTTCCATTTCTTGTTCTTTGTGTAGTAAACAAAACAATATTTTTGCTTCTGGAAAGTGCATGGCGCTTGATTGGCCTATACATTAATTAATTATCCTAATGATATTTGGGACCAAAACCCTTGACTGATTACTACTCCCTCATATAAATCATCTTCTCTTTATTTAGTAGTAATAATCTGAAGTCATTTCCTCTCCATAAATCTCATGTATTATCTTCTTTCACATATTTTTTGGTAATTGATAGCTCCAGTTTCACCATGGTCTTTCATTCCAAGATGAAAGTCTTCTGTGTTTATGTGCCAGCCTTTGTTTCCAAAATTCCATATAGGGTATTCATTGCTGGAGTCTACACTGTTGTCAAAAGTGATTTCTAAAACACAAGTCGCACCATGTCTCTCCTTCACCCAATAAACTCCAGTTTACTCCACTAAACTCATAACTTCCTAATTAAGTAAAAAAAATAGATTTTCTGTTTATATGGGATAACTATCAAAAAGTGACTCCAGTCCACATTTTCAATCTTAATATGTCACTATCCTTCAATCACTTTTTTTTTTCATTTTATCTAATCTTCCATTCCTGTTCTTAACACAAAAGACTCCATCTTCTCAGTACATTTACACAGACTATGTGCCATATATTGTTCCTTAGCAACACCTCCCAGAATTCCTAGATTCAAAGCTAGTATTAAGAGCCATCATCTACATGAGGCTATTTCATATTGCCCTTACCACCCAAAAATTATTTTGCATTCGTTGTTTTCAGATTTGTATTGTTTATATGTATATATGTTGGATTCTACATGTAAGACTTTTCAATGTATAATTGTGACCTCCTCCATGTAAGAATGATCATTATTTGAGATCAAAGATAATTTTATCTTTGCTCTCCAATTTACAATAGGCAGCAAAGTATCTGAAGTATAGTCAATAATTAATAAGTGCTTATTGATTCACTAAGCATATTTTAGGATCTGTATAAAAGCTTTCTATTTTTCTTCTGGAAAAAAAAAGATTATCAAATAAAAACAAATACAAAAAAGAAACTGACCATATTTTAGCTGAATTGATTATATCATATCTTGGGAAAGAAATAACTGGCTTCTTGTGTGGGATACATTTCTAAATCAATTGTCTCTATATAGTCAGTTTATAAACTTGCAAGAACAAATAATAAAATCAATAGCATGATAGGACAAATAATAAAAATGAGAAGATGTGAAACCCCATTTTGCCAACAACATTCTGACATTTGAACTAGTTACTGATGCACACAAAATGGGAAATTCATAAAGGTACAGATATGTAACCAAATATAGCATATTATAAGTATATAAGACATTACAAATTCATGATAGAATTTCCCAAAGATGTTTGCCAAGGAATTTTGAGTTATATAACTCAATCCCCATAACAAGTAGGATGAAAGTTTTCACAGGTTTTCTAGTCAGCAAACTATTTATCTCTTTGTCAAGTGGAGAGATGCCAAAGGTAGTCTTGATTTATATCATTTTTTTTGAAATAAAAATAAAACGGGAGATTATGACACCATTCATAAAATAGAAAAAGCAGTGTTTGGAGAAAAGAACAGTAATTTTGAAGGGATATGCAACTACGAAAGAAAAATCCCCAAGCAATTTAATATTCACATAGGAAAGAGAACCAGTTTGCTAATTGGCATCTTGACTCTTCCTCAGGAGATAAAGTCAAAAACATTTTTGTAAACACTTATATATTGCTAAACTTTTACAATGATTCTTTGAATATCTCATTATCTCATTAGCACTTAGTAAGAACCTAACAATTCTTGCTTTAAGAAAATGACAAATAATAGAGCTATGAACATTTCTGAAAAAATCTTATAGTAAGACAAAAAGGCATTAAGTATTTAGAAAATGATTACCATGTTCAAGTTATTATGTTAAATGTAGAAGAGGAAACAAATAAAAGCAACAACTATTTTTGATTTTTAATACAATCGGGTAGATTCACAAAGTTCAGCATGTATATTATAGCAATAGAATTAATCACTACCATGTCATAGTTATATATTTATATATGTGTGGATGTATTTGCAATTCCACCAAAAATGAAAACCATCACATACATACATACATAGATATAGATATAGATATAGATAGATATATAGATATATACATATGTGTATGTGCTTATATGTATGCATGTGTATGTATATATATATGTGTGTGTGCTCAATAATATATGTATATATGCATATATATGTATGTATACACACATATATCTATACATATACATATATAGATCATACATATGCTCAACATCATTGTGTTTCATTCATTTATTTTATTGCCAATTTGAGAACTGGAAGGTGGTACTTAAAACATGTTTTGCATAGTTTTACATATTTACATGTTCATTTTTACATTTTTATTTTTTGTGGTTGTTGAATATTTTTTTCAAGTTTTTTTTTTCAAATATCATTATCAACTTGTGTTTTGTCTTTTGAAAGCTGTCATATATATTTGATCATTTATCATTTTGGATCACTAATTTCTCTTTCTTCATTTTTAGCAATCTTTCATTTTTTTAGAAATCATACTCATAATCTCATATGTTCCATAACAAATGCGTTAAAATATGCATTTTTGGAGAAAGAGGAGGTATGCAAGTGAATGAGATAACAGTTCCATTTGAGGATTTTCTATTCACGATTTTTCCCAATCTGTCATTTTTCTCATTAAATTCATAAAAGAGATTTGCTGATCTGATGCACTGAGATACCCACCATGAAGCTGGTTCAATGTCCTCTTGCACAAAATGTTCTATTGGCGAAAATTCCCTCTCATGCTTTTACTGGAAGTCCAATGGAGAAAAAAAATTGCCAAAGAGAAAGAACAATAAAGAGAGTAGGTATGTTCACATCCATGATAAGCCATAATAGAGGCAGCTTCTCAAGTTCATGTTTCTAATATGTAGTCACCAATCATTTCAATAGAATATTAATCATTAGGACAAATTTGGAGTCCTTTATGTCATACCTGTAAGTATGACATAAAGGACTCCAAATTTGTCCTAATGATTAATGTTATTCTGGTCAAAAGATGCCCAAGAAAAATAATCAGTGAGTTGTCTATAATAACATACATATGCATATATGTAGATATTACTTAATCGGGGAAAAAGTCAGTTCTGCTCTAATATTCAGGAATCTTCTTTTATATATATATATATGTGTGTGTGTGTGTGTGTGTGTGTGTGTGTGTGTGTGTGTGTGTGTGTATGTGTTCTTTTTTACATTAAAAAAAATTAGATCTAAATTCTTTATGTTCAAGATATCTAAGGCGTGGACCCAAAGTTAAGTTCCCTAGACACTGCGCAATAATGTTTCTCATTTTGTTTATGGGGGAACTTTTAAATATACTTATTTAAATCTTTTGCTAATAAATGATAATGTGGAAAATTATGTAGGTGAAATGATAGCTTGACTGTCTTAAAATGATTTATATTGTTGTTATATTTTCTTATCTAATTATAGAGATTATTATTCTGAGGTAGATGTATTTTCCTGATAAATTATTGTGCTATTCATAAATAATGATAATTTAACACTTTTTGACATTAGTCTCCCACAAATGAATTCCTATTTTTGCAATTTGCAAAAAAATCTAATCAAAATAATAAAAGTTGCCCTTGTCTTGGGGAAAAATGAATCTAATATTTTCTGTTAACTACTGGCTATTTGCTTAAGGTACGTTTTTATCATGTTGAGGGAAAATTAATCTTTATCAATGTATTTATTTTTATTCTAATGACACAGTATTTTTTTTTGTATTTTTATATGTTTCCTCACCTTTGGATTTATGCACATAATTATATGGATAATCTTTCTGACAATGAAACAGTCTTCAATGCCAGGTATAAATGGTATTTGGGTAATGGTGAATAATTTTTTGAACTTTTGCTCTATAAGTTAAGGGAGGGAGGGAAGGAGAAATTAAGGGAGAAAGGAGGGAGAGAAGAAGGGAGGGAGGAAGGAAGGGAGAGAGGGAGGAAGGAATGGAAGGAAGAAGGAAGGAAAGGAGAGAAGAAGGGAGGGAAGAAAGAAGGAAGGAAGGGAGGGAGGAAGGAAGAGAAGGAAGAGAAGGAAGGGAAGGAAGAAGAAAGGAAGGAAGGAAGGAAGGAAGGAAGGAAGGAAGGAAGGAAGGAAGGAAGGAAGGAAGAAAGAAAGAAAGAAAGAAAGAAAGAAAGAAAGAAAGAAAGAAAGAAAGAAAGAAAGAAAGAAAGAAAGAAAGAAAGAAAGAAAGAAAGAAAGAAAGAAAGAAAGAAAGAAAGAAAGAAAGAAAGAAAGAAAGAAAGAAAGAAAGAAAGAAAGAAAGAAAGAAAGAAAGAAAGAAAGAAAGAAAGAAAGAAAGAAGGAAAAAAGGAAGGAAGGAAGAAATAAAAAAGGAAGGAAGGAAGAAAGAAAAAAGGAAGGAAGGAAGGAAGGAAAGAAGGAAGGAAGGAAGAAAAAAGATAACAATTTACTCTCAATGACTTCATGCCTCTCTTTAATAAGTTATCAGTAACTGCTTAGTTCTCACTTTGTGCATTTGAAAGCACGGAATCTTTTTGGATTTTGGGCAGACCTTTACACAAGTACGATGTTGTCTCTCCAAAATACACACATTTGTCTAATGAGAGGACAAGGTCAGAAAAGAGAGCGTGTGATGAACACTTGAGGTCATGATATCCACAATAAAAAAGCAAATCATACTTTCAGTGTGGCTGAATTGCTGATGTCTAGTGGAATTTTGTAGGTGGATAGCTTCTTCTAGGTGTATAATTTCTCTTAGATTCTAATATATACATTTTGATTTCCTTGATAAGACATGATGTCTTTGAAAACAGGTTCTATTTATATTTTTACATGGTATATTTTCTATGTCATTTATCTCAGTCTGTCTTTCTATCTATCATTTATCTATGTGTATGTAACCTAGCAGAATGTGGATGAAACACAATAAACATTTAGTAAAAGTTTATTGAGTGAATAATTAAGTGATAGACCTATACATTTAGTAATATGTGCAGTTTTTTGTTCAGACTGTTCTTCTGTAACTATTGTTCAGCCATGTTCTGTTTTTTCCATAGGTCTTTGCACATAACTAAAGAGTTCAGATAAAGTGGGTATATGGTTTCAGGTAGTTCTGAAGTTTCTCTCTGGCTCCAATTTCCAGTTTCAACTGCAATAATAAGCTGGAGGACTCTTTCTTCCTTATTAGGATGGAAATAGGTTCTCTCATTGCTCTTTATTTTAAATTTCAAAAATCCTGCTAATTAAAAACAAATCAGAAACCCGGACGTGACTTTCTTCAACAATGAGATGATTCAAATCATTTCCAATTGTTTAGTGATGAAGAGAGTCATCTACACCTAGAGATAAAACTTTGGGAACTGAGTATGGTTTACAACATAGCATTTTTGCTCTTTTTATTGTTGTTTGTTTGCATTATACTTTGCTTCTTTTTTTTTTATTTTACTGGTTTGATTTGATTCTTCTTGTGTCGCACAATAATTGCATAAATATGTATACATATATTTGATTTATTTTGTATTTCCACTATTTTTAACATATATCGTATTAGTTGCCATCTATGGGAGGGCATGGGAGGGAGGGGGTTAAATTGGAACACAAAATTTTGCAAGGGCTAATGTTGAAGAATTGTCCATGCAAATGTTCTGAAAAATTAAAAAAAAAAAAAAAAGCTTTAATAAATAAAATAAAATAAAGAAATCAGAAACCCCCACATACACCAATCAGTGAACTACAAGTGGGGCTGTGATGGTGAAACATCCTTTTTGACTTTCCGAGCTTCTCTCCTTCTTAATGAGCAGTCTGTTTTTCATATAGACAGTGACATTTTATCTGCACTTTGTCTTCATTTTCTCCTACTAAGAATGTCTATATGAAAATTCAAAGCTTATCTTTTTTTTTTTCCTTCATTTTTTAATGTCTACGTCTATCTATTTAATTAGCCTTTTAATGTCAGCTTATTTGGGACAAAGTGATATCAATCCTAACTGTTTCTGGTTTGGACACTCCTTTATTTGTGAATAAAGGATTGAAAATGGAAGCATCAGTGGCCAGGTTATTATGCAGAGAGAAAAAAAGGGGTCAGAGAACAGGACCTGTCTCTTTCTAGATTTCTGTTCAGATGTAACTAGGAGCTCAGAAGCTATGAGAAAAATTTAATTAATTGTGAGAGTTCCTAAACATCCCAGAGCTAGGTAAAGTCCACATGAATCCAAGGTTTTGCCTTTGTAAATCAAAAGTAGGTTGTTGAGCTGGTAGGGAAGAACTATTGTACTGAATCAGGCAACTATTTACTTCTTTTCACTTTTGCCTCATGACTGTCCTATTTAAAGGTTGAGAGAAGAGGACACTGACTAGAGAGTAATACCTAGTGGAAAGTGGGGTGGAGTAGCTTGACAAAACAGGAAACACTCACATACTAAGGGTGGAAGTCAGAGTAAAGGGAATGAGATTTTCCCCCTATAGAAAGTAGTTCAGCAAATGCATTCTTCTAGCTTATCCAAACAAAACTGGCTCAAATGTAGCTATTGCTAAATAAACTAGGTTAATAGATTGTTGTGAAGAGAATCAAATATCCATGTCATAGTAATAAAGTTGATGAGAATAATTAGCTTACAGTTGATGTGAAATTTGAGTTGACTACGTCTAGACCTGGGACAACCTTCTTGTCTGTCCTCATGCAGTGACATCTTTGTGGTTATTTTTAGTCATTTTAGTTTAATTCTTCCTGACCCCATTTGAGATTTTTCTTAGCAAATATACTGCACTAGTTTGCCATTTCCTTCTCACACCCATTTTACAAATGAGGAAACCGAAGCAAGCAAAGTTAAGTGACTTTACCCAGACTCATATGGCTGGTAAGTGTCTAAGACCAGTTCTGAATTCATGAAATTGAGTCTTTCTGACTTCCCTGTCCTACCTAGATTGATAAAAAGCACTCTGAAATCACAGAATACCAAAAAAAAAAATCAGATTCAGAATGAACCTTAGAAAAGATCAATTAAAGTTTATAAGGAATATTTGCCCAAAGTTTTAGGATTAAGAAAAAACTTTTTTTTCTTTTTTTTTTTTTTTATCATGTTGTACAAGTCTTTTCTTTTTCTTTTTTTTTTCTTTTTTTTTAATTTTTATTTTATTTTATAATTATAACATTTTTTTGACAGTACATATGCATGGGTAATTTTTTACAACATTATCCCTTGCACTTACTTCTATTCAGATTTTTTCCCTTCCTCCCCCAACCCCCTCCCCCAGATGGCAGGCAGTCTTATACATGTTAAATATATTACAGTATATTCTAGATACAATATATGTGTGTAGAACCGAATTTCTTGTTGCACAGGAAGAATTGGATTGAGAAGGTAAAAATAACAGTTTACACTCATTTCCCAGTGTTCCTTTTCTGGATGTAGCTGGTTCTGTCCATCATTAATCAATTGGAATTGGATTAGCTCTTCTCTATGTTGAAGAAATCCACTTCCATCAGCATACATCCTCGTACAGTATCATTGTTGAAGTGTATAATGATCTTCTGGTTCTGCTCGTTTCACTCAGCATCAGTTGATGTAAGTCTCTCCAAGCCTCTCTGTATTTCTCCTGTTGGTCATAAGAAAAAACTTTTAAAAAGAAAAAAAAATAGACTATCTAAGATAAGGGTAGGAGTTTAGCACTTAGGGTTTAGAAATGAAAGGGATTTTTAACCTCTGTAATTCTATATATCTGTGATTTCATCAACATGGAAATTCCTTCAAAGATGGCGATGGTAGTCCAACCAACATGACTCTGAGTGATGACTTCCTTCAACTATTTCATGAAAGACTTGCTTTAAAAAGATGACTTCAACTAGAGTTCTGAACATTGTGTGTGTGTATGTGTGTGTGTGTGTGTGTGTCTGTGTGTGTGTGTGTGTGTGCGTGCGCGCGCTGAGAGACCTGGACTCTCTAACTCTCCATAAATCAATATAACAGTTTAATGTTACGTATCAGGCACTGTACCAAGCATTGGGGATACCAATATAAGAACAAGGGAATGGCATTCTACTAAAGGAAGTAAACATATTAAATAAAGCTCAAGTCCAATAATTGAAGAAGTAGGTAGTCAAATCTACAGTCAGAAACAGAGCCAAGAGAGTAATGAATGAAGTAGGGCCCTGGAAGTTTCCTCAAAATGGAAGTTCTGGGAGGATATCACCAATGGGACAAGTAAGTTATAGACATACAATAATTCCCCACCCCGGGGGAGATATTGCTCATATCACAGAACAAAGACACCATAAGCCTTAGAACATATAAGCTTAGGGTCCTCATAAAATAATTTCAGAACCAGGAAGAACCTTAAAACAGAGAATAGCCGACCTTCACATCATTAATCATGCCTTCCGCTCATCATCTGTTTGGTCCAACTTCTTATTTTGGTCTCTCAAATCAAATGACAAACTCTGTGATACTTTTATTTTGTTTGATGCTTCAATGTTAATGATTATTGACTTCTTGTATTCTTCCTGGATTTCTCCATTGTTGAATATTTGACCTTATTTCTTTGATAATGGTAGGAACATAATTCAAAAACATAAAAAATCATGAGAAAAAAATTTTAAACGATCATTTTTTTCTTTAGTTTGGAGAGTGTCAGGTCAGGAAATTCTTTGTTAGATGATAGATAGATAGACAGGCAGACAGATAAATACATAGATAAAGCATTCATTGAGCTCTTCTTTGGGTCAAGGCATAAGTATTTGAGTAATAAACAAAAACAAGATAATCTTTACCCTGAAAAACTTCACATTCTAATGGAAGAAAAGACACTTCATGGAGGTATATGGAATATAGGGGGATATTTATGAAGAGAGCTAGGAAATAGTAAATAAGCCTAGTTCTAGAGAATGTTCAGGGAATATTCACTTCTAATTGCCTGATGCTCCAGCAGCAAAGTTTACATTTGATAGTCTGATATCCCAGGGACAGAGTAAAAGTTGTGCTGGGAGGGGAAAAGGGATGAAAGCTCGAGTGTTATGTAATATTTGGGGGGCGTTGACCATATCTCTGGTCCCAGTGGAGAGTTTTTAATAAATGCTTGTTGACTTGACCCCTGACTCCACAGTCAGTATGTGTCAGAAGGTAGATTTGAGGCTAATCTTTCATGACTCTAAGACCAACTCTCTTACCCATTCTACCACATTTCCACTAAACTGGATATTTTTCTTTCAAGGATAGGTATTTCTTTTAAAGATCATAGGTTCACAAACAATTGGCTCATAAACCTTGAGTTTGGAAGATCTAAGGGATTCACTTTATAGATAAAGAGATCACAAAATGTCAAGAAAGCTAAAAAGAGACTAGTCCAGAGGGGCTATTTGCTTAATTCAGTTCAGTAGTGTACTGACCCAGTAGCAGAGAGAATGTCCTACAAAAAAAAGAGAGTATTTTCCCCATTGCCTAGAGCACATTCAGAAGTGATTTGTTTGGTGGAAAGAATGGTTATTTCAGTCACTTCAGATTTTAGCCCACTGTTCCTAAACACTAATATGGCAGAGAGGAGAATATGTTTAAGGTTTGGGTGGTTGTGTTCACATTTCTGATCTTCTGATATTTTGTTCAATATTTTTGTTCTTTGTAAAAGCTAATTACGTTAATTGCTTGTCAAGTTAAGTCATCGGCCATTTATTATTTGTCATCAAATCATTTTCCAGATATGTCTAACTTGTTATGACTCCAGTTAGGGTTTTCTTGGCAAAGATACTGAAGTGATTTGTCATTTTTACAGATGGGGAAATTGAGGCAATGTTCAATGCCATGTCTAGGATCACACAGCTAGTAAATGCCTGAGGGCAGTTTTGAACTCAGGAAGATGACATTTCCTGATTTTAGGCCTGATACTCTTTCCCAGCAGCATCTTACTTGAACCTGAAAGTTCAAGCCATGATAACCTTGGAGCTACGTTTCTTTAAGTGGTATATTGCCACCAGTCAGTCTGGCAGAGAAACTCGAGAAGTCGAAATGATTGGGACTCATTTGAATTGGAATTAGAATTGGAATTGAAACTTTGCTCTGTAGGATCTGAGGAAGCTATAAGCCTGATCCTTTCCCTCCCTACAGCAGAAGAAGGGGTGAAGGTGGAAGTAAATGGAATGGGGCAGGGAGAGATTATAACTCCCATGTGTTGGGGAAGTAAAATTGCATATACTAATTGTACTTTTGAAGCATATATTCCTTTATAAAAGTTAATCTAACTGTGCTCAAAAAAGATGGCTTCCTTTAGACTTCCGAATATTCTTTAAATGGGTTGTCTATAAGCCAATGAATGACTCAGTCCACAAGCCTTTATAAATGTCATTAAATGGAATTGGTGTGCTCAGAACCCATATTCTCTACAAAAGCAACAGTATTGTTATGGGCTAGAACCACCTGCAGAGAGACTAGACTCAGGCCTCTTAAAGGTTTCAGAGAACCTTAGGGGAAGGGTGAAACATAACATATCTGGCCTTCAGGTGATGGAAATCAGGGTAATCAGTGTCACGCCAAGAAAGAAAAAGACAAAAACATTCATTTGCTTCAAGAAATTTGCATCTTAATGAGGGTGACACAGCATGCAAGAAATGGTGTTGAAATGATATACATGGGATAAATTGGAAATAGAGAACTGTTATTCAGTAGTACTGGAAATAGGTTCTGGTACATGAGATTTTAGTTGGGACTTGAAGAAGCCAGAGATGCCAGGAGATGGAAATGAGGAAGGAAGGAACCCCAGGCGTGGGAGACAGGCAGTGAAAAAGCACAGAGCTAGGATATCATCACTGACGAACATCGAGGAGGTCGGTCATTTGCTTGGGCATTTGAGAATATGTAGGGACCACTAAAGAGTAAGAAAACTAGAAAGGTAGAAAGAAACCAGGTTGGGAGGGCTAGCTGATTTTATTTTATATTTATTACTTAAATGTAGCCCCTACAATAAATTGACAAGTGACACTGTTAAGTCTGCATTTTAATGTCACTGACAACTGAATGGAAAGAGACAAACCAGGAGACTTTCATAATAGACCAGTAAGTGGATGAGAAGCTGCACCAAGATGATATCGGTCCCCAAGGAAAAAGGGGACTGCATATAAGAGATGTTGGAAAGTAACGGCAGGACTTGAATACAAGTTAGATATTGTGTTATATCACGAGTTTGAGTGAGGAATCATAGATGATGCTTGGAGTATCAGCCTGGACCATTGGGAAGTTTGGAATCCTCTTGAAAATAATCAGAAAGTTCCAAAGAAGGGAAAATCGGGGAGAATGATATCAAGTTCATTTTGTACAGTGTTTAAGATATCTAAGAGGCATCCAGTTCAAAATATCCAATAGTTGCTAAAGTGTGATTAAAACTGAGGAAAGAGGTGAAGTTCTGTTAAATAGATCTGAGAATCATCAGTAAAGAGCTTTGAAATGAATTGAATCCAGGAGAGAAGTGGACACCAAGAAATGATTTTGAGATACTATCATGTGTTTAAATGATTCTAGGGAGGTACTAAATGTCACTGGGAAAATGGACAATAAGAACTGGTGATGGGTACTTTGGAGGGTGCAGAATGGAATGGATGCCTTATCTGATAGCATTAGAAGAGTCAGCCCAACCCCTAAAACTTATCCTTGGACCTCTGAATAAATGATGAAGTCATCCTCTGGGAGCCTGACTGGGTTGGAACTTGTGGGAACAAGCACTCCAGTGTCTGGAAGGGCTAAATCCACAATCCCAAACACTGAACACTGTTCCTATTGGATGGTTATAAAAACTTGCTGAATTGAATTGAGTCCTGTTCAAACTCCTCATTTAATACATGAAGGAACTAAGGTCAAGAAGGGCACAATGGCTTGTTTTAGGTGATGGCATAATGGTCTCCAAGACATTCTTTTCTATAGTTGAAAAATGCACTAAAAAAAGAAAGAAAGAAAGGAAGGAAAGAAAGAAAGAAAGAAAGAAAGAAAGAAAGAAAGAAAGAAAGAAAGAAAGAAAGAAAGAAAGAAAGAAAGAAAGAAAGAAAGAAAGAAAGAAAGAGAGAGAGAGAGAGAGAGAGAGGAAGGAAGGAAGGAAGGAAGGAAGGAAGAAAGAAAGAAAGAAAGAAAGAAAGAAAGAAAGAAAGAAAGAAAGAAAGAAAGAAAGAAAGAAAGAAAGAAAGAAAGAAAGAAAGAAAGAAAGAAAGAAAGAAAGAAAGAAAGAAAGAAAGAAAGAAAGAAAGAAAGAAAGAAAGAAAGAAAGAAAGAGAGAGAGAGAGAGAGAGAAAGGAAGGAAGGAAGGAAGGAAGGAAGGAAGGAAGGAAGGAAGGAAGGAAGGAAGAAAGAAAGAAAGAAAGAAAGAAAGAAAGAAAGAAGAAAGAAAGAAAGAAAGAAAGAAAGAAAGAAAGAAAGAAAGAAAGAAAGAAAGAAAGAAAGAAAGAGAGAGAGAGAGAGAGAGAGAGAGAGAGAGAAAGAAAGAAAGAAAGAAAACTTGTTTGGGAAAGGAGTAAGAGACCTAAATAAAGTTTAGAATTTATTGTTTAATCCCATTTTCAAAATGATTTTGAAAACCTCTTTTCTTTTGAGAAAAAGGGGGCATTTTGTTGCTGTTTAAGAGTAAGCAAATGTTTTGTTCTCCCTGTCTCATCTTTGCTTTGTACATCAGAGCTCATGTGAACATTTGAGAGTAACGGGGTATGATTTTTTTTTTTTTTTGCCTTCAAGCTTCGACTGTTCTGATCATATCCAGCAGTGAGTCTCAAAGAGGACTTATATAATTCAAAAATTTTGTGTGGATAAAATGTCAAAGGCATTCCACTCTTAAGCTCTCAATACACCTGTGTCAACCATGTTGGCTCTGTTGGAGGAAGAGTAAATGATTTTTTTATAGATGATGTTCTTTTATTCCTTAACAAAAGAGATAAAGGAGAATAGCTTGCTTTCTCCCATTTTTTGTCTTCCGCCAGCACCCTTGAATGTTGGATAGCACCTGACCAAGTATTATTGGGGGGTGAAAGGTGACAGAAGGACAGAAAGGTCTCAAACTGTCTTCCTGAAAAATCTGCTTACCTGGCAATTGGTTCAAATAGTAGCCTTTTGTATGTTCTATTATGTCCAAGTAAAAAGTGCGGGCATCCCTTGTCACGAATCCCTGTTGACATAAAATGGTGCCTTCTTTTTCATTTACCACATTGATTTATGAAAGTCTAATTTTAGCAAATTAACTATCACCAAAGGAAGGCCAAAGAAAACTTCCATTTGTTTGATGAGTGGCCTTTAGGTCTTGGAGCATAAACTGATTTTGACAAAACAAATCAACAAACAACCAACAACAAAACCAGCACACCTATAAATGGTTTTCAGGTGGTTTCAATGTATACACATTGGTATTGGTATCCTGTTAGGTTCTCTAGCTCAGAGTTCACACCTTTAGTTCATACCTTTAAAAGGAGTTTACACCTTTCAATTTCTGAAAAGGAGTACCCACAAGCTCATTCTCTGGGAGGATATAAGGAGACACCAAGGCTCCCGGGTAATTGAGTTTGGACAGCAGTCTGGAAGGAGAGAGTCTAGATTGGGAGAAGAACAAGACTTCCCGGAGAACTTCAGGGAAGCTAAAGGAGATTCAGAGCCTGGAAATTGGAAATTTTGAAATTCTACCTTCACTCTGGCTGGAGGCTCCAGAAGCCTCCCAAGAAATCTGTGAACAGAGAAAAAGATTTACAGGAAAGAAACCTCCTCCCAGAGAAGGATTACAATTGAGAGACAACAGGACATTACAGTATCCAAAGAAAGAGGTTTGGAATCTGGATAGTGACATTCATTAGCTGCTTCTCCTGGGATGAATTATTTAACTTATCTATCAAAGAAAACCCTAGTTTATTTATATAAAGTAAAAAGATCAGCCATAAAGTCTCTTCTAGTTCTTTTTCCCTTTTTAAATTTTTTATTTAGTATTTTATTTTCCCCAGTTATATGTAAAAAGTAATTTTTAACATTTGTTTTTAAAACTTTGAGTTCCAATTTCTCTCTCAATCCTTCCCCACACCATTCCACAATGAGAAGGCAAGCAATACCATTTAGGCTATGCATTTGTAGTCAATCCAAACATATACATGTATATATGCAGACACACACAGATATAGATATATATATATATAAATGTATATATACTTATACATATATAAATGTGTATAAATCTTTCACAACATAATATTCATATTGTGAAAGAAAACAGACCAAAAAAAAAACTCAAGAAAAATAAAATAAAAGTCTGATTCAATACATCTTGAAATATAATGAGTTCTTTCTCTGGATATGATTAGCATTTTTTCCAACATAACTCCCTCAGAGTTGTCTTGGATCATTGTATTGCTGAGAATAACTAGGTCATTCATAGTTGATCATATTTATGGCATTGTTGTTTACTTTGTACCTAGAACCTTTCACTTTCTATCAGCTCATGGAAGTCTTTTCCGGGTTTTTTGAGAGCATCCTACTGATCATTTCTTATAGTACAATTAATGATATACTATGATTTGTTCAGCCATTCCCCCAATAAAGAGCATCCCCTCAATTTCTAATTATTTCCCTGCAGAGATGAACTGCTGTAACTATTTGTGTATATACAGATCATTTTCCTTTTTTTTTTTTTTCTCAATATCTTTTTGGGATACAGACTTACTTATGTTATTGCTAGGTTAAAGTGTGATGATGTCCTGAATGGTGGGTATGGCTGGCACAGAGAAATTGGGACTTTGATGACATTGTCCCCTGGGGCAGGCTGAGAGAAGGCTCTGAGAGAGATCAATTTTAGCTCATTGGCTTATCCTCTGGGGAGGTTATCCAGTCAGAAATCCAAGTTTTGTCAACCTGAGGTCTACCATCTTGCTGTGTCCTGTCAGAAATCTCAGTCATGTCCCTAAGATTAAATTTTCCTTATAGATCTACTTAGGCTCCATGCCATACTTACTGCCCACCTTTAGGCTAGTTTGCCAAGGCACTGTGACTCATAGTCTCTTTTTCTTTACCCTTTCCCCATGCAATGTGATGTTTCTCCTAACCTTCCTATGCTTCCAACCCCTCCTCTCCTTACAGTTTTTAGGGTGCTAAGTCCCTTTCAGGATTTAGTCCATCAGTTAAGGGCATGCCCCAACCTCATGCCATGTTTCCTTTTTCTGGATCGATGGCCAGTTCCATTAGGAAACTTGCCTTTTCCATCATTAATTATCAAGAATCCCCCAATTCTACTTCATATTTACCATTCCTGGTATCTATTTTTCTTTTACAGAACAAGGTTTTTAATTTGTTGAAGCTAATGTGCCACTTCATTCTCCCCTCAATTCCAATTCTTCCCACATATAAATGTTGTCCTGGACACAGCTATGTGTCACAGTGGATAGAACACCTCGCCTGGAATCAGGAAGACTCCTCTTCCTGAGTTAAAATCTGACCTTTGACACTTTCTAGCTAGTGATCTTGGGCAAGGCCTTTAACCCTGTGTGCCTCAGTTTTCTCATTTATAAAATGAGCTGGACCAGGAACTGAGAAATCACTCCACTATCTCTTATTGTTTCTCTTCATTTTGTCTCTTCTCCTAAAATAAACCTACCTTTTGCCAAAGGGAATGGCCAATATAAATTCTTCACATGACTGAACCCTAACATTCGGTGTCTGCCATCATCTGGTCTCTACATCAGGCCCATCGAGAATCCACATATTTTATAACACAAATTACCCTACAAAATGGTTAAACCCATTTAAAACTCCACCAACAGTACATTAATGTCTCATTTTTCCCCATCCCCTCCAAGATGTGTTATTTTCCTTTTCTATTCTATTAGCCAATCTGGTAGTACCTTTAAATTGTTTTAAAGTCCATTTCTCGAATCAATAATGAGTAAGAGCATTATTTTTTTCACTCGTCTATAAATAATTCTAATTACTTCATCTGAAAACTGTTCACATCTTTTGATCATTTATCAGTTGGGAAATGGTTCTATTTTTTTAAATAATTTTAACTCAGTACTTTACAAGTTTGAGAAATGAAGCCTCTATCAGAGAAAGTACCTTCATTTTGTTTTCACTTTTACTGTTGCTGATTGTATTCCCTCCATCCCACTCCTTTCATATGGTGTTATTTTCTCTCTCCTTTCACCTTGTCCTTTCTCAGAAGACATTTTGCTCATATTAAGTCCCTCATGAGTTCCCTTTTTATACTTCCCTTGAATCTTGTATTTGAAAATAAAATTTTCTATTCAGCTTTGAGCTTTTCATCAAAAATGCTCTATTTTATTGAATAGCCATTTTTCTCCCTGAAAGATTACAGATAAGGCTCTCCATCCAGGGTGGAGGGTGGTTGTTCCAAGTTTTCAAGGGTTTTGTATAGCTATTTTCAGAGATAATTCTAGAGAAGGGTATATTTTCAATTGTTTCAAGGTAGTATTATCTTTTTTTCATTTTTTAAATTAATTTTGTAATTATAACTTATTTTGACAGTACATATGCATGGGTAATTTTTTACAACATAATCCCTTGCACTCACTTCTGTTCCAAATTTTCCCCTCCTTCCCCCACCCCTTCCCCTAGATGGCAGGCAGTCCCATACATGTTAAATGTGTTATAGTATATCTTAGATACGATATATGTGTGCAGAACCAAATTTCTTGTTGCACAGGGAGAATTGGATTCAGAAGGTAAAAATAACCTGGGAAGAAAAACAAAAATGCAAACAGTTTGCACTCATTTCCCAGTGTTCCTTCTCTGGGTGTATCCAAGGTAGTATTATCTAAGGAAAAATGTGTTTAACTACTCTCCTGGTTTGTATTCTGGTACTAAAATATTCTTTTTTGCCAAGGAACTGTGAGGAACATCCCAGCTCCATTATGCCCAAAAGCTCTGGTGCATTAGTGCTCCTCCATAATCTGGGACTACCACCTAGGACTTAGACCCAGATCCAAAGATGAACAAAATAACAGAGTCCTGGCTTTGTGCTAGCAAAGAGATCCCTGTAATCTCTCTCTGACCATTTGTTCAATCCCTTTACCATCTGCAAGCTGAGAACTCTGGAAATGGCTGCTGCTGTTAATGACTCAATGGCTCCCAATGTCTGCTTGTTTTCTGGACTGTGCTCTGATGTCCCCCAGATATAGCAGATCTTTCTTGCCAACCTTCTTGGGTGTCTTGGACTGGAAATTTGTTTTACTCTGTCTTCTTGTGTGTTCTGCAGCTCGGGAATTTGTTTGGAGTCATTATTTTTAAAAAATTGCATGGATTTGGGGACAGTTCAATTAATTGTCTGTAACCCCCTTTCTTCTCAATCTCTCTATGTCGGTCTTTATTTTTATTTCTCTCTATTTCTGTTTCTGTCAATTTCTTTTTCTATCTCTGTTGCTCTTCTCTGTCTCTGAGTTTGTCTCTGTCTTTGTCTCACTCTCTGTCTTCTCTTTTTCTCTCTAACCCATCCCCTCTCTCTCTTTACTCCCTCTTCTCTTTCTCTGTGTGTGTACATATAGATTAAAAAAACCCAAACATATACATGAATATATGCAGACATACATACATATATAAGTATATACTTATACATATATACATTTGTATATATGTATAAGATATATGTGTATATATATATATATGTATTACATATATATAAATATATATGTACGTAAACTTGTCCTAATCTATTTAAATAGCACTCGTCTCTCAAGTGACAGTTCTTTAAATGAGTGTGGGAATACACTAAAAGGGATCGTTTGCAGGTGCTTTTCCATTAATAACCCAGATGTGTGAATTTCCCTTGTGTAATGTCTGGCTTTTTTTAGGCTAAAAATTAATGACATGTAAAGATATTTCAATTTGCCTCAAACTTATGATAAATGAAACTTTAGAATATAAGAGTATAAATAAAAGAAGTAGATTTCTTTAAGAACACAAAAAAATCTACTTGGTCTCTTTCCAAGAAATCCTCAAAGAAAATTAAATGACCGCAATGATTAATATTCATCCAGCTGCTCTATGCACATGATCTCTTTTGTTTCTCCCAACACTCCAGTGATGATGGCCCTATCATTATCACCTCCAATTTGCAGGTGGAGAACTGGAACTCAGAGAGCTTATCTGCCTTGTCCATGGTCACACACACTCTAAGTGTCAACAATGATATTTGGAATTTAAGTTTTCTTAGCACCTAAATCAACATTCTGTTTAATAGACTGCAATGTGTGTGTGTGTGTGTGTATGTGTTGTTGCTATTTGTTTTTGTGAAAGAACCAATAAAGTTGAGACTTAGGATGTGTTCATATGGAACCACACCATAGAGAAGGCTCAAGGTTGAATGGCTAAGACCAAGGAAAGTTGATTAGATAGAGTAAATATTAACTGCCTCCTATTTGTCAGTCACTATAGGATATTAAATTATCTCCTACTGTCCACCCAACAATGGTTTGAGATGAGTATTTCTGTTAAAAAGATATAGGTAAGTGTCTGAGGCTAGACTTGAACTCGGATCTTCCTCATTCTACCCACTAAGCTCCTGATATCTGGATAGATGACAGATAGTTCTAGATCTGTAGACACTGGAACCCATAGGTAAATTTGCCCTAAGAGAACCAATAACAACAATAATTACAACATTTATAGACAACCTTAAAGTTTTCAAAATACTTTACACATTTTATTTTATTTTATTTTATTTTATTTTATTTTATTTTATTTTATTTTATTTATTTTATTTTATTTTATTTTATTTTATTTTATTTTATTTTATTTTATTTTATTTTATTTTTATTTTTATTTTCCCCCCTGAGACTGGGGTTAAGTGACTTGCCCAAGGTCACACAGCTAGGAAGTGTTTAGTGTCTGAGACCAGATTTGAACTCAGGTCCTCCTGAATTCAAGGCTGGTGCTCTATCCACTGTGCACCTAGCTGCCCCCACAACTTATTTTAACAACTCTGTGATTTAGGTGACATTATCACTATGTTCCAGATGAGGAAACCAAGGTAGATATAGATTTAGCTAGAATCATACAATTAATAAGAGTCCACAGCCAGGTAAAAATCTAGTTGTTGTTGTTGTTGTTGTTGTTGTTGTTGTTGTTGTTTTCTGCCAACAGTCATTTAGATATTTATAACATTGTTCTCAGGCCATATAAAATTATCAAATTCAAAATTCAAATAATGGGTGCTTGTTATACCTAGCTTTCAGCTCATTTCCTGCAGTTGCTTTGGCGCTCCCCACTTATGTTTTAAAGTACAAATTTGAATCTATTCACTTACCAGGAGAGTAAGGAGAAAAACATGTTGGAATACAGACTTTAACACAGACCTTCCTGACTCCATGAATAATATTTTATTCACTATTTTATCTATCCATCTTTTGTTTTTTACCATCTTTTCTAAGATGAAAAAGTCATCATTTCTTATCAGTTTGGGGCACTACATCTTCACTACAGTTAATAAAGTTTATTCGGATTATAAAGTTTCATGCTTTGTTTACCTGTCTTGGCTCCAAATACCAATATTATCCCAGTTGGACTTCATATATCTACATTTTTCCTTCTTGCAGCATTTTTGCAGTGTATCAGTGTTTGAAAAGCACATTACATGTATGATCTCACTTAATCCACACAAGGGCACTTTGAGGTAGGTGATAATATTATTATCTGTATTTTACAGAGAAAAAAAAAGAACTGGAGGCTAAAAGAGATCATGGGACTTAATCCAAGCCTTAGAATTAGTATCTGAGGCAGGATTTAAAATCACATCATCCTACCTTCAAGGCCAAGACTCACCCCCATGCCAGGCTCCTTGAAACAGCTAACAGAATAGTCCATGTTTATGAGCAGCAGAGAAAAAAAAGCAATATAGAATAACTTATAGACAGGCTTAAATTAAAGGATTTTTAAGAGCTATGAAATGATGTACTCTTGTCAAAATCTGTTTTTAAAACTAGATTGATTAAAAAGCACTCTCTAGTTATGAACTTTGATTATCATAAATATGAAAAGTCCTTTGGGCTCAAAGGTGCCGTGTCAACAGATGATGGAATTATAATGTCAGACATCTACCTGTCATACAGAGTTGGGAGAAAATGATCTAGAAGACAATTCAGAATTGATGTGGCTATGCTTGATTTAGCATCCTTGTCAAAGCACTGTTGCTCTCAAATCTATACAGACTGAGAGCCAACATTTAGCTGTGTTGTATAAATTGGGCTTGGACTTAGGAGATCACTCACTCCTTACATTTTTAGCCCCATTATTTGTTCATTTCTGGCCATAGAAAAGATACATTCCCCTCTCTGAGCCTCAGTTGACTCATCTGTAAAATAGGGATGATACTATCATGATGACTTCCCCCTGCATCACAATCTATTTATAGGCAAAAGAACATAAAACATTATCAATATTGCGATCATTATGGCAAATGATAAAATTGTTATTGAATCAGCAAACTTATTTGTTTGTTTTTAGATTTTACTATTTTCTCTACTAAAGATGTTGTGGTTGGGGAATAGTTGGTTAGCCATCCTTGAAACTAGGAAAATCTGGCTTCAGGATTCACCTGGGACATGTAATAACAAGTCCCTTAACCTGTTATGATATTGTTGTAGTTGTTCAGTCGTTTCAGTCATGTCTGATCCTATTTGGGATTTTCTTAACAAAAGATATTATAATGGTTTTCCATTTCCTTCTCCGGCTCATTTTACAGATGAAAAAAACTAGATAGATAGATAGATAGATAGATAGATAGATAGATAGATAGATAGATAGATAGATAGATAGATAGGGTAACGTGACTTGGCCAGCATCACATAGCTGGGAAATGTCTCAGACTGGATTTGAACTTCGGTTCTCTTGTTTCCAGACCCAGAATTCTATTCACTGTATTACTTAGCTGCCTCTGATAAAATATGCATAGCTTGAGGTCAGGAAAATTTCAATTTTGTTACTACATCCCCAGCACTCATTCATTTTTTAACACATAGGTTAATATATGTTTATTTGATTGATTGATTGTTATAAAACCAAAGTTTGGGGGAAATGGGTGATGTTGATTATGGTAGTACCTTAAGTACCAAAGACACTATTTGGCATATTGGAGACAAAAATAAGTATTATCTTAAGGAATGGGATCCTTAGAGATTCTGAGATCTGATTTAAAAAAATACTCAGAGCCCCTTGGGGTTGTACCACAATTCTCCAAAGCCATCCTTTGGAGAGAAGCAAAATCTGTCACTAAATCTGTTGTGTGGAAAAAAGCAAAAGTAAAAATACATGCCATGAAATGCTATTTACTCATCAGCCTGGGAAAATAAAGGCCCAGAATTAAACACTGTGACTAGGTCTAAATATCCAAAGGTTTGGGACGGTGAGTATGTCAGCCTCATGAGCCTCATAAGAATGTGAAAATGATGCTGGTTTGTGAAAGGCCAAGTGAAAGAAGAATGAAAAATGCTAAAAATAAATAAATAAAAATAAAAAATAAAGCCATGCATAGACTATTACTGCCCGAACTATACCAAATTCAATACTCTAGTCCTCACACTAAACAGGTGGTTTACATTGTCTCTACAGCTAAGTGTGAGGAATCTTAGCACCTTTGAGTATTCTGGCAACATGGTGAAGGGATTTGGGGATTTCCCATTACTTGCCTAAAGAAAGAAAAAAAGGCTTTATTTGCTGCAAGATTTTATTCATTATATATGAGGCAAAAAAGTGACCTTCCAATTGTGTCAATCACAGTGAGACCTGTTAAAAACCTTAGTTTAAAAAAGCTAAGCTTGCCAGGGCCAGTCATCCTGATCTGTCTAAGTCTAGATGGCTCCAGAGGAAAAAATAAGACTGGGACCTTTCACAACATCATCTGCCTGAATCATGGCCTTTTGGGAACAAAGGACAAACAACAGGAGACATAATAGACAAAGGGCAAGACCTAGAAGCAGAAGACCTTCCTTTCAATCCTGTCTTGGACACATATTAAGTGGGTAACCCTAGGCAAGTCACTATAAGCTCTTTCAGCCTTGATTTCCTCCTTTTTAAAAAATGATAAAATGCTAGCATTTGCATCATATTTATTTAAAATCAAATGCAATACTATGTAAAATATTCAGAAAACCGTTGAGTGTTCTCTTTATTATTATAACTGCTTCTAGAATGATTTGTAGAAATCATTCTAATCAGTGACATATTTAATATACAGGTCAACGCAAGATCAGGAAAACTTGAATTCAAATTCTTCCCCTGACTCATGTGATGACATTAAACCTCTTCCTACCTCAGTCTCCTAATCTGTAAAATGGGGAAAATAATATTACTTTTTCTCCATGATATTTTGAGGATTGAGTGAGATAATATATTTAAAACACTTTGCAAATTAATAATGATAAATAAATAAATTTAAATATTCCAAATAAAATTAATCAACTAACTAAATCGATAATTAGTCATTGATAACAATACTATTTGTATTAATACCTTCAGATTTATTCCCAATTTGTCCTTCGTAATTAAACTCTGGGCAGGGTATTGATGTATGATGACCACATTAGCACCCTGGATACCTCAGAATCAGCTGGAGTCAGGATAAGCAAAAGTCTTTATTCTTGGTCTTTAGCGGTAGAAGTCAAGGGGATGGATGAAGGATCTTCACAACGTCAACTTTTCATCTCCCACCCAGAAGTGACTTTGGCTAGTTTCACTCCATCCCCTAGTCTCTCCCACAATTCTCTGTATACACCAAACGATTGGACCAGCACAGGATAGTGGGAAGGGCCATTTTCCAAGCATATTCTTATAGCCTCTATATAGCCTCAAGTACTCAATTGTCTGACTTCAGTGCATTAACTCAAGAGTTACAGACCTTTACATTGATGTAATCATATGACAAGCAAAGTAGACACATTTAGAGAAAAGGGTTCAGCTAGAGAAGCTGGATACCATCTGGTAGCTTCCAAATTTACATATTTGTGCTACCTAAATACTAGGCTTTGTGGTTTCTATGATGCAATTCTGTTTTATCATTATACTTTAAATGATAATGTCCTTGTCAAAAGTCCTCTCCAACCCTATTTATCTTCAAAAAAAGGAAAAAGAAATCACAAAGACTAGAATAAAAATAAAATAGAATGTGGCTTGGTGATTCAGAAGCAATCTAAAAAGGAGCTTAGAATCCAAATTTGGACAGTATTCTTCCAGTCTTACGGACTATTCTTTAGAAATCAAATAGCAACTTAAGACAACTCTGAGGTACCACCTCACACCTCTCAGACTGGCTAAGTGAACAGGAAAATATAATGACAAATGTTGGAGGGGATGTGAGCAAATTGGGACACTGATACATTGTTGATGGAATTGTGAATGGATTCAAACATTCTGGAGAACCATATGGAATTATGCCAAAGGGCTATCAAAGCGTGCATACCCTCTGATCTTTTTTTGATTTTTTTTTTCCTGAAGCTGGGGTTAAGTGACTTACCCAGGGTCACACAGCTAGGAAGTGTTACATGTCTGAGATCAGATTTGAACTTGGTCCTCCTGAATTCAAGGCTAGTGCTCTATCCACTGTACCACCTAGCTGCCCTCCATACCCTTTGATCTAACAGTGTCTCTACTGAACCTGTATCCCAAAGAGATTATTAAAAAGGG
The DNA here is from genome assembly GCF_048593235.1 of Sminthopsis crassicaudata. NCBI lineage: Eukaryota > Metazoa > Chordata > Mammalia > Dasyuromorphia > Dasyuridae > Sminthopsis > Sminthopsis crassicaudata. The sequence continues at coordinate 13,920,834 of NC_133618.1, read as the reverse complement.
AAACGCAAAACATTTGTGGCAGCCCTTTTTATAGTGGCAAGAAACTGGAAACTGAGTGGATGGCCATCAGCTAGAGAATGGCTGAATAAATTATGGTTAATGAATGTTATGGAATATTATTGAAATGATCTGGAGGATGATTTTAAAGAAGCCTGGAGAGACTTACATGAACTGATACTAAGTGAAGTGAATAGAACCAAGAGAGAAAATTGTATACAAAAAGAAGGAGGCCATACAATAATCAGTTCTGATGAATGGGGCTCTTTTCAACAATGAGGTGATTCAGGTCAGTTCCAATGGACTTGTGGTGGAGAGAGCCATCTACACCCAGAGAGAGGATTGTGGGAACTGAGTGTGGATCACACCATAGCATTTTCACCATTTTGTTGTTTATTTGTTTGCTGCTGCTTTTTTTTTTTTTTTTCTCGTTTTTCCCTTTTTGATCTGATTTTTCTTGCACAGCATTATAATTGTGGAAATATGTTTAGATGTATTGTGCAGGTTTAACATATACTGGATTACTTGCTGATTAGGCGAGGGAGAGGCAGAATGGAGGGAGAAAAATTTGGAACATGAGGCTTTTCAAAAATGAATGTTGAAAATTATATTTGCATATATTTTGAAAATAAAAAGCTATTATTTTAGAAATCTACTTAAAATCAAATGGAAATTCACTTTTTCCAGACTCCCTTTTAAATTTGTATTCATGTAAGATAGTACAATCTTTATAAACAACAACTGTCTGAAAATAATAATCAACCTCAGGAGAAGGAAAGGAAAGACAAAGGAAGGTAAATTAAGATATATTTCTTCCTCCTCTGCTAATCTTTTCTTAATTGTGTTTTTTATTGATGTTACACTGCAGACAGAAATGCCATCGTTTGCTTATCCTGGCTGAAGCTAAAAACAAAGAGTAAAAAGATCATTTCTTTCTTGTTCCCTTTTACAGACAATGTTTCAATCAGAGGATCTGAGCTTGTTTCCTCTTTCATTATATCATTTGAGCATACACGGTTTCTTTGCAAAGGCTCTGCAGTGGTACTTCTTGGCAGATTTCAGGGCCGTCTCTGACTTTTTGTTCAAATAAATAGAATGAATAATTGTCAACATGCAATTTTCTGTTAATAGGATGTTGTTTTGTTGTTGTTGTTGTTGTTGTTGTTGTTGTTGCCAGGCTTATAAAAACAACCTCTTGATAAGGCTAAAGAAGCCATTCAATAATAATTATAATTCCTAATTTTATAAAATACACATTTTCCCTCTCAAATAGCCAATTAACTGGGGGCTTACAATCTATGACAAAATTAGAAATCAATCAAGTTCATATATATTCTAGAACCATATAAACGCATCTTCATTTGGTGAAGGAAATCTAACCACTTAACTGGGAAACAAAACTCTAAGTCAGAATCTCAGCTTTACCATCTATATGAACTTGAATAAATTAACTAAACTCCCTGGGTCTCAATTTCCTTATCTGTAAAATTAAGACCTAGCACTAGATGGACTCTGAGGATCATAATAGATGGAAGTTTATGATCCTATGGCCAGAATTTAAAACCTGGTTCTGCATTTCCCAACTATATGACCTTGAACAAAGTATTTGCCCTTCCTGGAAATCAGGTCCCTCATTTTTAAATTAAAGAAATGCAATCCAGAGAATTCCTCTAGTCCATTTTAGCTCTTTATCTATGATCCTATATTACCATGCAGGGTGGTAGAAGTACAATATTCCTTCTCTAAGCACTGGAGTACACTGATGAAGTAAATATTGATGATAGGTTCAATTGTTAGGCCAATTTAATAAAATAAAATTTTAAATGGGATGAATGTAAATATAAATTCTCAAATTCCAAAAATATCCCAAATAGAGGATATATGAGAAAATGTCTCATCTTGGGGGGAGATGTCCTGTCAAAGTGAGTGCTTCAAAATATTTCAAGATTATGATATGGCATCCCAAAGAGCCAAGAGGAATTTGGATATCATGTAATCCACACCAATAATATGGCCTTTGTGCCAGCCACTGAACTAAATGATCTGGACACAATTAATGGAACAAAAAAAAAGATAGTCCCTGTCTTCAAGGAACTACAATCCAAGAGAGATAGACAACATGCAAAAGGATGCATGAAAATGTGGAGAATAAAGGAGGAAGATGAGTGAATAACTAGTACAGTAGCAGCTTGTGTCATGGAACTGAAACCAGGAGTAGTAGCAGATGTACGGTGTAATGAACCAGAAAACCTCTGTCTGATTTCTAAAAAAAAGGGGGCAGCTAAGTGGCGCAGTGGATAGAGTACCAGGCCTGAAGGCAGGAGGATCTGAGTTCAAATTTTATCTCAGACACTTAATACTTCCTAGCTGTGTGACCCTGGGCAAGTCACTTAACCCCAATTGCCTCAGGAAAAAAAATAAATAAAAAATTTAAAAAAACTGATTTCTATAAAAGAAGGACATATCTCCAACCAGAACAGAAAGATGAGAATGTCTTGAGAGTGTTTGCAATGGGATGAGTATCTGGAATATTGTGTTCCATTGCATACACTTCATTTTAGAAATTACATTGCCTTGTACATGCAAAATGCTTAAAAGATACTTGGATTATTAAATGATTAATAAACTGATTCCAAAGGAGTTATTTTACTATCTATAATTATTATAAAAGTTAGATTGTAATGAATGACTAAATGAAGGGAGCATAGTTTTTAGATGGATGAAAGGCATCCTTAATGGGGAATACAAAATCAACAATTATTTGAGAAGCAGCAGAAAGTAGCATTTTATATAAAGGGTTCAGGGACAATATGCTTCTTAAGAAGCATTTCCGAAAATGGTGGAAGATATAGGAAATAAATAGAGCTTTGTGATGTCTTTCGTGGTGTCATTTTTGTGATGTTGTGACATTCATATAACTGAAGATATTCTCTATAATTCTTAGCATCCCGTCAGGAATGTCAGGGCTCCAAGATCAAAACTTCATATTATCTACAAAAGTTATAGCAAGTTAGGGAAAATTGAGATAGAAATTAAAAAAAAATATTCTCCTATATTTAATTTAATAATAATCAAAGATTTAAAGCTACAAAAGATGAGGAAATCAAAATCTCATGAAGTTAAATGACTTTTTTAAGGTCACACAGTGACCTTGAAATTGAATAATTGGTTCATTATTACAAAGCCAGTATTTTATTACAGAAAGTTATCTATAAGTTGGAAAGATTCTTGTGAGTCAGAACAGCAGGTTTTTTAATCAATCTATTTGTACATCTCCATATCGATCCAATTACCTTGCTAAGAATTGATTGAACTATTGGGGAAATAATCCCCTCTGAAATATCGTCATGCCATGTTAACATCAGCAAAAAGTGGAAGTAAAAACTTTCAATGCATCACACACATTAGTCACTCAACGAAACTGGAGTCAGCATTAACTAAAAAGAAAAAAAAAAGTTACTGCTCTGAACTTTTCTGATTCATGATGACATGCCGCAATTCTTCCACTAAAATAGTGAGATCAACATTTATGTGTTTTCAGAAGAGTAGGAATGCCTAATCCTTGGCGTGTGATATATGGTATTCTTTACGTGGCAAGACCTGATTCTCAAGGATGAATAATCAAGTACTTGTGAATCAGAAAAGGTCAGGTATTGAAGACCTTGGCTAAAGATGACAGTCAATTAATAACAGGCAAACTTACTCCATTCATAGATTAAAAGCAAATGCTTTTTAGTGTGTACAGAGAAAGGAATAGGACTTGACATCTCTTGCCTCCTTTTTCCCATCCACAGTAAACAAAGTAAAACAAATATAGTAAGAAAGCATTTTAAATATCATCTACACCAGTTACCTTTGGTTGACAAATGAGGAAACTGAGGTCTAATTATTTTAAGAACATCCAGACATTTGGTAACAGAGTTAATATTTGGAAGATCTCAAATTTGGGAGAAATATCAGAGGATATTTCATTGGTTCATAATTAAACACCATGTCCAAAATCTCCACCATGTAATTATCCATCCTTTTTTCTGACTTCCTTCACCGTATTCAATGTATAGCTTATTTTATTTATCTGTAGTTAATTGCATGCCAACATGAGAGCAAAGACTACTATTATCTTCCTTTGTATCCCCAGTGCTCAGCAGTGTCTGACACGTACTATTACATAATAAATGTTTAGTGACTGATTGACTGATTAAAGATCCAGTCTTGGAGTTCTAATTATCAGCTTGAAATATAAACCTGGATATTTTATATGCATTTCAAACTCAACATGTCAAAATTAGAATGAATTATTTCCTATCCCAAACTTGTCCTCTTTCCAATTTCTCCATTTCTCTTAATGACACAAACAGTTTCCCAGAAATGAAGAATAAAAACATTAGTCTTTGATTCTCTTAACCATGGCATCTTTCCCTAATGTCTTGCCAAATTCTGATTTGGCTTCAGTCATCTCTCATTTTTGTATCCTTCTATGGCCACCAGAGGGTAATGGGGGAAATGGGGGGGGGAATGGGGATCAAAACCTTAGAGCTGTAAAAATTAAAAGAAAAACAAATATTTCAGTGGACACTCTTCTTTGTTACTGACAAAAAAGACAAAAGGTGCATTGAACCTTATGATTTTATTCAAAGAACCCCTGACTGATAAAATTATTTTACTCTAGGTTGACTTTTCTTTGCATTTTTGTCATATGAACTAATTGGAAGAATGATACATTGAAAAATTTGACCAAGGTCACATAGCAGATATGAGAGACAACACTTGGACTCAAGACTTCCCAACTCCAAGGACTATGGTTTGTCTAGTATATATGAGTACCTCTCAACAGTTAAAATATGTCCAAAATCACCATGTTTCTTCTTGTAATTAACATAAATATGCATTTTGCTTGATGCATCTTTTAAAAATAAAATAAAAATTAAAAATTAAAAAAGGAGTGAGAGAGAGAGAAAGAGAGAGAAGGAGAGAGAGAGAGAGAGAGAGAGAGAGAGAGAGAGAGAGAGAAAGGCAGAGAGAGAGAGAGAGAGAGAGACAGAGAGAGACAGAGAGAGAGAGAGAGAGAGAGAGAGAGAGAGAATGCACATCATTATATTTTCATGACTGTTTCTCTGGTATATTTTGTCCTTCAAATGGAAGTATAAGTGATTAAGATCTGAAAACCTTGTTTTCATCAACATTGTCACGTTCATGGTTATTTTATTCTAATCAATATGATACACACGTTCTCTCACTAAATTTCTATATGTCATCAATTGCTAAAAGCCATTTTTCCCAATTCTATCCAGAACATTTCTTCAGTTTTCCCCTTTTTTCAGCTTACAGGGGAATGACTCTTCCTCAACAGGTCATCATTACTCACCTGAAGTAAATTAAGAGTACCTTGTTTGCACTCACTTTTCCTAGGTAACCCCCCCACCTGCCACAAAGCTATCAAGATATCTTTCCTAAATTAAACTTCTTCCTTTGTCACTTCTTTGCTCAAGAAGCTTTACTGCCTGTCTCCTTGTTAGATTTAGGACAAGAATTTTAGTTTGGAATCCATAGATTTCCAGGATTCTTTCCTTTTTTTCCCTTTCTTCTCTCCTTCCTTTAATCCCTTTTCCTTCCTTCCTTCATTAATTCTTCCTTTCTTCCTTCCTTTTTACTTTTGGAAGAGAAAATTAATGTCTTAACCTTATCCCAGTATAATAGCTTTTTTTTTTTTTAAAAAAAAGTCATTAAATATGAATTTGATGATTTTAAATGATAAAAGTTACCAAAATGATTCATTTCAAAACAAGTTTTCCCTCCATTTCTTATGCTCAAGGCATCTTAAACTTCCAGAATGAGTCTTTCAGACTAGTAACCTGAAGGATAATAACCAGCAGGAGCATTTACTTCTCCTCTTGGTTCAGTCCTTCCTTGCTCATTCAGTGGAAAGTGGTTGGCCAGCTTCTATTAAAGTTGTCACATTATTTATGTATTTCAAACACAAAAAATCAACTTTAAAAATGATTCATCCAACATATTTTCTCCCTCGTTTTCTATGTGTATAATAGAATTAACCAGAATGCAGAAGAGAATCAGACAACAAAGAATATTAGTGCTTAAAGAAGTTGCATTTCGAAGCAAATTGCTAAACTTATCCAAGTGTGGCTAATGGAAAATGGCCATTTTAATTTTAATATTCATACCATTATATATATATATATATACTATGCATATAATATATATTATGTAACATAAAATATTACATACTTATAAAATAGAAAATATATTTAATAATATCAAGTGAATAGATATTCCCTGGAATGCTGCTATTTTTCATGACTCAAATCTATCTTTCCAGTCTTATTGCACATATGTCCCTCTCACTCACTTTTTGGTAAAACCAAATTGGCACTCTTAGGTTCTTCACTCATGATGTGTCCTCTTAAACTCTATAATTTGGAACTGACTGTAATCTTGATGACATCCTTCCCCATTGATGAAACCGAAATGTCTTCTCCAGGGATTTGTAGACAGATATCTAGAGTTCTCCATCCATCCTTGACTTTGACTTTGAATCTGGGGGACTTCTGAGAAGTAACCAAGAGATCCACAAGAGGGAAGCTCATGTGCTTAGAGGACAGGACCTTCTGAGGTTCCATAGAAGATCAAATGAGCACAGAATAAATTTCAGTTATGACTAGAAGACAATAAATAAAATGACATCAGAACTTGAGCATGAAACCATATTTGTGCTATTAAGAAGACACAAGTGAGGGAAATAATCAGTTTGAAGGAACAAAAGACATTTGAGAAGATAATCTGGATCCTTTCTGCAGCCATTTCTCCATTCCTTCCAAAACAGAAAAAAGACCTACTTTCACCTTCTGGTCTGATGCTGCCTTTTTATTTTCTTCCTTACCAATACATAGAAGAAAAAATGTAAGAGAAAAAAATGTTTATTATATCTCTTCATGGCTGATCAATGGTTGGTCCTATTGCTTTCCTGATGAATCAGTTTTATTCACTGTTATTAGGTGATACATACATACACCATCCATCCAAATGTGTTTGATTATATAATTGTAAAGTGACAGAGGGGAAGCTATTTTATATGGATATAATAGACATTTATTTCCTCATTGAAAATTAGGGATAAGGACTAAAGCCAATGAAAGAATGAGGAGACTAATGCTTTCATATGTTTTCATGTATAGGAATACTGATCATGCTGTGAAAAGAAACAAATGGAAAATCAGAGAAACAGAGAGAAGGGCAGACACAAATCCAGAAACAGAAAGAGGGAAAGAGAATGAGAAAGCATGAGTAAAATGGAAGCAGAAGGAAAGAGAAAAGAATGGAGAGAAGAAAAAAGAGAGATGGAGAAAAAGACAGAGTTTGGAAAGAGGGAGAGAAAGATTGAGAGATGGATCAAGGCAGACTACAAAACCAAGACAAGGGGAAAAGAGAAGACAGAGGCAGAGACAAAGAAATAACAGTGAAAGGAAAAAAGAAAAAAGATCATTCCAAGATTCAGGCAGTAAGCAGGAGATTTGGAGCTGGCCACTGTATTAACTTTGGCATTGATTTTCCCTGCCAACCATCTCTGGGGCTATGAGGAGCTAAATCTCTGGAGCTGCTGTAGCTATCCCTAATATTGGACTATTTCTCACACCAAACACAGGCCCTATCATACACTTGCAGAGGTAAGAGGCTTAAACAACAAGCATCTCCACTTCTTTAGAGGAGCATATGTCTATGGCTCATTGTATATATTTATTTTCTACTCTGGTTAGTTGAATTGTACAGCTTTTGATTTTTTTTTCTTTTCTATCCTTTGTCAGAAGAGACATAGGACAGAAACCAGGCAGGATGTATTTGGAAATGAAGACGATTCAAAAACAAAAGATATCAAAAAAGGAAAATACATGGACATCCATATTCATTCTTCTAAGCATTGGAAAGCTTGTAAAGTCCAAGGGAGAAGATTATTCTTGAAATCAGGGAATGAGGAAAGAGGAACAGGAAGGATGGGCAAAATTTTGACAGTCAAACAAGGAGAAGATGGATAATTCTAGTCATAAGAAACTGTATGAATTTAGGCACTGTTTTTGGAAAGCACAACATGTGTCTGGGGGAAAAAAAAAAGAAGTCAAATTTAGCCAAAACAGGGTGTGAGGAAAAGATTAATATGAGACAAAACTGACAATTTAGGCTAGTATAAATTAACAGGTCCCTTGAATTTCGGGCTAAAAGGATTGAACTTTAATAGGAATCCATCTGAGAGTCACTACAGCGTATTTTCAATGGGATCAAATGGGGGGTTGTTGAAATGACAAGATCTATTGGATAAAGATTCAGATGTCAGATATGTGAGAATGGGTAATGAGGTGGAGAGGTTAAAAGTAAGAAGGTGTATTAAGCGTCTTTTACAATTTTCTGGACAGGGAACAACCGGCTCTTGTCCTTGGATGGGTGCAAGAAGAAAGAGGATGCTCCTGATAATTATTTTCTACAATCCACAGCTGCAGTGTTACAGAGAGAATGTGACAGAATTGCTGAGAGGAGGGAGTGTTCGTTAATGAGGGTAGGTAGGCAAGAGTACTGTGTCAATCATTTCAGAGAAAATGATTGAAAATTACAGGTGATCTTGGAAACAGCTTTAAAAAGTAGAGGCATTTTGCCAAATTCACTCTGCTCAAGTCCAATGAGATCAAGCTATGTAGAGGTAAATCATTTTCTTCATCTTGATTACACGTGAAATGAATAGTTATTTATTTTAATAACGATAGATAAAAGGGCCTGGCTAGAAAAGCAGATACCATCCATGTTTGGTTCATATCTTGTCCAACAAACAAACAAAAACTCCTCAATGTTCCAATCAACTGATCCATAGTTGTCATATTGTGGATATAATATGCCCCACACTGCCCTAGTCTGTTAGGATTACCAGGTGAGAACTCAGGTTGTCTGGACAGTGACAAGGTGAGAATTCAGGTTGACTTGACAGTTCTCTGGCTCAGACCTTTGGTTTGAGCCTTTAAAGGGAGTTTACACCTTAGGAATTCTAGGAAGAGCAAGCTCATTGGTTGAAGTAATGTTTCCCAGAAGCCCTTGCGTTATCCCACGCCCATGCTCTGGGAGGATAAAAGAAGGGTAGCCTTGGGTCTGAGAGAATGGACTCTGGGATAGAGTTTTGACGCCAGGCAGGCTGAAAGGAGACCAGTCTGATTTGAGAAAGGACAAGAGTTGGAGGAGATTCAGAGCTCCCAAGAAACCTGTGCACAGAGGAAAAGATTTTACAGATCTCCTCCCAGAGAAGGATTATAATTGAGCAGACGACCAGAAGCTCACAATTCAAGAACATTACACTAGTCTCCTAGGCCTCTCCCCAGAGCCTATTTTGGGAAATCCATCTCCGTCTCTTTGTACTCTTGATCTCTGTCAAAGTCCAAGTCAGATTCAGCAATCACATCCAACTTGAGGCCTTTCTTGATTCCTTGAGGTAATAGCATTCTTTGCCTCTGAAATGATCTTTTATTGCTTTGTTTTTCAATCATTTGTTCTTGCTTTTAAATCACTTTTCAGTCTGTTCCATTCTTTTTCATCTCATTGAAGGTGTTCTTGGCAAAGTTGCTAGAATGATTTCCCATTTCCTCTTCCAATGTCCAATGTATGGTCTATATTTATTTTTTTTTTATGTAGACATCAAATCTCCCAACAGTAAACTATAAGTCCCTTAACACCGGGGCCTCTTTTAGTTTAGTTTCCATATCACCATCACCTATCAAGAAACTCTGAACATAATAGGTGTTTAATAAATACCCATTGAGTAAAGGAACAATATAGAATAGAAAAGTAAAATCAAGCTTATCTTGGCCAGAAGATGCTTGGGTGAGCCACGCCTGGAAGACCAACTAAAGTGCAGAACCTTTGGTAAGTTTTTGCATATAGCTAATTATAAGCTAAAGTTGGCAAGAGAAGTGTCAAGTAACAAAGATGAAAATCATGCAGTTATGAGATCATGTCCTCCCCAGAGCAGCAATCTAGAAACTGGGGCTCACCAGGAGTCCGATATTCAGATTATTACTGGCCTTTCCAATAAGTGCTGAAGAGATTACAGTTGACACTGCAAGCTATAGACTTCTCTTATCTTCCCACCTCTTACCCACAAGAGAGATCAGGGAGATCTGCTCTATCAACTCATCCCTCCCAATCTATGTCCCATCCTACAGGGACTCTCTACAATTAAAAATCCATTACCATCAATGGAAATCAATAACATTTGGGTTTTCTCATACCCTCTTCATGGTATGGTTGATTACCTTTCAAGCGTTTCTCAGAGAACAGATCCTGCCTACTGTGTATTCTCTCCTTTCTTCCACTACCAACACTCTTTTCTTTTAAAAAAAAATATAATTAGATTTTATTTTGTACTATAACATCAGTTCAGATAAATCTTCCCAGGACTCTCTGAAATCATCCTTCGGATCATTTCTTATAGAACAATAATATTCCATAACATTCACATGCCATAACTTATGCAGCCATTCCCCAACTGATAGGTACCCATTCAGTTTCGTTTCTTGCCACTACAAAAAGGGCTGCCACAAACATTTTTGCACATGTGGCTCCCTTTTCCTCCTTTAAGATTTCTTTGAGATATAAGCCCAGTAGAAAAACTGCTGGATCACAATTTGATAACTTTTGGGGCATAGTTCCAAACTGCTCTCCAGAATGGTTGGAGCAGTTCACAACTCTATCAGCAATATATCAGTGTCCCAGTTTTCCCATATCCCCTCCAACATTGATCATTATCTTCTCCTGAAATCTTAGCCGAGCTGAGAGGTGTATAGTGGTACCTCAGAGTTGTCTTAATTTGCATTTCTCTGATCAATATTAAACTAGAGCACCTTTTCATATGGCTAGAAATGGTTTTAATTTCTTCATCTAAAAATTGTCCAATAGTCTTTTCTTTGTGCTACTGCTGCTCTGCTTTGGATTTCAAGGGCTTAAACACGCCCTCAAATTGATGCTGCCATCCTTAAAGGTAGTTTGTTAATAGTGTGTTTAAGAAAGGTCCACTTTCTCCAGCCCTCCACCCACATCGTTTTATCCTACATCAAGATCTTTGTCTAGTGGGCTTAGTCAAGGCTTTTATTTTTGCTTCTACCCTGTGCTGGCCCAATTGTTTGGTGTATACAGAGAATTGTAGGAGTGACTAGGGGTGGAGTAAGACTAGCCAGAGTCACTTCTGGATGGGCGATGAAGTGAGGTTGTGGAGATTCTGCGTCCATTCCCTTCACTTCTACTGCTAAAGACAAAGAATGAAGACCAAGGACTTTTGCTTATCCTGACTTCAGGTGATTCTAAAGTATCCAGGGTGCGAACGGTCATCACACAAAATCAGCTCAAACATCAGAGATCCATACTTTGTTGCATCTGAGCTCTGGAGGCTGCACTGAATGTACAATTATTTGCAAAAAATAATTTCATGCACCAAAACTCCCTCCATTTTGGTTTTGACTTGTAGCCTTTTCATGTTGAAGAATTTACCATCAATGTAGTAGCTTATTTTGATGCCATGTTTGTGTTCACTGAAGCCTTTGAGAACATGGATGAGAACATCATGCTAAAAAACATGGGAGCAAGAACGCAACTCCATTGGTGACGGGGAGAGCTTGGGATTGTTGTCCATTGTGCAGAACCCAAGCAAGCATGTCATCACAAAATTGATAGGCTATACAAATGAGCTTCCACTGGGCAACCAAATTTTGACATGATTTTCCATGAGACCTCATGAATCACAGTATCAAAATCCTTAGTCAGATCTACAAATGTTGTATACAGACTTCTGTTCTGCTCTTGACATTCTTCCTGGAGTTGTCAGGGAATAAACACCCTCCTATTTCTCAGCCTTTGGAAACCACACTGGCGCTCAGGTAGATGACCTTTTGTGGAACCATTAATTTGAGCAAAAGGAGAAGTTTTTAATGCTATGGATAAGTTCATTTACCTTGGCAGAATATTTCCCAGGAATTTCCACAATGATAATGATGTTGATACTTTCATTGCCAGAGCTAGTTCAGTGTTTGAGAGACCCTGAAGAAAAGTGCCGGAGAAAAGAGAAATTTGACTGACTACCAAACTGAAGGTCAATAGAGCCATTGAGCTGACCTCATTGCCATAAGTCTGTGAAAGTTGAATAGTCTACTAGAGCAGTGCAGGGAACCGGAATCATTTTCATGTGAATGGTCTTAGAAAGATTCTGAAGATCACCTGGCAGGATAAGATACGTCTCTCGGGTACTGAGAACTACCCTTCTACCCTTCAGTCTAACATCTCTCTCTCCTTCCCTCCTTCTCTCCTCTCTCTCTCTCTCTCTCTCTCTCTCTCTCTCTCTCTCTCTCTCTCTCTCTCTTTCTTTGTCCACACACACACACACACACACACACACACACACACACACACACGTGGAAATATATCTCCTTTTCTTTTACAGGAAGTAAATTTCTGAGCCCACATGAAAGAATTTTTTTCCAAATCCTCAGAGTTTTCTCCACTGCCATGAAAATACTATTATAAATGAAATCCTAAACAAAGCCAATGAATGGCTGCCTTAAGAAGAAAGGGGCAGCAAAAAGTTATCTGTGCATACCCTTTGACCCAGCAGTGCTACTACTGGGATTATATCCCAAAGAAATACTAAAGAGCGGAAAGAAACATATATGTGCCAAAATGTTTGTGGCAGCTCTTTTTGTTGTAGCTAGAAACTGGAAGATGAATGGATGTCCATCAGTTGGAGAATGGTTGGGTAAATTGTGGTATATGAAGGTTATGGAATATTATTGCTCGGTAAGAAATGACCAGCAGGAGGAATATAGAGAGGCCTGGAGAGACTTAAATCAACTGATGCTGAGTGAAATGAGCAGAACCAGAAGATCACTGTACACTTCAACAACAATACTGTATGAGGATGTATTCTGATGGAAGTGGAAATCTTCAACATAAAGAAGATCCAACTCACTTCCAGTTGATCAATGATGGACAGAGGTAGCTGCACCCAGAGAAGAAACACTGGGAGGGGAATGAAAATTGTTAGCACTAATATCTGTCTGCCCAGGTTGCATGTACCTTCGGATTCTAATGTTTATTGTGCAACAAGAAAATGATATTCACACACATGTATTGTACCTAGACTATATTGTAACACATGTAAAATGTATGGTATTGCCTGTCGTCGGGGGGAGGGAATAGAGGGAGGGGGGGTAAATTGGAAAAATGAATACAAGGGATAATATTATAAAATATATATATATATATAATAAAAAAAAAAAAAAGAAAGGGGCAGGAGCTAAAAAGATAGGAAGTCATTCTGCTGCTCTCTGCACTGCTGAGAACACACCATAATGATTGGGTTTGTTTCTGCAGAAGACATTTTAAGAAAGATTTTGTCATAGCCAAAGAAGAGCAATTAGGCTGACAAAAGATCTTAAGTTCAGGGTGTTTGGAGACCATATGAAATAAATGAGGATGTTTAATATGAAAAAAGAGAATATTTGAGTGGAGGTGGATCATGATACTTTTCCCAAGAGTTCTGCAAGAAGTGCTTTCAAATCTCCAATGTGCATTGCCTACTGTACATCTTTTATGTCTCTTTATCTGGCCACTAGACCCATATGGCTCTTGAGGAGAAAGTGTGGCTGCTGACTTCAAAAAGCTCTTCTTCACTTAGATCCATCACATGTCCCAGCATCACCTCCCTGATGTCATGCTTCTCTTAGAAGATGAAATATAAACAAAATCTATTATAACTTGCTATTGTCCACGTGGCATTGAGGGGATGGGGTGAAAGATCAGTCTAATTAGTTTTATCACTACTCCTTAAAATGCACTACCAGCCTTCCTAATCTGCATAGTCAAAATCCAGCCCAAGGGACTTTTACTAAAGAAAAACAGGACAGGGGAGTAGAATATTTGCAGTTAGACAGAAGAAACAGGCCCTAGTCCTAGTTTTAACCCTTTATATCTATGTGAACCCAGGAAAATTACTTAGATTTTTTGACCTTCTGTTTCCACACTTATGAGATGTCTAATTTTGTTTCAATCAACAAGCATTTATGAGCAGACTGTTATGAGTCAGATAATACACTAAGCCCTGAGAATAAACGGACAAAACTATAGGACTGTTCCTGCCCAAGAAGTGGACTTGTTACTCCAGCTCATTGTTGTGAAATGCATCAGGGTGATCCCAATTTCCTATTGACCATGCCAGAAAAATGCTCATCTCTAAAAGATCCTGTGAATGTATAATGGACAGTGAATACTTATATGTGTATTGTCAAAGGAAAAATCATCCTCACTACGTGGCATACTGCAATTGTTCATCCAGCTTCTGGGTGATGACCTACAATGAAGGAGAAGAGAGAGAGATTTGAAAAAAAAATAGTTATTCATTATTCCCAGAGCACAAAATATTCAACTTTGCTATCACTCCATTTACTGGGCTATCAGGATGGGAGCTATGATTTCATGTGGATAGGGAATTGAAAGAGGAGGAAAATATCCCTACCAATTCAGATTGGCACCCTCTTTGTGATTAGACTTAATCAGGTTCCTGCAGTCAGTATGTCGCAGAGGTGGCAGTAGACCCCAGTTTTTAACTTGTTCCAAGACAAGTTACTTTATCTCTCTCCCTTTTCCTCTCTGTCTCTGTCTCTCTTTCTCTCTGTCTCTTTCTCTCTCTCTCTCTCTCTCTGTCTCTTTCTCTCTCTCTCTCTGTCTCTTTCTCTCTCTCTCTGTCTCTTTCTCTCTCTGTCTCTGTCTCTGTCTCTCTCTCTCTGTCTCTCTCTCTCTCTCACTCTCTCTCTGACTCTCTTTCTCTCTCTCTCTTCATTCTCTTTTTTCTCTCTCTCATTTTCTCTATTTTTATCTCTCTGTGTCTTTCTCTCTTTCTCTGTCTTTCTTTTTTCTCTCTCTCATTTTCTCTATTTTTATCTCTCTCTTTCTCTCTCTCTTTCTCTTTCTTTCTCTCTTTTTTTCTTTCTCTCTTTTTTCTTTCTCTTTCTCTCTACACACACACACACACACACACACACACACACACACACATACACACAAACACACACTAACACAAACACACACACAGGTGGAAATATATTTCCTATTCTTTTACATGAAGTAAATTTCTGCATAAAAATTTCCACATACTACACTACATCCAATCTACAATTATTAGCAACACATAATGTAATATGATGTGAAGTGATATGATTTGGTATACTAATATAATGCCATAATAGTATAACATAATTCAGTATACAATATCATGAGATAAAGTGCCATATAATACAATGATGGCCCAGGATGTGGTATAGTATGGTGTGATGTGATTGATGTGCTATAATATGTTATATGATAGGATACCATCTGTGATATGACATGACATGAGATGAAATGACAAATACAATGTGGTATGTGACATTATCAATCAATCTATTATATTATTACAATATTGTACAATTATGTTTAAATATAATTGCTGTCTTATATAATGCTATGTTGTATCATTTAATTTTA
This sequence comes from Sminthopsis crassicaudata, assembly GCF_048593235.1. Classification (NCBI taxonomy): domain Eukaryota; kingdom Metazoa; phylum Chordata; class Mammalia; order Dasyuromorphia; family Dasyuridae; genus Sminthopsis; species Sminthopsis crassicaudata. Next base: position 13,905,285 of record NC_133618.1, on the reverse strand, counting down.
CTTCTGTCTCAAATGTACATTTTCTTCCTTTTAATTTCCATCTATTGTCACTAGATCTAATCTTTTGGGCTGATGAGAATAGAGCTAACCCCTTTCCCAATATCTGGCAAGTCTCCATATCCTTAAAATGATATACAGGCCTTGTAAAGCCATAGATTCTTTTACTTTTATCATTCTCTATAATAATAGTAATGATAACAGTGTTAATAGCATACATTTTTACAATACAAAAGGCCTAAAACAAGAGGAAGCTAGATCTGGGCTTGAGGAGATTTGAGAAATTCACAAAATTAGACTGTGAAGAAAAATGTCTCATTTCTCATATAATTATTGAGGGAGGTGAACGCCAAGGGAAGTAGCTGATCTTTTACGTGCATAAACCCTTATGTGTTTTCTTCCCTAAGCATTCCTTTCACAGACTTTCCAACATAATGAATGACCCAACACAGGTTTCTGTCCCATTCCTGGTATGCAATTCATCACCCTGTGGAACCTGAGAGCCTCAGAGTCTCTGGCCCCCCAATGAGACTACATGGCCTTTCCTGTTCAGGAAACATTGACGTCCCAGGGAGCATACAGGTCTGCAAAAAGTAAGGGAATCTGTTATTTGGAAAGCAGCCAAACCAGAGACACTGAGCCAAAACTGAATCCATTTAGGCAAGCATTCCAGAACAGCAGCTCAGAAGGCATTACATAATGAAGGATGTTCCCTAGAAGAGTCCTTTTTTATTGTTTTGTCTCTGTGTCTCTGCTCTTTGTCTCTGTCTCTGTCTCTGTGTCTCTGTCTCTGTCTCTTTCTGTCTCTCTTGTTTCTGTGTGGCTCTATCTCTGTGTCTCTCTGGGCTTCTGTATCTTTCTCCCTTTTTTTTCTCTCTGTCTCTTTGTCTCTGTCTCTTTCTGTCTCTCTTGTTTCTGTGTGGCTCTTTCTATCTTTGTGTCTCTCTGGGCTTCTGTATTTTTCTTTCTCCCTTTTTTTTCTCTCTGTCTCTTTGTCTCTGTCTCTCTTTTTTCTGTGTGGTTCTTTCTATCTTTGTGTCTCTCTGGGCTTCTGTATCTTTCTTTCTCCCTTTTTTTTTCCTCTCTGTCTCTTTGTCTCTGTCTCTTTCTGTCTCTCTTGTTTCTGTGTGGCTCTTTCTATCTTTGTGTCTCTCTGGGCTTCTGTATTTTTCTTTCTCCCTTTTTTTTTCTCTCTGTCTCTTTGTCTCTGTCTCTCTTTTTTCTGTGTGGTTCTTTCTATCTTTGTGTCTCTGTGGGCTTCTGTATCTTTCTTTCTCCTTTTTTTCCCTCTCTGTCTCTTTGTCTCTGTCTCTCTTGTTTCTGTGTGGTTCTTTCTATCTTTGTGTCTCTCTGGGCTTCTGTATCTTTCTTTCTCCCTTTTTTTTCCTCTCTGTCTCTTTGTCTCTGTCTCTTTCTGTCTCTCTTGTTTCTGTGTGGCTCTTTCTATCTTTGTGTCTCTCTGGGCTTCTGTATCTTTCTTTCTCCCTTTTTTTTCCTCTCTGTCTCTTTGTCTCTGTCTCTTTCTGTCTCTCTTGTTTCTGTGTGGCTCTTTCTATCTTTGTGTCTCTGGGCTTCTGTATCTTTCTTTCTCCCTTTTTTTTCCTCTCTGTCTCTTTGTCTCTGTCTCTTTCTGTCTCTCTTGTTTCTGTGTGGCTCTTTCTATCTTTGTGTCTCTTTGGGATTCTGTATTTTTCTTTCTCCCTTTTTTTTTCTCTCTGTCTCTTTGTCTCTGTCTCTCTTTTTTTCTGTGTGGTTCTTTCTATCTTTGTGTCTCTCTGGGCTTCTGTATCTTTCTTTCTCCCTTTTATTTTTCTCTCTGTCTCTTTGTCTCTGTCTCTTTCTGTCTCTCTTGTTTCTGTGTGGTTCTTTCTATCTTTGTGTCTCCCTGGGCTTCTGTATCTTTCTCCCCCTTTTTTTTTTTCTCTCTGTCTCTTTGTCTCTGTCTCTTTCTGTCTCTCTTGTTTCTGTGTGGCTTGTTCTATCTTTGTGCCTCTCTGTTTCTGTGTCTGTTTCTCTGTCTCTATCTCTCTGTCTCTTTTTGTCTCTGTGTCTCTCATTGTCTCTGTCTCTATCTTTCTATATCTCTCTGTCTCTCTCTAGCTATTTTATATCTATCTATCTATCTATCTATCTATCTATCTATCTATAAAATACTATGCTTATTCTTGGAGAAGATTCAATCCAATATAGCTAACTTTTATGAAGCACTATTGAGTCCATGGCCCTCTGCAAAGTAATGATGGCAGTACAAAGGCAGAACATATCACCTTTTATCTTAATGATTTTATTGTAAGATAAATAAATTCAAAGACAGAAGGCATCATTTTCCAATTTATCATCGAATTTCCTATATTAATAAATCCCAGGCCAAGTCCTTGTTTCTATCCTTATCCATACAGACACTGAGTTCAGGAAAGGTCTCACAACTGCTTTTCCAAATGACCTAAGAGTAAAAAACCACAAGCCATCCATTCCTTCTCATTCTCTTGAATGTTTATCTATTAAAGCTCCTTCCCCACCTAGTGTATTCCAAAACTGCCAGCACAACAACAATTTGGAGAGATTCCATTTCTAAGATGGAACACATAATATTAAGTATAGAGGATTATAAATTTTCCTACTTGCATGTTTTACTTTGAAGCATATAAAAACCACTTATGTAATCCCTTAGCTTGCCTGTTAAAAAGTTAAAGAGCAAAGCACACTCCTCTCCTTGTAAGAAACAAAACTATCAGTAATTAATCCTCCCCAAATCACTATATTTTAAGGTAATAGTTCTTTCTTCTAATTTGTTCTTAGGATATTCTTGGAAACTGACATTGTAATGGCCAATAAGCAGGAGATAACAGCTGCCTGCAAGGCTGCCAAATTTGTGCCCAAATGGATCTGTTCTAAAGACCAATCAAACATCCAGAAAGATTGTTCATGATCTTATCCACCTGTGTCCTTGTGAATCGAGGCCACAGAGACTTTTAGATGTGGGATTTTATATAATAAACATTAAAAGTGAGGCTTCTCTTTATGAATGAAAAAAGCTTTAAGTCAGGTGCCGACCAAAATCAAGCTAGCCTCTAAATATGTCTCCTGCCCTCCACAGAAGTGTCATTGTTGTGGAGACTGTGGCAATGAATCTTCATTGTAGGTCAGTGGAAAATTTTGGAAGCAATTATAGCCTATGACCTTTCTCCTCCATATGGACCAAACTATCGATATTCTTGAATAAAACATATTTGGATACATAAGCTGAACAAAAGTTCTCCTTTCACTTGTTAGTAGCATTGTAATTATACTTCCTCATCCCCTTTTGTTTAGAGAGAATTGTCTGAGAAATGTTGGGTAGTAAATAGCAACGTTTTATCACTTATCACCAGAAGGTAGCTTGCAAAACATAGGACATCTTTAATTTCTCTAACACTATCTCATCATTACATAGATAGATATATAGAAAAGTAAGTATTGATTTACTTACATACACACATTATGATTATGTTTATGTTTATCTATTGATTGAGGCACCTATACATACATACATATACATATAAATGTATATATATATATGTGTGTGTGTGTATATATATGTGTATATATATATGTGTGTATATATATATATGTGTGTGTGTATATATATATATATATATATATATATATATATATATATATATATATATATACATACATACATATATGGTATGGCTATTTATATTTACCTGGATCATACATAATATGTTTTAATCAATTCATTAATCTTCCAGTTCTAGATCTATAAATACACTGCTATACTTGGAGTCAGGAAGGCCTTAATTATTATAACAGCCTTAGATACTCCCTAGTTGTATGACCCTGAACAATTCACTTAACCTCAGTTTCTACATCTATAAAATGGGGATAATAATAGCACCTACTTCTCAAGGCTGTTTAAAGACCAAATGAGATAATACTCAACAAATTTACAGTGCTTTACACATAGTAGGTGTTTTATGAATGTTTGTTGTGATTGTTTTTATTGTTGTTGTTCAGTCATTTCTGACTCTTGATGACTTCATTTTGGGTTTTCTTGCAAAAATACTAGAGTGGTTTGTCATTTCAGTCTCTACCTCAATTTACCTATGAGAGAACTGAGGCAAACAGGGTAAGTGATTTTCATGGGGTCATAACAGCTAGAAATATCTGATACTAGATTTGAACTCAGGGCTTCCTGATTCCAGGAATGATTCATTCTATTGTGTCACTATTATTTTATAAGAAAAAATCTAGAATTTTCACCACACTGATAGAAATCAGATTCTACCAGTATATATTTCAATTATAGATTTGGTATCAATCTTAATAATAGTGTTATCTATCTATCAATATATCTATCTTTCTATCTATCTCTTTCTTAAACACATGATATACACATATATATGTGTATATGTGTAATATATGTGTGCATGTATAGATATAAATATATAAAGAGAGAGATAGAAACAAAGACAAAGAATGATGACGAGAAAGAGAGAGAGAGAGAGAGAGAGAGAGAGAGAGAGAGAGAGAGAGAGAGAAGAGAAGAGAAGAGGAGAGAAGAGAAGAGAAGAGAAGAGAAGAGAAGAGAAGAGAAGAGAAGAGAAGAGAAGAGAAGAGAAGAGAAGAGAAGAGAAGAGAGAGAGGGAGGAGAGGGAAGAGAGAGGGAAGAGAGGAGAGAGGGAGAGAGGGAGGAGAGAGAAGAGAGAGAGAGAGAGAGAGAGAGAGAGAGAGAGAGAGAGAGAGAGAGAGAGAGAGAGAGAGAGAGAGAGAGAGAGGAAGAGGACAGGGGAAGAGATCTTTGAGGTGTTAATTAAAAAATAAACATTGGCTGTACGCAGGGGATGTGTTTGAAACTAGACCCTGCTACTCCTTAGTTGAGTGACCTCAGAGAAGCAACCTTGGCTCCATGTTCCTCGTCTCTATAAGGATCATATTGGAACAAATCATTTCAAAGACCCATGTCAGCTGTCAGTCTCCTAATCCTAATTATACTCTTTTATCTTTATATTAGGGATGGGAGAATCTCCCCTAGATCTCCCAAGGGATATTGGTGGGTGTACTAAAATAAAGAGAGAGAATGAGATTTGAATTATCAAGGGTGTCAAGCCCCTAATTAACTGTGAGAAAAAGAAAGCAGGATGTCTATTCATATATAAACCCTGGGTCCACATTTTCTACTAGTAATAAATAATCATTTAAATACTTATGAGATTTCTTACCTGCATTTGTAAGGCAATTTTTGGCACTGAAATGGATTCTGAAACTTTCATGAATTACTATGTAAACTTTACAAACTGTCACTATGATTATAACCTCAACATCAATCTTGTGATCATGAATTTTTCTAAAACCATTTATGTTGTGCATAATATATGTGTGCATGTGCACACACTTTACATCTATGTTGCTTTGAGGTGTCTATGAAAGAACTAGGTCTCTATTTGTCCCATGAGGGTTCTAGATTTTACAACAGGTGCATACAGCATAATATACAACCTGGGCACATTTGCTTACAAAATCACAAATTTAGACTTAGAACCTCAGACTAAGTAATTAATACACAAGTCCCTTTTTGCTGATCAATAAACTAACTTTTGATTAAAGCCACCCAAGGAGGATACATCAGAAGTGATATTTGAAGGGAAATCCAGTCACTCAACTAAGAGCCTTTTACTACTGTAGTAAACTATCTCTTCCAGGGTAGCCATCACTTATTAGCATTCAAGTGTCATCCAAGAAATGTTAGGATTCTTACAAGGTGCTAAATCACTGGAATGGATAGAAACAGTAATTATCTAATTTAGCATAGTACTTAACAGTTCTTTAGTTCAGTAATGTATTTACTAGAATTCCATGAGTTTCAAACCTTTAATAGAGCATACTTTTAAGGAGCTCCCACAAGCCCAGGGAATACCCACAAGCCCATTCTCTGGGAGGATATAAGGAGTGGGGAGGGTCAGAGTCTGGATTCAGTCAAGGAGAGGACTTCCCTGGAGAACTTCAGGGGACTTTGGAGGAGAGGACTTCAGGAGATTCACAACTAGGATTGACTTCTGGGAAACCCACAATCCCACACTCTTGGAAGTGGAGTCTGATTCATTTCCATGTACCTTCATTCTGGCTGGAGGCTTTGGATTCAGAGGGAGCTAGAGACTGAAGCTGGCTGGAGACATTCTGGCAAGAGCTCATCGGGGAACCAAGGAGAGAAATAGACCTCTATTAAAGTTAGCCGGAGCCCAGGAAAAGATTCAAGACTTTGAAGGACACAATATAGGATCTGGAGTCTGGACTTAAACTCCTGGCTGAATTTTGGGATTGCTGAACTGAAACTAAAGCTGCCCTCCAGAAGCTCCCCAAGGAACCTTCTCCCAGAGAACAATTATAATTTAGAGACAACAGAACTTTACAAAGAAGTAATTGGGAAATGGTGGCAGCAAGTCCTGAAGACCATTCTGTTATTAGTGGCCAAATTCCTTGAAAATTCTACCTAAGGGGGCGGAGCCAAGATGGCGGAGAGGAAACACACGACTCAGTGAACGTCCTCACTCCCTCACAACCAATTAGATAAATTAAGTCTCAAAATTAGCTCAGGACTGATAGATACCACAAGGACTGGAAGCACGACTTACCAGCTGAAGAGAATCTGGAGTTTCAACAGGAAAGGTCAGTTCTCAGGGGAGGAATAAGAAAGACCAGCACAGACGGTGGGGTAGGGGCACACTGCGCCCATTGCGCTGGGAGGGGCTCTGGGATCAGAGAAGCCACTGAGGTAAAGGAATCTGGCACAGGCTGTTAACTCTTCTCTGCTAATTATTTAGCAGTTCAGAAGAGAAAGCCAAAATATTTTAAAACTCAGATTAGATTTTCCCCGGACCCTGGGGGTGACTCAGGCACAGATCTGGGCACCAGGGGGTGTGGCCTCAGCTACCTCCTGAGAATAGTTAAGAGACTGACAAGTGGGTGGATACGGCCCAAGGCAACACACCCTGCCTAGCTTAGCTGGAGGGAGTGGAACTCAGCTCCAGGAAGTCCCAGAGAAGCGGAACCTTTGAACTAGGGACCGCGGTTTCTGGCAGACACTTCCAGTTGGAGCGCAGGGGCTTCTCACGTCACCTGCTGCAGACACCCACTCCCCACCCGGACACATAGGCTGAGCTTCTTGCTGTCTTCACTATTCTACGCCCTCAAAGCACAGCAGTGCTAATCACCTCTGAGGCACTCCCAGGGAGAGGGTGGGGAACTCTCTCCCAGAGCTCTCTCTTAGCTCAGGCTCAGGAGCCGCTGCATCCATCCAGTCTGGGAGGAAGCTGGTAAAGAAGTAAATAATTTCCTACCCCAGAGACAGACCCCAAAAGATTTTTTTTAAGTATGAGCAAAAAAGCTAGAAAAACCATAGATTCCTTCTATACAGAGAAAGAGCGGGTGTCCAACCCCGAGGAAGTTGACAGCAGAGAATCAGATAACAACCTAAAGGGGAACGATTCCTGCCCCCCATCACATAACTCTCTCCTAGAAGAAGCTCTTAAGAAATTGAGGGAGATCGAAGAAAAATGGGGAAAAGAAAGGGAAGTTATGATAGAGAATAACAATGTCCTGAAATTGGAGTTGGAAAAAATAAAGAATTCACAGGAGATGCAGGGAAACAAAATTAGTGAATTAGAAAAGGTTAAAAAAACACAGGAAAGTAGGATTTCTGAATTGGAAAAGATAAAAAAGTCTCAAGAAAATAGAATTTCTGAATTGGAAAAAGAAAATAATTCTCAAAAAAAAAAATTAGGGAAATGGAAAAAAACTCAATAGAGCAAAATGATTCATTTAAAAACGAAATTGGGCATTTACAAAAAGAACTTAAAACTGTGAAAGAAGAAAATAACTCCTTAAAAGTCAGGATGGAACAAATAGAAATGAATGATTCACAGAGAACCCAAGAATCAGTCAAACAAAACAAAAAAAATGAGAAGCTGGAGAACAACGTCAAATACTTACTGGGAAAATCTATAGACCTGGAAAATAGATCTAGGAGAGATAATCTGCGGATTATTGGACTTCCAGAAAACTATGACCAAAAAAAGAGCCTAGATTCTATTTTACAGGAAATTATCAAAGAGAACTGTCCAGAGATAATAGAAACAGAAGGGAAAGTAGATGTGGAAAGAATTCATCGAACTCCTTCTGAAATAGACCCTAAAAAAAGAACACCACGGAATATTGTGGCTAAGCTGCAGAATTACCACACAAAGGAGAAAATCCTGCAAGCAGCTAGAAAAAAACAATTTAAATACCAAGGTGCCACAATAAGGGTCACCCAAGATCTGGCTGCCTCCACATTAAAAGATAGAAGGGCCTGGAACCTGATATTCCGAAAGGCAAAAGATCAAGGACTGCAACCAAGAATGAACTACCCAGCTAAGTTTAGCATCTTTTTCCATGGAAGAAGATGGTCATTCAATGAAACAGAGGAATTCTATATGTTTCTAAGAAAAAAACCAGACTTAAACAAAAAATTTGATCTACATCCACAAGACTGAAGAGAAACAGAAAAAGGTACACAGAACCCTTGAGAACTGTAACTTTGTTGTGGGTATATAAAAAATACTCAAGGATAATTTGATTTTACTGATATAAAAGAAAAAAAGGGGGGTGTGGTAAAGGGAAGGAGGTCGGTTCAGAAAAAGGGGAAGGAGTGATAAAAAGAGGGAAACTACATCCCAGGAAGAGACATAGAAAATACACCATATCTGAGGGAACTTAGTGAGGGGGAGAATCATTGTGTGAATCTTACTCTCATCAGAAGAGGCTCAAAGAGTAAATAATTGTCATATTTGTTTTTCAGAGAATTCTCTCTCACCTCATTAAAAGGGGGGAGAGGAAAAGGGGAAAGGAAAAGGAGAATAAGTGAAGGGTCTTGGAGGGAGGGGGGAGGGATCCTAAAAAAAAAAAAAAAAAAAAAAGAGGGAGGGTTGCGCGTCACAAGGGGGGTCTGTAAATTAAATATCGGGGAGGGGGATCAGGGGGGTCAAGGGAAAAAAGTATAATCTGGGGATAATACGATGGCAGGAAATACAGAATTAGTAATTTTAACTGTAAATGTAAATGGGATGAACGATCCCATCAAACGGAGACGGATAGCAGATTGGATCAAAAAGCAGAACCCTACAATATGTTGTCTACAGGAAACACACTTAAAGCAGGGAGATACATACAGAGTAAAGGTAAAAGGTTGGAACAGAGCTTATTATGCTTCAGGTAAAGCCAAAAAAGCAGGGGTAGCTATCCTTATCTCAGATCAAGCAAAAGCAGAAGTAGATCTCGTTAAAAAAGATAAGGAAGGAAACTATATCCTGCTGAAAGGTAGCATAAATAATGAAGCCATATCAATACTAAACATATATGCACCAAGTGGTATAGCATCTAACTTTCTAAAGGAAAAGTTAAGAGAACTGCAAGAAGAAATAGACAGTAAAACTATAATAGTGGGAGATCTCAACCTTGCACTCTCAGATTTAGACAAATCAAACCACAAAACAAACAAGAAAGAAATTAAAAAAGTAAATAGAACATTAGAAAAACTAGGTATGATAGACCTTTGGAGAAAACTGAATGGCAATAGGAAGGAATATACTTTCTTCTCAGCAGTTTATGGATCCTATACAAAAATTGACCATATATTAGGACATAAAGATCTCAAAATTAAATGTAGGAAGGCAGAAATAATAAATGCCTTCTTCTCAGATCACAATGCAATAAAAGCTACATTCAGTAAAAAGTTAGGGGTAAATAGACCAAAAAGTAATTGGAAACTGAATAATCTCATCTTAAAGAATGACTGGGTGAAAGAGCAAATTATAGAAACAATAAACAATTTCACCCAAGATAATGATAATGATGAGACATCATATCAAAATCTTTGGGATGCAGCTAAAGCAGTAATAAGGGGAAATTTTATATCTTTAGAGGCTTATTTGAAGAAAATTGAGAAAGAGAAGATTAACTAATTGGGCTTACAACTTAAAAGGCTAGAAAAAGACCAAATTATAAACCCCCAACCAAAAATTAAACTCGAAATACAAAAATTAAAAGGAGAAATCAATAAAATTGAAAGTAAAAAAACTATTGAATTAATAAATAAAACCAAGAGTTGGTTTTATGAAAAAGCCAATAAAATAGATAAACCTTTGGTAAATTTGATCAAAAAAAAGAAAGAGGAAAATCAAATTGATAGTCTTACAAATGAAAAGGGGGATCTTTCCACCAATGAAGAGGAAATTAGAGAAATAATAAGGAGTTACTTTGCCCAACTTTATGCCAATAAATTTGATAACTTAAGTGAAATGGATGACTTTCTCCAAAAATATAGGCTCCCTAGATTAACAGAGGAGGAGATAAATTGCTTAAATAGTCCCATTTCAGAAAAAGAAATAGAACAAGCTATTAATCAACTCCCCAGGAAAAAATCCCCAGGGCCAGATGGATTCACATGTGAATTCTACCAAACATTTAAAGAACAATTAGCCCCAATGTTATATAAATTATTTGAAAAAATAGGGGATGAAGGAGTCCTACCAAACTCCTTTTATGACACAGACATGGTACTGATACCTAAACCTGGTAGATCGAAAACTGAGAAAGAAAATTATAGACCAATCTCCTTAATGAATATTGATGCTAAAATCTTAAATAAGATATTAGCAAAAAGACTTCAGAAAATCATCTCCAAGATAATACACTATGATCAAGTAGGATTTATTCCAGGAATGCAGGGCTGGTTTAATATTAGGAAAACTATTAATATAATTGACCATATTAATAATCAAATTAATAAGAACCATATGATCATCTCAATAGATGCAGAAAAAGCATTTGACAAAATCCAACATCCATTCCTACTAAAAACTCTTGAGAGTATAGGAATAAATGGATTATTCCTTAGAATAATCAGGAGTATATATTTAAGACCGTCAGTAAGCATAATATGCAATAGAAATAAACTGCAACCTTTCCCAGTAAGATCAGGAGTGAAACAAGGTTGCCCACTATCACCATTACTATTCAATATAGTACTAGAAACGCTAGCCTCGGCAATAAGAGCCGAGAAAGAGATTCAAGGAATTAGAGTAGGAAATGAGGAAATCAAACTATCACTTTTTGCAGATGACATGATGGTATACTTAGAGAACCCCAAAGACTCTGCTAAAAAGCTACTAGAAATAATTCAAAATTTCAGCAAAGTGGCAGGATACAAAATAAATCCACATAAATCCTCGGCATTTTTATATATCACTAACAAAATGCAACAGCAAGAGATACAAAGAGAAATTCCATTCCAAACAAATGTTGAGAGTATAAAATATTTGGGAATCCATCTACCAAAGAAAAGTCAGGAATTATATGAGAAAAATTACAAAACACTTGCCACAAAAATAAAATCAGATTTAAATAATTGGAAAGACATTCAGTGCTCTTGGATAGGCCGAGCGAATATAATAAAGATGACAATACTCCCCAAACTAATCTATTTATTTAGTGCTATACCAATCAGACTCCCAAGAAACTATTTTAATGACCTAGAAAAAATAACAACAAAATTCATATGGAAGAATAAAAGGTCAAGAATTGCAAGGGAACTAATGAAAAAAAACTCAAAGGAAGGTGGTCTAAGTGTACCTGATCTAAAGCTATATTATATAGCAGCAGTCACCAAAACCATTTGGTATTGGCTACGAAATAGACCGGTAGATCAGTGGAACAGATTAGATACAAAGGACAAAAAAGGGTACATCTATAGCAATCTAATCTTTGACAAACCCAAAGATTCCAACATTAGGGATAAAAATTCATTATTCGGAAAAAACTGTTGGGAAAACTGGAAATTAGTATGGCAGAAATTAGATATGGATCCACACTTAACACCATATACCAAGATAAGATCAAAATGGGTCCATGATTTAGGCATAAAGAGGGAGATAATAAATAGATTAGAGGAACAGAGGATAATCTACCTCTCAGACTTGTGGAGGAGGAAGGAATTTATGACCAGAGGAGAACTAGAGATCATTATTGATCACAAAATAGAAGATTTTGATTACATCAAACTAAAAAGTTTCTGTACAAATAATACTAATGCAAACAAGATTAGAAGGGAAGTAACAAATTGGGAAAATATTTTTAAAAACAAAGGTTCTGACAAAGGTCTCATTTCCAAAATATATAGAGAACTGACCCTAATTTATAAGAAACCGAACCATTCTCCAATTGATAAATGGTCAAAGGATATGAACAGACAATTCTCAGAGGAAGAAATTGAAACTATATCCACTCACATGAAAGAGTGTTCCAAATCACTACTGATCAGAGAAATGCAAATTAAGACCACTCTGAGATACCACTACACACCTGTCAGATTGGCTAAGATGACAGGAACAAATAATGACAAATGTTGGAGGGGATGTGGGGAAACTGGGACACTAATACATTGCTGGTGGAGTTGTGAAAGAATCCAGCCATTCTGGAGAGCAATCTGGAATTATGCCCAAAAAGTTATCAAACTGTGCATACCCTTTGACCCAGCAGCGCTACTACTGGGATTATATCCCAAAGAAATACTAAAGAGCGGAAAGAGACATATATGTGCCAAAATGTTTGTGGCAGCTCTTTTTGTTGTAGCTAGAAACTGGAGGATGAATGGATGTCCATCAGTTGGAGAATGGTTGGGTAAATTGTGGTATATGAAGGTTATGGAATATTATTGCTCGGTAAGAAATGACCAGCAGGAGGAATATAGAGAGGCCTGGAGAGACTTAAATCAACTGATGCTGAGTGAAATGAGCAGAACCAGAAGATCACTGTACACTTCAACAACAATACTGTATGAGGATGTATTCTGATGGAAGTGGAAATCTTCAACATAAAGAAGATCCAACTCACTTCCAGTTGATCAATGATGGACAGAGGTAGCTGCACCCAGAGAAGAAACACTGGGAGGGGAATGAAAATTGTTAGCACTAATATCTGTCTGCCCAGGTTGCATGTACCTTCGGATTCTAATGTTTATTGTGCAACAAGAAAATGATATTCGCACACATGTATTGTACCTAGACTATATTGTAACACATGTAAAATGTATGGTATTGCCTGTCGTCGGGGGGAGGGAATAGAGGGAGGGGGGGTAAATTGGAAAAATGAATACAAGGGATAATATTATAAAATATATATATATATATATATAATAAAAAAAAAAAAAAAAAAAAAAGAAAATTCTACCTAAAATAAGTGCCTCTACTTTCTCTCTACTTACTGTCTTTTCAACCCCATTACAATCTGCTTTCTAGCTTCATTGTTCCACTGAAACTACTCTCTCCAAAATTAGCAATCAGCTCTTAATTGCCAAATCCAATGTTTTTGTTTTTTTGTTTTTTTGTTTTTTTCTTCCAAATCTTATTCTCCTGATGTTCTCTGTGGCCTTTGATACCATTTGTCATCCTCATCCTCTTAAAACTCTATTTCTTTAAGTTTTGAAGACACCACTCTCTCCTGTTTGTTTGTTTGTTTGTTTGTTTTCCAAATCTTATTCTCCTGATGTTCTCTGTGGCCTTTGATACCATTTGTCATCTTCATCCTCTTAAAACTCTTATTTCTTTAAGTTTTGAAGACACCACTCTCCTCTGTTTTTTTTTTCCTCCATCTCTTCCATTTCTAGATCCTCATCTAGATTACCTACTCAAATGATAAAGATCTATATACTATCTTACTCTGTGAACTCCTTAGCTAGCAAGTATTCAATTACCATAACTAGACTGATGATTCTCAAATCTACTTATTCAGCACTAACTTCTCTGCTCTTCTCCAAGCTGATATTTCCAATTGCCTTTCAGACTTCTCAAATTAAATATCCAGCAGATTTCTTAATTCAAAAAAATCTAAAAATAAATTCATTCCCCAAACTTCCCACTTTCCCTATTATTATAGAGGGCAATACCATCCTCCCCAGACCCCAATCTCTCAACCTAGATGCTGTACTCAATTCCATGCTCTCCCACTCCACATTCAATCTGTTGCCATATCCTCTAGATTTCACCTTTGCAACATCTCTTGAATAGTCCCCCTTTTTAAGACCCCTTTTTAAGCCAGTGCTCCTCAAACTTTTTAAATAGGGGGCCAGTTCACTGTCCCTCAGACTGTTGGAGGGCCGGACTATCATAAAAACAAAAACTCACACTCTGTCTCTGCCCCTCAGCCCATTTGCCATAACCCAGTGGGCCACATAAATGTCCTCAATGGGCCACATCTGGCCCGTGGGCCGTAGTTTGAGAACCCCTGATCTAAGACATTATCACCTCACTCTTGGACTTCTGCCATAGCCACTGATCAAGTCTTCCTGACCCAAGTCTCTCCCCACTACAATCTATCTTCCATCCCACCACCAAATTGATTTTCCCTAAGTTAATCCTGTAATATGGTAGCCTTGTTACCATCAGGATCAAATATATAATGGTCTTCTTGGCATTTAAATCCTTTTATAACCTAGTCCTCCCTAATTGTAGAGGGCTAGAAGAATTGCAGAGGGCTGGGACTCTGAAAAGGTGTATTTGAATCTAAGATAACAGAATACTTAAGGCTAAGTACCTACTCAACTTGAGATAATGGCTCTATAAATATATATTTAGATGATAAGTTGATGTGAAGGCTCTCCTCACCATTGGTGCTTGATGAATGTGTTGTGGTGAGGTAATCCTAGGGAAGGATTGGAGGGCTGAGAGAGAGGGTAAGAGTCTTTTTGCCCCAGCACATTAGGAGGGGAGACTTTAGGCTCCAGGCTCCAGAGTCCAGGATCCATCTATGACTAGCCACATGGCAGCCTGCCATCTTCCTTCACTTCTCCTCCAAAGACCAGGGACTTTGACTGATCCTGACTCTGACTGATTCTGAGGCCCTCTAGAGAGCTAGCCCTGACATTACACTAACTTTCCACTGACATGAACGCTTTGAACTGGTGACTGATGACCTCTTTGCTGTTCCATAAATAAGATACTCCATCTCTTGGGCATTTTTCTTGCCTGTGCCCCAACCTGGAATTTTCTCTTCCATCATTTCTACATACTGTGTTTCCTTGGCTTCTTTTAAGTTCCTACTACATTCTCATCTTGTAAAGGAAACCATTCCCAAGCTCTTGAATTCTAAAGATACAGAGGTATCTTTGTTATTTTTTTTATTTGTGTAGTACATAGCTAATTTGCAAATTTGTTTATTGTCTCTACCAATATTTTTGAGCTCATTGAAGAAAGGTGTTGTATTTTGTCTTTTTCTTTGTGCACAACACTTAAAAACAATACCTGGCACATTGTAAGTCTTAATAAATATTTAGCAATTGACTATTTATGGAGTGTTTCTTCAATAAGATTCCTTATATCACATAAATCACAGACCAAAACAAAGTACAAACCAAACTCCCAGTTACTGCTTTAGACATTGTTAGGTAGGGAGGATACAATAAAAACAAACAAATAAACAGTACTTGTCCCTAGCATGCTAGTACCTGGGCTCTCCAGAATATTTCTCTTTTTCTGCTGTTTTGCTACCCAAAGCAGTATTTTTCCTGAAGCATTCAAGTTATCAATCAAATCATTTAAAAATACCTACTATATATCATAGAAGCTATGCTAAGTATTAAAGATACCATGGAAGGCAGGAAGGGAGGGAGGAGGAAGGAAGGAAGGAAGGAAGGAAGGAAGGAAGGAAGGAAGGAAGGAAGGAAGGAAGGAAGGAAGGAAGGAAGGAAGGAAGGAAGGAAGGGAGGGAGGGAGGGAGGGAGGAAGGAATGGAAGGAAGGAAGGAAGGAAGGAAGGAAGGAAGGAAGGAAGGAAGGAAGGAAGGAAGGAAGGAAGGAACGAAGGAAGGAAGGGAGGAAGGAAGGAAGGAAAGAAGGAAAGAAGGAAGGAAGGAAGGAAGGAAGGAAGGAAGGAAGGAAGGAAGGAAGGAAGGAAGGAAGGAAGGAAGGAAGGAAGGAAGGAAGGGAAGGAAGGAAGGGAAGGAAGGAAGAAAGGGAAGGAAGAAAGGAAGAAAGGGAAGGAGGGAGGAAGGTAGAAAAGGAAGGAGGGAGGGAGGGAGGAAGTAAGGGAAGAAGGGAGGCAGGGAGGGAGGTAAAGAAAAAGGAAGGGAAGGAGAGACAGACACATAGACAAAAAGACATGCAGGCTTTGCTTGCTGCCTCCTTCTCTGGGATGAAAATTTACCATTTTATGGGAGTCCAGCCATCACTTCAGTTCACTCATAGATAGATCTTCCTTCTAGATTCTTTCTCCATTCCCCTTACCTGCCAATGTGGCACAATATATTTCTATAAGAAAAAAAATATGAAATTAAAATAGAATAGAATAAAATAGGAAAAAGAAAATAGTAGAATGACAAAGATAAAAAATGGAAAATGCTAATAGAAACTAAAAATAAAATAATCATAATGTGGAGGTGCAGGTGATAATTTCAAGGAGAACTCACAAGTTTAATAACAATCAACTTAATGTCTATGATAAGCATGAGGAACTTTTGTTAATTGATATATTGCTTTATACAGTGTTTCATGGACATCTGGAATATGTCAACTTCATAAATAAAAACATGCTTTAAACCTGGAAATAAGTGTTGATATACAAGTCAAAGGCTAGTCTTGGATGTCCTTTCTCGAATGTTGGAACGGACCACTAAGTACTAGGTTGCCAAAGGTCAGCCTTGATTGAACTTGACTTTCTGAAGACTTACCAGGGATACAGCTAGAAACTGAATCCACTTCTCTCTCCTGACACCACAACCATTAGGCACCAATCATAGGATTCTGCTTTGCTGTGTAATACTGCCCTCACATCTATATTCATGTATATTTATACAAAGTCCCAAAATAGCCAGGTATGTTTTAATCAGGAGAATATCTCCATCCTAATCAGGACAACTAATCAGAAATACACAACACATTTAAACCCTATTGTGGAAGCAGAATATAAGCTGTTTTCCCAGAGGAAGGAGAAATTACCCTCTCAGAAATAAAGCATCAGTTTTTTAGTGAATGTTTACCATAACTTAAAGAGTGTCCCAGAAGCTACCTTGACTGAGCTGCCTTCTGAAGGTTCTTGCAATTTGAAAATTGGGAACATCTTTCTAATTTCTCCTCTCATAGGGAATTTAAGAAGGAAAATGTCTTATTTGCTTCAGAAATTGGACAATGACTATGTGTGTAAAAGGGGAGGGGAGATGAAGAGCTGCTAATGAGAAAAAATCTTGTAGAGATTAAAAAATCAGCATGAAGTTAAATCAGGCTCATTTTGTTTCCATGTTCTCAACCATAGGAAGTAAAAGTTAAATATGGAGAGCCTGGAATACTTTTTATTCTTTTTCCATTCAGATAGTCCAGCTTCAGTTACACATTAGGGAATTGACAAGAGTGATAGAGTCATCCTAACGTAGTTGAAAAGCAGTTTGCTGCTGCTGACAATAGTCTTGATAATCCAGGATTTTCCCACAGAGTCTCTCTCAGAAAAGAAAAAGAAATAACCTTGAAAGGGAGAAATGTGGTGCTTTACAGATTTCAGAATTCTAACAAACTGGGCTTTGAAAACTCTAAGACAATTCTACAGATCCTTTTATAACATGCTGTTCTTTCTCCATTTGAGAGAACAGCTTTCTCTCTGACATGGTGTTGTTTTAAAAAATCTTTTACGTGGTACAGAGATAGCAATTCAAAGTTTTCTCTGAGAGTTGATAAACAGGCACCTCTCCTTACTGAGAGAGGATGGAAGAAAAAAGGTAAATGTGTTTATCAGACAGTGAGCATTATTGAATTTGCCATTCAAGCACAGTGTATCTCTCCCCTTTTATTTCTCCTTGCAGTTCTCACCAGACCACTGAAGAGTTCTCCAACTTTCAGCGAAGACAGGAGGAAATGTAGGAGGCAATGGAACAAAAAGTCAGACTCTGTTTAGCAACTTATATCACATATAGAAAAAGAGATACAGGTGGGAGGGAGCTCCTGTTGAAAAGGCAGAAGGATTAAGG
>NC_133618.1:13743192-13885692 GCF_048593235.1 Sminthopsis crassicaudata | reverse complement strand
CCTAAATGACTAAATCATCTTCATAAATGCTCCTTCATAAAAGCTGAGCTTTGAAATACTGATTGATATAAAATCATAGTCATGGAACATTGGGGGAGGCTTGTAAATTAAAATACAATCAAATAGCATCCCTGCCCCAACTCCTCTGGGCTAACACTATTGCCCTGATTGCCAAATTCTGGGAACCCCTCTTCACAGTATGAGAGGGAGTTGTTATAGTAGCTTCCAAGCCAGTGCTACATTTACATATATACTTCATATGTTTTACATAGAGATTTGACTCAGAGTCTGAGCCTATGTGTTCAGAATGCATTAGCTACCTCACTTTATAAACAACAATAGAATTTAGTTAGCAAAATCATGTGGAGTTTTCGGGGGAATACATTGACATGACAGCTGGTTTCTGGATAAAACTCTGCCTCTCACTCATTTTGTGCTCTCAAAATCATTTCCTCATTATATCTCTTGAAACATATGTGGTAATCAGTAACTTGTGACAGGAAAAAAAATGTATGTCCTTCCTTGAGCATCTACCTTACTAATGGGAATGACTTGGAAGGAAGGAAAATAGTGTGATCTCACAAGGCTACTTCCCAACCCAACATCTGTAATCATCTCTCCCTATATTAAATTGGAAATGCCCCCAGGGAAAGGACTTCCCCAGTGTTTCTCAACAGGCCATTACACACAATGAAAGATCTCCAAATTGGAAAGGATATAACACTGTTAAAAGAGAATTGAAGCTTCCCAAAGTAGAGGGGGTAGTAAAAAAGCACAGAATCTCTTTAATTAGAAGCAGGGTGCTATGAAAAATTTACTAGGAACTAGGAGACAAGGGTTCTAATCTAATCTTCTGGTTTTCTTAAGGTCTAAGAAGTTTTCCCAAAGAGCCAGATAGTCGTTATGCATAATATAGTAAAAGGTCATTATAGTATATTTTAATTCACATAAAAGAAGCATCAAGGCTGAAAGTGAGACATGGTGACAATAGAATGAAGGAAAAGAAATAGGGAAAGACAAGGCATGTAAAGAATGTCATTTGATTTCAATCAGCAGGAGCAGTGGGGGACTATACAAACAGGTCATCAGGGGATAGGCAACTGGATCTTAATCACCAGAGTGTACAGTTACTAAAGCTTCAGATATAATAATCTCTAGACAATTCAAGGATGAAAACAGCATCAGGCTGGACAGGAAGAAGCATCCTGGGATTTGTCTCATCTATTTTTGCCTGGTATTCCATGACTATCCCTGAATGTCATGTATTATACATTTATCTCCTCATCTCTTTCATCTCCATTATCACTGAAACTTAGATTTATTACAGCATTTTGGATTTCTGATATGGACAGAGATTTGGTCATATTGCCTCTTTTTTCAGTCACCAGATGTTGGGAAATTAATTGGAGTCCAGTAATAGTCTGGTTTTCATCCATAACATCATATATAAAGTCATCATTTTGCATAAACAATGAGAATAAGAAAGATTACACAGTTTTGTTAGTAAGGAGGATTAGCCAAGTGTTTGTGAAATATATAGATATCCATAAAATGGGTAGAGAGACAGAGCAAGTACAGAGGACAGCTCATTTACCTGGCAACAAATATTATGTTCTCTCTCCAAACAGGCCAGACCACTTCATCCAGGCATTGCTACCAATTCACTGGTTATCTCACCCAGACACTGACAAGTCATTCCCACACCACAGGTCCCTTTTTAGCTGAGCTCAAATATACCTTTCAACTAAAGTCCTGTGAACTTATCTTCAACTCGAAAATTATGAATTTGGGTTACATTATTATAAAAGGTCTTTTGCCCCTCCATTGTACTTTCTAGATTATATGGATAGTCATTCTATTAAAAATAATCAAAAGCTCAAGATTAGTAATCCAGAGGATTGAATTCTGGGTTATTCTGGTAGTATGTTATATAATATAAAATGATGCCTAATGGCTAAAATTTGTCAACCTCTTTCTCTCTTTTCTTGTCTTAATTTACAACAAGAGCACAAGTGTAAGGTTCTGGTTTAGCTTTCTGGAGGTCCTTGGAGCAGCCCTCATTTCAGCTGAGGAATCATCACAAGAATAGCCAGGGATAAAAAGTCCATATTCTTTATTATCTGCTTCACTGTTTGTCTCCTTCACTTCGGGCCTGGCTAGCTTTATGGAGGGCCTATTTCAGTGGAGAAATAAAGGAGGACAGGCCAGCTACCAGGGCTGTGGGAGATGAAGTGAATGTCTCTCATCCAGTCCTTGTTGTCTATAATACTCTATTATAATTACATCATCGTAGGTGTGAATCTTGTAGAATAGGTGTCAATCTTGTAGAACTATATTAAGTACTAAGTACATGTACTGAACTAGAGAACTAGTAATCACCATGCTAAACTAGATAACCATTGTATTATCAATTCCTCTGAGTTAGCACCTTGTTTCAAGTATACTTCTCCAGAGTTCTGGCTCTCTACATGCAAGTACCTGATCATCAACATAGGAATATAGACTGAGAAGTTGAGGTGAACTTAAAGGTCACTAAATTAAACATCCTTATTTTCCAAAGGACTAAACTGAAACCCATAGAGTTAAAGAATGTGTTGAATGTTGTACAGCTAGTAAATGTCTTAGAAGTTCTCACACATTTTTCCTTAACTCAAAGTCAGTGCTCTATCCACTGTGTGATGCTGCCTTTCATGAATTTGCAAACTTTGCTAGATAGGAAGTCTGATGCCTACGAGTACTCCCTACAAAACTATCAAATGCAATACCTTCTCAAGCTGAGTAACATTCACATATGCATTTCCTTGAAATTTTCATTCTGGATAAACCCAATATAGTGGGTTCCTACTTTTCGATCTATTGACAATGAAGATCTACCAAAAGACACTTTGAAATTAAAGTACTTTAAAAATGACAATTATCATTAGGCATAATCTGAAGCATCATATGAACACATGTAACACATTGTTTAAGCTATACTTTCATTTAAAAGCATTTTACACCATCAATTCTACTTGCATTATGCCTCTCTCCCTTTCATGTTCCTATCCATTAGATATCTGGACTCTGCCTCCCCTTGTCACTGCATTATTGGATTTTTCTTTACTAAGAAATCCTTGTCTTTCCATCATGTATTTGACAACATATTAAAAACAGTTTTATTCAATTCTTGGTTAAATGTCCATGGAAGCCTTTCTACAAAGAGTGTTGTACTCCAATAATATTAACACTTTGAATATGGCAATTGTAGAAGAGAAGGAAATGGGGAAGGAGGGAGAAAGAATATGTCATGGAATAGAAGATGACCTGTTTTACAAATGCATAAAGCATAATGTGCCATTCTGAATTGTTTGCTAAAAGATCCAATTCTGAATGGCATATAATGGAGATCAGATATTTATTAAATTCAGTAGAGGACAAATTAATTACTTATTTTCTTATTATCCTAATATTTAGGTATTGACATTTTCCATCATTTTGGAATGATAGTGATAGTGCAAGAATCAAATTTTTCAACATGATTAGGCAATTCCCAAATCATATAGGTCTTTTTTTTTTGTTGTTGTTGTTTTGTTTTGTTTTGGTTTGGTTTTTTTGTTTCTGTTTTTTTTTGGTTTGTTTTATTTTGTGAGGGCAAGATTGCTATTGATAATATGAGCAGATTAAGGGAATTATTTTGAAACTAGCTGCTGTAACAATTAATAAGCACCCAACCTTAAAATTAGCTATAAAATTGGGATAATACCATCATTGTGCTCATCTTTCACTGTTAACTCATTTCTTCCATCAACTCTGTTCCTAATTTTCCATAGTGCCTGATACATAATAAAGACTTTGACAAATGTTTATTGATTGATTTTCTTTATACTTGCTACTGGGAAGAAGCAGAGTGTGTAGACAAAAAAAAAGGAAATTTTAAATCATAAGATCTGGGTTTAAATCCAAACTCTATTACTTGACTACCTTTGTATCAAAGGGAGATGATTTAACTTTTCTGAGACTCAGTTTCCTCATTTGGAATACAATGGATCTGGATTAATTCACTTTTAAAGTTCTAACTATTCATAAATATAATGAATTTTCTTTTGTACTTTCTTACTAGTTCTGCACTGAGAATGATCTTTTTATCCCTTTCTTTGTCTCTAGTTCTTGTTCCTTATTACTTTGTTCTATTTTAGGTCATTTAACATGGGAGTACTTCACAATTACTCCAATATTCCAAATGAACCATTATCTCAATGATCTAACACTGAAGTCTCACCATTCAGTCTGACTCTCCTTTCCAGTCCTCCCATCAATTTACCTCAGGAAGTTGATACAAAGTAGTGGGGACTGCCAATGCTGTCTTGAAATTCCCTGGGTGCCAATGGAGCAGACAGCTCATTATTGTCTCTTACCTAATCAAATGAGATAAGTAATATAAAGTGCTTTGCAAACCTTAAAGTACTTTAAAAATGACAATTATCATTAGGCATAATCTGAAGCATCATATGAAGATCCATGTAACACATTGTTTAAGCTATACTTTCATTTAAAAGCATTTTATACCATCAATTCTACTTGCATTATGCCTCTCTCCCTTTCATGTTCCTATCCATTAGATATCTGGACTCTGCCTCCCCTTGTCACTGCATTATATACCTGGGAACAATGGGACTGAAGAGAAGTTCAGTATCCTGTTGAGGAGAGGTCGGAGTTCATTCTTCAGGCAGAGTACAGGATTCTTCCTTCATTGTAACACAAAGAGCTGTCCATGGTGCTATCCTTTTGAATTTTCTTTCAAAGGATGAAAACAGTGCTTAAAGAGCATAGATAAATTTAGGAGTGTATTGAAACCTAGCATGATCTAATGAGTGGGAGGAGCATTAAGCAGCATGTAGAATTGGTTGTAACCAAGTGTTCATATATACCTTGTTATTTTTGAAGTGCATTGCATCCTTTTAATTTCTCATGGTCCTACTTTAATTTTATTTAGCATTTATAATCACCAAAAAATATTCTCAAGTATCTGTGAGCCCAATTGGAAAGCCTAAGTTCAGAACAAAGCAAACAAGATGGTGAAGTGACAGAAATGATATCCCAAGGTCTTAATTTGGCAGCATGATGATGGAATACAAGAAATATTGGGATAGGAGACCAAACATTGAAATCAGGTTTGAGCCTGACTCTCATTCTTGCTAGAAATGTGAGCTTGAGCAAGTCACTTCCATTCTCTATACATCATTTAATTACCTATAACTAAGCACGTTTTATCAGATAATTTTAAAATTCCTTCTCAGTCCAAAAAACAACAGTCCATTTTAAACCATAATATTTTCTTAATATATTCCTTTTAGTATAGCAAGTGCCTAGCACATAATAGGTTCTTAATAAATTCTTGTTTTCTTGATTTATATTAAGTACTGTAGACTGAAGAATGTGAACACCATGATCTCTGAGGTCTCTCAGCCACAAACCAGGATACTTTGATCCACTGTCCACTATCAATGCTCAACATTTATTTGTTTAGTCATCATTTAATTTTACTAGAGAACTATGAAAAATCATAATTACTCAAGATGGATTGCCAGTTCATTGTCGTCTAGGAACATATTTATTTTTTTCTTTTTACTACTTTGTGCCTAGCACAGTGGCAGAAAGCTAATAGAAATTAAAGAAATATGTGTTGATTGATAGATTGAATCCAGAAATAAAATAAGGTATTATCAAGAGTTTTTGGAAATTATTTTCAAACATTAATTCTTATCATCTATATGAAAATATTTTGTTAATTGATTGTTGATGTCTATAATACAATAGAATAAATGATAAATCAATAAAGAATATAATAGAATTGATGTTCATTTCATGCTGAAAAGTCTAGTTTTTAATCCCAGCACCAATATTTATAGTTGTGTGGGTGTGTGTGTGTGTTTTTTTTTTTTTTTTTTTTTTTTTTTTTTTGTTTTTTGCTTTGTTTTGTTTTTGTTTTTGCTTAAGTGACTTTCCTGGAGTCACACAGGTAGGAAGTGTTAGAGGGGAGATTTGAACTCAGGTCTTTCTGACTTCAGGGCTGGTGCTCTAGCTACTGTGCAACCTAGCTACCACTCAGTACCACTTTTTATTTCTTCTATTCTTTTGTGCAAGTCACCCTCTAATAAAGTAAGTATGATAGTGCTCATAGTATGTATGTAGTAGAATAGTCTGATGGGCAAACAAATGGATACTAATATAAATAGTAATAATACAAATAGAAACTTGATATTCCATGAAGTTTGAAAAAATATTCCTGCTAAATGTCGCAATAATAGCAATTATGAAAATGAAGAAATACCTTTGCCAAATGCATAGAAAAGAGAAGGCTTCATGGAGAAAGCACTTGTAAAGTGAGGTAAAAAATCAACAGGTGATATAGTGGGAAAAGAATATTTTAATTATATAGCACATTAATTAAAAGGAAGCAAAGGAAAAGGAACATCAATTAGATGGCAAAGGGTAGAATTTTCATGGGAAATAATGATTTTTAACAATGTGAAATGGAGAGATGTAGTATGGCATAATATATGAAGACGCTAATCCTCAAAAGAACGCGGTTGAAGTCCTGAATCTGACACATGCTAACTCTTTAACCTTATGCAATTTACTTAACATGTCAGGACCTTGAAAGCATTTTCTATGAGTATAAAATGGAAGGAAGGAATAAATGTGTTATTTTAGAAAAATATTTCTTGCCAGGAGAGAGAGGGAAAAAAAAGAGAGACAGAGACAGAAACAGAGAGAAAAAGAGAGACAGAGACAGAAACAGAGAGAAAAAGAGAGACAGAGACAGACACACAGAAAAGACAGAGGCAGGGAGACAGACTACAAAAAGAGATAGAAACAAAGACAAAGAATACAGACAGAGAGGCAGAGATAACAAAGTTAAATACAATTATAAAATTTTATATTTGGAGTAACATAACTTTAAGAGAGTCATTCCAATTCCTTTATTTACAGATGGGCAAATGGAGACAAAATAATGTGAAATAACTTGCCCATGGTCATACAATTAAGAAGTATTTGTGGCAGAGATGAACCTAAAGTTTCTTAGCTTCAAGTTCAGTGTTGACTACTTGACCATGCTTCCTCATTAGAATGATAGGGACATCTTTGACTACTGATTGAAATTTTGTCTATATGGGATTTGAAAAGTATTTAAGGGTTTTGAGTTGAAAAGGGAAATGAGATTGTTGCGTAAAAATATAGCTTGCAGGGTGTGAAGGACTGCTTTCAGGGAAAAGAGGTGAGAAGCAAGGGATTGTGGTAAAAGTTTATCACAATAGTTCAGAGAATGCTATGTACCTATATATCAGGATGTCTGTAGTAAAGATAAAAAGTAGGCAACAAATCTTAGAGGTTCAGAATTGCTTCAGACCCATAACTTGTATTTTAGTTCTCAACAATTTCAATTGAATAATTTCACTCCAATTCTCTATCTTCCAATATATTTCCTGACACCACTGAGACAATCACTCACTCCAAATGTGACCTGATGGTCAGATCACTCTACACTTGAGTGCCATTGTAACTCAAAACCCCCTTCCCTCAGGCTTAAGTGGCCTCTCCAGGATGCTTTTGATGCTTTCCTTACTGAATATGGTGAGGCAGAGGATTTAATTGAATATGTGTCAAAACAGTCATGACTTGTCAAATTTTCAGGGAGAGCACAGACTCATGGGTGGGTAGGTACTCATGGAATAATTAGGAAATCATCCCAAGGAGCTTGAAAAAAAAATGCCAGGACTTAAAAATAAATGTCAGAATAAGAGTTTTCAGCTGCTTAAGAAATATAGGGAAAGTCCATAAGATGAGGAGGTTTGAGAAACATAAGCATAATGAGAAAGAAAGCAACTTTTGGAGTGTAGTTAGGGTATATAGCATGAGAAGTATGGTGTATAAAGCCCTAGGCTTAGAATCAGGAAAACCTGTGTCTCAGTGAGTTTAATTCACTACTTTACATATGGATAGCATGAATATCCAAAGGAGAGATACTGAGTGATGAAGGAAAGGGAGAACCTTTGTGAGAACTTTTGCATGGTCACGGGGAGCTAGGGATATAATCAACTCTTCTGCCTTGATCAGTAACCAAAGGGAAATGAATGAAGGTGCAGTCAATACTGGAAAGAGTGACCAGGAAGACTGAGATAACAGAGAAACCAGATTTCAGTAAGAACTAGTAGTTAGAAGGTGTGTAAGAGGAAAAGATTAAAGATGAAGTGAAATTTGTCTCCAAATGCAAAAGGTATTCAACACCATAATGTTTTAAAACTTTAAAATTTAAAAAGTCTTTCAGTCTTAACTTTGTATTCATTTTGAGTGACACAGAAAATCTAATCTTGCTGCCTTTTTTTAAACAACACATCTGTAATTGCATAATTAAAAAATTCAGTAGTGAAATTAAGATAGAGCTCTGCTAATTAAGAAATGACAAGTTAAGGAGCTGAGAAAAGTGAGCATGAAAAGTATTTTGTGGATTTGAGTCATGAAGAAAAAAAAAATAACAAGGTAAAAACAAGAGAGTGTTGACACAAACCTCTGTTGTGCCAAAGACCCAAAGTGGTCCAAGACTAGCAAAGAGAGCTTGGTCTTATTTAGAATCATTTCAAGAACATAGTTTGCAAGAAAGAAATAGTTGCATCTGTTGTATAGAATTGGTGAAGTTTGGAAGCCCCTAGAAAGCATCCTGAGAGGAAAAGTGATTATTAATCAGGAAAATATACATTAATAAGTCCTGGAAAGATTTAACATTAGTTCCTATGCATACACTTTACACTCCTTGTTACTGATTTATTTAGATAGACACCATGAATTTTTGGGAGAATAGAAGTGAAAGTGGGCTTTAATTATTCTTGAAAATCACTGTTTTTCCTATTCCTTCTAGTGTAGTGATATCATTTTCAAAAGTGAGTTTTTCCTTCCTTCTGTCTCCATTTTGTAATCCTTTATTCATTCTTTATTTGCATGTTCTCTTAAGTTGCAAAGTTAAGGAAGCAAACTCCAAAATTTTACCACACTATTGACACACACACTCTCTCTCTCTCTCTCTCTCTCTCTCTCTCTCTCTCTCTCTCTCTCTCTCTCTCTCTCTCTCTCTCTTTCTTTCACTTTCTTTTCTCTTTCCTTCTCTTCATCTTTTATCGTCACCATCTTTTTCTTCTCTTTTTCCCTTCTTCACTCTCTCCCTCCCTCCCTCCCTTCCTTCCTTTCCTTCCTTCCTCCCTTCCTTCCTTCCTTCCTTCCTTCCTTCCTTCCTTCCTTCCTTCCTTCCTTCCTTCCTTCCTTCCTTCCTTCCTTCCTTCCTTCCCTCTCTTCCTTCCTTCCCTCCCTCTCTTCCTTCCTTCCCTCCCTCTCTTCCTTCCTTCCCTCCCTCTCTTCCTTCCTTCCTTCCTTCCTTCCTTCCTTCCTTCCTTCCTTCCTTCCTTCCTTCCTTCCTTCCCTCCCTCTCTTCTTTCCTTCCTTCCCTCCCTCCCTCTCTTCCTTCCTTCCTTCTTTCTTTTTTTTTAAATGTTTTATTCTTCTCCCTCTTTCTCCCTTCTCTTCATTCCATTTTATATAAAATTATTTTTATTTTTTTTTTATAAGTTGCAAGATTCAGTATAAACATACTGGGTCAGGGTGATAGAAGTGATACATAAGAAAGAAATATTGAAGTTAGTGGCCCCTGGGAACCTGCTCCTCAGTTCTCAGGAATCTGT
Organism: Sminthopsis crassicaudata; assembly: GCF_048593235.1. NCBI lineage: Eukaryota > Metazoa > Chordata > Mammalia > Dasyuromorphia > Dasyuridae > Sminthopsis > Sminthopsis crassicaudata. The sequence continues at coordinate 13,875,982 of NC_133618.1, read as the reverse complement.
GTTTTCCCCTAAGATTTTATATTTCAAAAGTACAGGTGAGGAACTACAACTATCCCAGATCCATGCTCACTGAGTAGTACCTGAGGGATGCCTTCATCATCAACTATCACCACTTTTGATGTCACCAGCCCAACCTCAACCCCTAGTTTTTTTCCCTATGGTTCCAAATCTATAAACTTAATTGCATCCCCAGCTAGGTGTTATTGTCTGTCTGGAGTACACGTATCAAGCAAGGTTCTCAGGAGGCTACAACCAATGAACTGGAAACACAAAGAAATCACACATAATGTAAAGCAAGATGAAGGCTTAAGACTCTTGAGGCTAAAGAGCTAATGCAGGATCATTGCCTAAACCAAGCTCTAGTCTACACATTTTATAGATTCTCAGTTACAATAATGCCCTTTGTCAATGATACCAAAATGTATAATGCTGTTCCCATTAGGAAAGGTAATCAACTAATTAAGACAAGCCCAACCAAACTTAAAACTATATTAATAAAAAGTAGTCATCAAAATCATACTTTGGACAGCTAAGAAATAGAGTGGCGGATCAGTGGAATAGATTAGATACACACAATCCAATAATTAAGGCCTATAGTAATCTTGGATTTGACAAGTTCCCAAATTCCAACTTCTGGAATATGAATTCACTATCTGACAAAAATTGCAGGGAAAAGTGGAAAATAATATGACAGAAACTCAGCACAGATATACCATACTCCATATCAAAATGAGGTCAAAATAGATGCATGCTTTGGGCATAAAGGATGATACCATAAACAAATTAGGAGAACAAGGGATAATTTACCAATCAGATCTTTGGAGAAGGAAGGAATTTATGACCAGAGAAGAAGTAGAGGACATAATGAAAGGCAAAATGGACAATTTTGATTACATTAAATTAAAAAGTTTTATACAAAGAAAACCAACAGAAACAAAATTAAAATTGAAGTGCAAAGCTGGGAAATATTTATAGCTAGTATTTCTGATAAAGGTTTCATTTCTAAAATATATAAAAACATTGTCAAATTTATAAGAATAAAGTTCATTCCCTAGTTGATAAATGGCAATTTTCAGATGATGAAATTAAAATTATCATATAAAAATGTTCTAAATAATTATTGTTAGAGGAATGAAAATTGAAACAACTCTGAGCTACCCATCACTTCTCTTCTATTGATAAAATGACATGAAAAGATAATTAATGATGAGTGTTGGAGGGAATTTGGGTAACCTGGGACAATGAAGCATTGTCTGCTAGAGCTGTGAAATGATCCAACATTCTGGAGAGCAATCTGGGAAGATCCACAAAGGTCTGTCAAATTTACGTGTCCTTTGACCCAGCAGTGCCAGTACTAGGGCTGTATCCCAAGGCAGTCATGAAGGAGGGAAAAGAACCAACATGTGCAAAAATATTTGCAGCAGCTCTTTTGGTGGTAACAAAGAAGGAAAATGAGTAGATGTCCATCAATTAGGGAATAATGGAATAAGTTGTGGTATGTGAAGGTAATAGAATACTATTGTTTTATAACACAATGATGAACAAGCTGATTTTAGAAATAGCTGGGAAGATTTATATGAACTGATGCTGAGCAAAGCAAATAGAAACAGGAACACAATAACAGCAAAAATGTGTGGTGATCAACTGTGAAAGACTTGGTTCTTCTCAGTGGTTCAGTGATCCAAAGCAATCCTGATAGACTAGATAGAAAATGCCAACTGCATCCATAGAGAAAACTATAAGAATTTAAATCTACATATGTTATGGTCACTTCTTCTGTTTTCTTTTTGCTCCCAAAATGATTCATAAAGCAATGTGTATTAAAATAAATTTAAGAAAAAAAGACAAGCCCCAAATAAGACTGCCTCATTTTCCCTTTCTCTACTCTTGACTTTTTTTTTTTTGCAAGTGAAAATAGTATGCCTTTATTCACATTTCATCAGTTCTTTCTCTGGACATGTATAACATTTTCCATCAGGAGTCTTCTGGAATTTTATTGGATCATTGTAATGCTGAGAAGAGTTAAGTCCATCATAGTTAATCATTACACAATGTTATTATTTTCTTGGCTCTCCTCACTTCACTCAACATCAGTTCATATACTTCTTTCCAGGTTTTTCTGAAATCTGCCTGTTTATCATTTCTTATTACACTATAATATTCTATTTCACTCATATACCATAGCTTTTTCAGTCATTCCTTAATTGATGGGCATTCCTCAATCTCCAATTCTTTGCTACCACAAAAAACTTTGCATATATAGATATTTCCTGCTTTTTATGATCTCTTTGGGATAGACTTAGTAATGGTATTATTTAATCAAAGGGTATGGACAATTTAGTAGCACCTTTAGACATCCAAACTGTTCTCCAGAATGGTTGGATTAATTCTTAATTTTATTAACAATCTATTAGTGTCCTAATTTTCTTTTTTTTTTATTTTATAATTATAACTTCTTTTTGACAGTACATATGCATGGGTAATTTTTTACAACATTATCCCTTGCACTTACTTCTGTTCAGATTTTTTCCCTTCCTCCCCCAACCCCCTCCCCCAGATGGCAGGCAGTCTTATACATGTTAAATATATTACAATATATTCTAGATACAATATATGTTCTACTCTTGACTTTTACACCTGTAATCTCTTGTTCTCAGTCTCTCTGTCAATTGCCCTTCCCACTTATACATCTGGTTTCACTGCATATGTGACCTCAAAAATTCTCTTTTACCTAATTTTGTTTCCAGATTATGTTCACACTTGTACTTTCATGGTTGCAATAACATGTTATGTTTTCAAGTAAAAGAGACTTTAATGTCTTTGTTCTTGATTTCTGCAGCAGAGAAAAACAATGATAATTAAATTAAATTATGTTTGAGAGGCAACATGTTTTACTGGAGAGTAGCTTTTAATTTATGAAGATGAATGCAAGCCCTGAAATATTGGCTATATGACTGATCAAATTATCTAACCTTTTAGTGGCTGAATCAACTAGGTGCCAATCTCCATTGGGAAAGAGACCATATATCTAGGAACTTTTTTTTCCTAAAGAAATCATAGTCTTTATTTAAAAATTAATTGAGTAAAACATATTTTGAATATTGTATCTAATTCCTATGTACAGGGAACTATATTTTCTCTGGGAATACACTACCTTTTCATGGAATTTACAATAAAAACCTAGCAAGGAGCTTAAGTTAGCTTGTTTTACAGAAATCTTTGGTGAGCTAATAAAGATTATACTCTTACTTTGAATTAAGTATGAAAAAAAATAAAATATTACATAAGATTAAAGAAGAGAACAGTTATAAAGAAATGGTTATTCAAATTTTAATTAAAATTATTGCATCAAATTCTAATAGTTTAATATTTTAATTTTTTTTTTCTTTTCCCTGAGGCCTGGGGTTAAGTGACTTGCCCAGGGTCACACAGCTAGGAAGTGTTAAGTGTCTGAGACCAGGTTTGAACTCGGGTCCTCCTGAATTCAGGGCTGGTGCTCTATCCACTGCACCACCTAGCTGCCCCAATATTTTAATTTTTAACATAAAGCATATGAAGCAGACATTTCAAATAATATGATGAAAGAAGTAGATAGCACTAGAGTGAGAAGTTTTTAGAGAGAAGTAAGTTAAGTTGAGGGGAATAAGCAAAAGAGAATAAGCACTGGGGGGACAGTGAGTGCATATGAAAAATAATAATTAGTTACTCAGTATTACTGGGATGATGGTATTTCTATATTGGAATATAAAACTTAAGATTCAGGAAAACAAGAAATGGGAGAAATAACATTATCTGACATCAGACATTGGAATATAGACCAAAAGTAGGCAAAATATTTGTCAGTCAGTGATAATATCTGACAGGGCTATATTCTTTAGTGTCCCTGAAGATATAAGATGTACAATGAAGAGGATGACCCTAAAATACTCTAAGAAATTAGGGCACAAAAGTTCCCTCTCATAAAGCAATTTATAGGCCTCTTTCAACCAAAGGATCACTCAACTAATTATGATGTATTTATCAAGGACCTATTAACTGCCAGGCATTGTAATAGTTGCTAAGGAATCAAAGGCAAGAATAAAAATCCTGCTGCCATTTGGGAGTTTTTATCTTCACTCTCTCTACCAGTCCCTTCTCCATGATCTGGAAGGAAGGATGGCTCATTGAATTTTGTTCTTCTTCAAGCAGTCACCTGCTTGATCCAGAACTTACCAATACCTACTTCCTCTCTATTTTGAGTCCCAGTTTAACCTGCCAGTTTAATGTCCCTGGATATATTGAGCTAGAGGCTAAACTCTTAGAGAGCTTGATAGCCTTTTAAAAATTCATTCCTCAGTGATTTCAGAGCTCCAATTATACTTATCTTTGCCATTCAACTGATTATATATAGATATCATTATTCATTACTTGTTCTTTACCCCCAGTTCTTACTTTCTTATCCCCATTCCCCTTAATGCAACATCTACCTCTTCACAAACTTCCTACCATAAAGTGACCCACCTCTTCCTGTTGTCCTATTTAGAATGTCTGCTCCATAGTTAGTGCATTTACTTTCATCTTAAACTTTTAATTTGTTTTCCATTCCTTCTCTTCTTGCACTTATGGAAACGTAGCTCCTTTCTTATGAGACAACTTTACTGGTTACAGATTGCAGCACTGGCTTTACTTTTAATGATAGCTATCAACTCACTGGTTGGGAGGAGGGCAAAAGTAGACAGTTTGATTCTCTCCTCAATGACTTTTCTTTTTTGAAATTCATATAATCCATATTCACCATCCAATGAAAATTCCAGTAGCTCTTATTTCCCATCCTCTAGGATTTAGTCTTTCATTTCTCAAGGATTTCAACACCTGGATCACTTTTTTTCTTTTCCCCATTGCCTGACCTCTTTAGTAGAAAACTTTAACAAACTTATTGATCCTCCTTTAACACCCTAAATTTCCACTTTCTCCCTGCAGCAAGGGAATCTTTTTTTTTTTCATCTTCCTAGTTAATTCACTATTCCACTCAGCAAAGGATTTATTTTAAATCTTCCTATTCCTCTTCAAAACTCCCAGCTTTCCTCCCAAGGTTCTAATATCCTCTAAGTTAAGAGCATTGCATATATTTAACTGATAAAAATAAGACCATTCACCAAGATCTCCCTTCTATCCACTTTCCTTCATTGTACTTGGAGTGTATGCCTTCCACATGTATTTGCTCTTTCATCCCCTCTCCCATAAATAATTGTCATCTCCTTTCCAAGGCTCCCCACCATCCATGTACAAATACTCTAATTCTATTCTATTTTTTCAACAGATAACATCCTCAGTTAGACCTACTTTCTCATGAATATTCATCTCAACCTGTCTATTGGTTTCTTACCTATTACTTACTAATGTTCCCAGGTCTTGTCAATTCTGAAAAAAAATTTAATTTCATCCACCCATCCCCTTAGTTATCATATCCATATTTCATTCCTTTTATGGATAAAATCATTGAGAAGGCTATCTATAATTCTTATAATCCATCATCCCTTTTCTTGCACTGTCTTCTTTACTCTATGCAATCTGGCTTTGCACATCATCATTCAAATGAAATTACTTTCTCCATAGTTATCAATAATCGTATAACCAAATTTAATGAACTGCTTTCAATTGACATACTTCTTGACCTCTCTGTAACCTTTGAAACTTTCTTTTTTCTCTCTCATTATTTTTTTCAATTTCATGTAAAATGTTTAACATATTTTTAAATTCACAACTCTCTGCCTCCTTCCCTATACATTCATTGCAAATACAAACAATTTGAGATATATATATATATATAAAATGTTAGATATAATATTTTGATATTGATCAAATTTGACATATATACATACATACATAATACATATATGCATATATATAATATATATGCATATAAATTATCAGACAGAGTGACAGAATATTATATATGTAATATATATATTATATATTATATTAATATAATAATTAATATATATTATATAATACATATATTATATGTATATATATATTATATATAATATATATGCATATAATTTATCATGACAGAGTTCAAGAAGTATGCCAGTTGAAAACCATTCATAATACAGTAGGAAGGCATCATGGCATAGTAGAATGTTCAGAGGACATGGATTCAACGCGCCTCAGATTTTCTACCTGATATAAATTTAACTTTGGGTAAGTCACTTTATTTCATTTTACTTGAATTTTTACTTCTTTTCCCCTGAATTTCCTCATTTCCAAAATGAAGTTATTAAGAGTAGGTGATCTCTGAAGGTCCTTCTAGTTCTGAATCTATGATCCCGTAGGATGAGGACCTGAATTCAAATGCTACCTCTAATTCTTATGCTACTTCCCTGGGTTTTAGGTTTCTCATCTATATAGTTATAATAGGCTAGATAGCCTCTGAGGTTCAATTTATCTGTAAGAAAATAATCCTATTAGAAACAATGGGGCGAGTTGAGAAAACACCTTGGAAGAGTCAGGGCATTACCAAAGGCTTTGTTCAAACTAAGGATTTCTAGCTGTCTTGGAAATAATTTTTATAAAATTGAAAAGTCATTATTAAGTCCTGGAGTAAAATAATTACAACTCTAAACAAACTGGATAATAGGTCAAAGGAAAGAGGGTTACATCTGACAAGTTCTACTGGTTATTTGCCAGGTGAGGAAATATGCCTTGTCTCGCAGCTATAGAGTTAAACAGTAAATTATGTTCTGAAATTTTGTCAGTATAACTTATTTGAAAACTGAGAGAGGGAAAGGATATTTTCTTTTCCTTCTATCTAGAGACATGTTAATTTGTCATATAATATTTTACAGGGAAACCGCAGAAGCTCTGCCTCCATCAACTACTTTTCCGCCACACTCTACCAAGTTACACTGATGAGCTAATGGCAGAATACTGGATGCTTAAGTCCGCTTTCACCTGTTAAAACAACAAACATTTGTCTTTTAATAGCTTTTGACATCATTTCCAACTCTGATTGACTATAAGCAGGTGACAAACTTCAAATTTAAAGCAGTAGTTTGACTGGAAGTCTCTGACATTTAGTTAACACACACACACACACACACACACACACACACACACACAACTACAGGAGTGCAGATTTATTGAGACAGCACTTGCATTGAAATAAACTCAGGGATTTATATGGACCCCAGTTCAATGGGAATCAGTCATGTATTTTCCCCCCCCAAAAAGCAAATGAGACCTGAACTACATTAATGAAGACATTCTATTCTGTTCAGAACACTATAGGAAAGGGTTGCTGTTTCCTTCCTTCATCAAAAAACCTAGATCATGACCCTTTATTCTAGGCATTACATATTAGGAAATACATTGTTAAGCTGGAAAGTATCCATAGGAAGTCAATTAGAATGATGCTGTGAAAAGATAATTGGTATCAGAAGGCAGTACATTTTCAGCACGGCTCCCACACCCACACATACACATTCACAAAGAGGTAGCTTTTGATCTTATTTAATGTTACAGTAATTGGAATGGTGGGAGAATGTTATAGATAGGAAGTGATATACAGTTAAGTGAAGGGAAAGAACAAAGTGGAATGGAGTATCTTTATTTATTTATTTATTTGGTTGCTCATTTATTTATTTATTTATTTATCTGTTTGTTTATTTATTTATTTATTTATGTTTGGTGGGGAAAAACACAATTCTAATAGGAAGCAGAATTAGACAAGATCCCAAAAAATAGGTAATGGTTAGTTTTGAGGCATTTTATAGACTCTACCATCGTACTGTTATCTACCTTCCCCTCCCCAATTAAAGAGTTCCTTTCAAGACCTTCATTTTATGTTTGTGTCAGCCCCTTTTGTAGTGGCAAGAAAATGGAAACTGAGTGGATGTCCATCAGTTGGAGAATGGCTAAATAAGTTATGGTGTATGAATGCTATGGGATATTATTTTTCTATAAGAAACAATCAGCGGGATAATTTCAGAGAGTCCTGGAGAGACTTACAGGAACTGGTCTTAAATGAAATGAGCAGAACAAGATCATTGTACATGGCAACAAGATTACATGATGATCAATTCTGATGGATGTGGCTCTTGTCAACAATAATCCAGACCATTTCCAAAGATCTTGTGATGAAGAGAGCCATGTACAGAAAGTGCTGTGGCAACTGACTAGGGATCACAATAGCATTTTTACTCTTTTTGTTGTTTACTTATATTTTCTTGTCTTTTTTTTTCCTTTTTTTTTCTTTTTGATTTGATTTTTCTTGTGCAGCAAGATCATTTTATAAATATGTATGCATAGTTTGGATTTAATATATTCCATATTTAACACATATTAGATTACTTGACATCTAGGAAAAATGGGTGGGAAGCAAGGGGGAAATTAGAACTCAAAATGAGTATTTTAAAAAATTAAAAATATTTAATACAAACATAATAAAAAAGACTTTCATTTTGAGGAAAGGTCTATAATGGTCATCCTTAAATCTCTTTATTTCACATACCTCCTCCTAGCACACATTATACCATCTTTTTATATGTTATATTCTAATAGTAGAAATTATGAAGGCAAGGAAAATCTTTTATTTTTCTTGTATTTTTATCTCCAGCTCTTAGTTTGGACATAGGAAGCAATATTTAAAAAAATATTTATTAAACCCACAATGAATACAAGATAAAGTGAATATAGTGTCCTATTTATAAGAATTAACAAAAAGAAAGTGTGTTTTCAGAAGACATTGAACAGTTTTGGTGAATCAAACTGTCTTTAACCTAGTTTATGTGGATATTTTTAATGTTATATAATACCTATTTTAACATATTCCCTTTCTTTTTTTTGTATTGTAGGTTATGCATTTAAAAACATTATTCTGAAAATAGATCCATAGATTTCACAAGATTACTACAAAATTGCATAACCTAAAAAGTTAAGAACGTATGTTGAAAAGATAGAAGAGAATGAAAATTCAAGCAACATTATTGAGAATAGATTTTAGAGAACTTTGGATATCATGACAATGAATGGAAATTTTATATTTTTTACAAAAAATGTAGTTTAAATGAGAAACGCATTTGAGTCAGAGAACAAGATTCAAAAACACACTAATATTACTGTTACCAGTTCAGGATAAAAGATTGTAAAGAAAACTTTTATAGGCTGGGGATCACTGGAGGAATGATACCATGATGTTGAGGATCTTGATGTAAATCAATATGAGAATAATTTGAAGGAACTGAAGATGTTTAGGCAAAGGATAAGATGATTCAGGAATTAATTAAGAGCAGGAACTGTTCACTTCCACTCCTCTTTCATCCCTGTGTTAAAAACATTATTTGACACATAGCAAATTTTTAGTAAATGTTTATTGATTGATTGACATTACTTTCTACAAGTAGTTAAAAGGTCATCTCATGGAGGAGGAAGTAAGCCTGCTTTGGCAACAAAAAGTAGTGGGTAAAAATTCACAAGATAAATTTGGAATCTATGTGAAAGAAATTCCTAATAGAATTATCCAAGAAGGGAATGTGCTTCTCCAGAGGGAAACAATTTTCCACCAAATTTTCTCATTCTGATTGGTATGGCACTGAACAAGTAGACTAATTTAAGCAGAATTGTCATTTTTATTATTTTACCTCAGCTTAGCCAGAAACAATTGAAAATTTTCCAATTGTTTAGATTGGATTTTATTTGTGTGAGAAGTATTTTGAAAATTTTCTTGGGTTTGTCTTGGCAGGTAGACCCCCAAATATTTTATTTTGTTTGAAATATTTTTAAATGAAATTTCTCTTTCTATCTCTTGCTGATGGCTTTTGTCAGTAATATATAGAAATGCTGATGATTTGTGTGGGTTTATTTTATATTCTACAACTTTGCTAAAGCTATGAATTATTTCCTGTAAGTTTATGGATGATTTTTTTTAGAATTCTCTAAATATATCATCATATCATTTGCAAAGAGTGATAGTTTTATTTCCTCACTGCCTATTCCAATTTCATTAATTTCTTTTTTTTTTTTCTTATTGCTATGGCCAATATTTATAGTACAATCTTAAATAATAGCAGTGATAAGGGCTATCCTTTTTTGCCCTTGATTTTATTGGCAATGAGTCCAGCTTCTATCCATTACAATTAATGTTTGCTGAAGATTTTTAGATACTGCTTACTATTTTTAGGAAAGCTAACTTTATCCGTAAGCTCTCTAGGGCTTTTAAGAGAAATGGGTTCTGTATTTTGCCAAAAAAGCTTTTTCTGCATCTATTGAGATTATCATATTGTTTCTATTGGTTTTGTTGTTGATATGAGCAATTATGGTAATAGTTTTCCTGATATTGAACCAACTCTGCATTCCTGGTACTTGGTAATAGTGTATTGTTCTGCTGATAAATTGTTGTAATCTCTTTATTAATGTTTTATTTAAAGTGTTTGCATCAATTTTCCTTAGGGAGATTGGTCCATGATTTTCTTTGTCTTTTTTGACCCTTCCTGGTTTAGGTATTAGTGCCATATTTATAAAAAAATATAATAGATGTTCATTGGTATATCTTGGCAACCAAAGACAAAAGATATGAAGAATTTGACATTCAATCCTTAAATGGGAATTTCCTTGACAATTGAAAACCAACCCTGATTGGTGGAAATTTAATGAGGATGTGGGTTAGAAGTCTTCAGCTCCTCTTGCTGAAAATGTAGCTTGATTATGAGACTTACCTGCCTCCCTTAGTCTAATCAGGGGATCCATGTTATCGAGACAATTCTGCTTCAACTTCATGAGATGAGTCACCCTAAATTCTAATGAAGTGTTATAAGAATAAGGGCTCATTTCCACCAGGTAAGTACTAGTACAGACTGGATTCTCTTTCAACTATGAAAATATATAGTTTCTTAGTTGGGTGGTATCCCAAAACAGAAAAGCATGTACCTCAACGGGTAGGACAATCTCATCAATAAGCCATGTCCTTCAAAGACTGATTTTTTAGAGGGTCTTGTCCTGAAAACAGTAAATAAAGGAGAAAAGTACAGTTTCCAAATTAATAATTGGCTATTAATATAATAGTAAAATAATCATCTCTTTCACCAGGCAAATGAAAGAAAGAGGAAAAAATCAATCAATTGTTTTGCTTTTAGAAAATAGTAACACTAGAAACAATATTTTGAACTATTTTAAATTTACATTTAATTAATGTTTTTGCATGAGAAGAGAATAAGATGAAGCCCTAATTTCAATTTCATGTGACAGAGAGGACAGATTAATGCTTAATGTGGGACAAGCTTTAAAACTAATCATATTCCTTTTTTATATATTTGGACATTCAGGTTGGAATATTTTCACATTAATATTATTTCAGAAAGAAATATCAAAGGAAGGCGGAATAAAAAGCAATGGCCAGTTTCTAGTCAAGTAATCCAGACCTTCAGGCCTGCATTGTACACACATAGTAGAAAAATGAAGTTTCTGCAAATGTAATATGTTTCTTATAAAATAAGGTAGTTACTTAAACTTTGGGACTTTTTCAAAGGCTTTCCTTTAAAGATGAAAGACACTTAGAAACTAAAAAAAAAAAAAAAAAGCATTTCCAAACTCAAAAGTTTTCTATGTAACTTTCTGATAACTTCAATTCCCAATGTAAATCTTGCATTTTCTAATCAATTACCAAACATTTATTACCCATCTACAATAAGGCAACCAATTGAGCTAAGGGTAGAGATGGAACATCAAAAATTAAAAAATAAAACACTTCCTTCCCTCCCAGGAACTTCCAATCTATTTGAGAGACAATATTAATATATGTATATAGAAATACAGAGCAACTAGGTGATTCAATGGATAGAATACAAGTTTAGAGTCAAGAAGACTTGAATTTAAATCCATTATCAATCTAACCTTGTGATCCTGGTCAAATCACTTCACCTTGTTTGCCTTGGTTATTCATTTGTAAAATGAACTGGAGAAGGAAATGAGAAGCTACACCATTATCTTTGTCAAGAAAACACCAAATTGGATGAAAAAGAGTTGGACAAAGATGGAATAACAGAATAATAATAATATCTAGAAAAATAGCATCTATACTTAATATCATTTCACTTGGTATAGATTCATGTAAAAAGACATTCACATACACATATACATTCATATATGTCTATCAGCATATATTGTATCAACATATATGTATCTATATGTGCTTATATAGACAACAAATATAATTGGGCAGCAGTAACTGAAGCAATCAGGGATTATTTGATGTTGAAGACATTATGTGTGATGAATTATGAAGAAAACCAAAAATTTTAGAGGCAGAAATGAGGAAGTAAGTCATTCTTCTCAGAGGTTACAGCCAGAGCAAAGAATATTTTGCAGACTGTTGAGTATACAAATGTGGGTAAATCATAAATGCAAAAAAACAAGAGTAATATAAAAGAAAACTATAAAAGTAGGAAGGAACCTGTTTGAAAAGGGTTTTCAATCCCAAAAAAGGAGTTGATGTTCAACCCCAGAGGCAGTAGGGAGCCACAGGAGTTTGTTGAGCATGAAATTGAAATGGTACAATTAGAATAATCATATAAACCTTTGATGGAGCATAGGTTGATTACACAAATACTAGAGGAACATATCATAATGCAAGCATAATTAATAGCATAAGGCTAATCAATATTCTGTGGGGAGAAATGATGCAGCCTTGATGTAGGATGGGGGCTCCATAAAGAGACAGGAGCAGTATGAGAGAGTTATTGTAAACACAGAGTGCCAATCTTTGGTAAATGATTACTTATATTCTGTAAATGAGAATGGAAACTTAAGAAGGATGCCAAGGTTATAAGCCTAAATGACAGATGCCACTTTCAACAATATCAAGCAAGATCATAAGGAGGATAGTTTTATTTCCTTATCAAACCATTCAAAGCTGACCTAAATCTGACTCTAGCTGATCACATCATCGCACATTTATTTTATCACATACTTTTTCAGCCAAACTACATGATACATCAAATGTTCATCTTGTCTTTTTTCCATCCAACTCTCCTTCCATGAAAGATTTTGGAAATGTACATGGGTTCTCAGAAGTAGTGGAGACCATGGTCATTATCCCTGTCAACTTATGCCCAGTCATGTATTCCCTCCCCAATATCTTCAAATTATGATTATCCTTCTCTCAATGAAAAAATATTCTTGAATATAAATTTAAGAGCTCTAAAAGTCTAGCACTAAAAGGTTAGTGCCCACAATTTAAAGTCATAGAATCATAAAATCATAGAACATTCAGGGTGACTCAAAATGTTAGTGATCATCAAGTCTGCAACCTCACATTTTATAGATTAGCACACTCCCGCCTAGAGAGGTTAAGTGACTTGTAATCAGCCCCAAATACTCCTTAAATATTTCATTCTGAAAATTACTGTAAAAGAATCTGAGTTTGTAGTGGAAATAAAAATGTAAAGTGCATCTGTAGCATCTGGCTGTTCTGATTGGTTAATGAGACACTTTAAGGATATTGAATCATAGGATTATTTATTTTCAAATTCCATTTTAATGACAAACATTTGAATTTGTAATACCATTGAATGAGAATATAAAGAATGTTGCCACAAACACAGTTTTCTGCTCACAAATTCTATAATAGATAGTATCAAAATTGAATGATAAGCTTTTTTATAACTCAGATGTTGGTATTCATATAATAGCTTATTATTAACCCCATATTTGAAGCCTTTTCATCATATTAGAGATCTACACAGCTTAAATATTAAAAATATACACTTCCAAACTCCAAGTGATTATCAAAATATGTTGAATCTCCAGGATACAGCTTTATTTGACTCTAGAGATTTAATAGTTAGGAAAAGTAGAGGTTAATGCATGGAAAAAAACAAATGTGAATTTTGTAAGACACTTTTATTATTTTACTTAGAGAGGTACCCAAGATAATTTAATTTCCTAGCCAAATACTCCCTAACTTTAGCAATTTTCAACTCAAATTTAATTGCAATTGTGAAATAGATGAAGATATTTCACAACAATGAAAGACTCATTTAATAATGGTTTTGAACTATTTGCCAAAATAGCAAGACATTTATGTGAGCCCTGCTAAGAAAGATCCGGTTGGTAGCTCTAGCTCCTTCAAAAATTGGCATATTATACCGACATTGAATTTTTCAAGTCTAAAAAAATCGCTTACATCCTTGTCTGGACAGAGATTCAAACTAGGTCAATTATATTCTTACACTAATCCTAACCATTATCAAAAAAAATGTGCCTTATTTTTCAAGATGTTTATACTTGATTATGTATGTTCTCAGTGCTTTTTTTCTGTTTTTTTTTTTTTGTTTTTGTTTTTTTTGTTGTTGTTTCTTTTTTTTTCTTTTTCTTTTGTTGTTGTTGTTTTTTGGCACAGGATCTCAAGATGGGTAAAAAAAAAAAAAAACATTTAATAATGCCATCATTGAGCACAATTCTACTGAACACAATTCTACACAATCATATGTCTGACAAATGATCAACCAATTTGGGCTACAAGATGATCATTACAGGGAAAACATTCTGTAGAAGCTCTTTCAGCTTTAAGGGCCTTCCATTTGCTAAAATTTAAAGTTTCATGGATGAGAGTTGTTACTATTGCCCTTCATTCTCAAAGAACCAAAATGTTATCCCTGTTTCTGATCAAATCAATATGATCTTGGAATGCTCTGCCACAGATTGAGCACAAATAAACCATGTGAACATTTGGGATTGATTTTCCATATTTGTGCATGTTATATTTTTTGAGCTACTTCAATTCTGTTACACTTAAATAGCACAGCACCATCTTTGATTAGTGCATACCATATTGGACAACTTGTACCAATGTCTTCCATGTCATGCATTCAATTCCAATTTTTCAGAAAGACCTTGAGAGTGTCTTTGACTTGCTTCTTCTGTTCATCACATGAGCCTTTGCTTTTTGAGTGTTCTCCATAAAATATCTTTTAGACAAGCACACATTTGGTCTTGGAACAATGTAACCAGTCCATCGGAGTTATTCTCTCTCTAAAAGAGTTTTAATGCTTGGTCGTTTAGTTTGAGAAAGGACCTCAGTTTCTGCTACCTTTTCCTATCAGGTGATCTCCAGAATCTTCCTAAGATAATTCAAATAAGAAATAATCAAATTTCCTGCTGCTAATATATTGCCTGGGTTTCATAAGCATATGACAATAAGATCAGTGTAACAACTCTGTATACCTTCCATCTAGTAGTCTAATATTTCTCTCCCACACTTTCCTTTAAAATCTCCTAAACACTGAGCTAGCTCTGACAATTCACCAATCAACTGATTTATCAATATATACATCTCTGGAAAGTATACTATCAAGGATCTATCCACTATATTGAAAACTTCTCCATTTGCTGTAATTGTTCTACATATGGATGGTGTGGTGCTGACTGGTAGAACAGTTGCGTTTTATTAATGTCAATTGTCAGGCCAGAATTAGCACAAATAGCAGAGAATACATTTGTGCTCTGTTACATCTCAGTATCAGAGTCTACATTTGGTGTGCAATCATCTGTGAACAAACATTCATGTACCAAAATCACCTTCCATTTTAATTTTGGCTTGTAGATTTTTTCAATTAAATAATTCTTCATTGGCACATTAGCTGGCCTTGATGTTATGTCCACCCTCAATAAAGACATCAGACAACATCACTGGAAATAGCATGCTAAAAAGCATGAGCATAAGTACAAAGTCTCATTTTACTCCATTGGTGACTGGAAGAGCACATGAGTATCGTCCATGATCTAGAACCCTAAGATACATACCATCACCAAATTGCAATTTCATACTGATGCATTTCTCCAGGCAATAACATTTTGACATGGATTTCTGTGAGTCCTCATGTGTTATGATTCTTACAAGGTATTAAGACAGTGGAATTGATAGAGTCAATGGTTGTTTAGCAGGGTGCTTAACAGTTGTCTAGATGTATTTAGTACTTGCTAGAGTTCTACAAGATTCACACTTTAAGAGAGCATATATACGCTAGGAGCCTCAAGCAGGATGCACTTCAGGAGATTCAGAGCCAGGATTCAGTCAAAGAGATTCAGAAGCCAGAGACAGCAGTCAGGTAGAACAAAGGAAGACAGAGAAGTGGTGGCAGGCTGTCCAATGGAGAACACTGAAACCAAAATCCGGAAGGCCTCCAGAAAACTAGCCAAGCCCTAAGTAAAGGAGATAAGACTTGGAAAGAGACAATAAAGGATTTGGATTTTAACTCCTGGCTGCATTTGAGGTGATTATTACACTGAACTGAAACGACTGGCTGCCTCCAGAAGCTCCCCCAAGAAACCTGTTCCCAGAGAACATTATATTTTAGAGAACAACATTACACTCATGACTGACAGTCTGAAAAGCCTTCATAAAATTGATTTGTACATTTTTTTCATATTTCAAAAACAAAGTGGGATCCCAGCCTGCTAAAGATAATAAGAAGGTCAAAATTAGGTTAATTAACAATTTAAGGCACCTTTTTTAGCCCTTTCTTCACATCAGGAGATGATCAGTGTGGCCCGTAAAATGCTTTTCAGATACCCAGATGATTGCCAAACCATACTGCTGTGTCCGGCAAGAAAGTGACTCTAATGCCTGGTCACCTACGTATAGGATCTTGACTACACTTCCCAGGGTATCTGTACCTGTTGCTTTGTCACTTGCCCATCATCACAGAACTTTAAGGTAGGTAGAAATGGTACAATGTTATGGATGATGCCTTTGGATTCATGCATAAATTGGATTTTAACTAAGGCTAAGTTGTACAAGGTCATTGACCTTACTCTCTTTTCCAGAGTAATCATAGTCTAGATAAAACCACTGTAATGGTTGAGATGCAATGAATGACTCTTCTGTTTTCAATATCTAATCAAGCTCAAGTGCTCCACAGTGCCTGATTCAGCAGCCGGGAGTTAAAATCCAAATCCTTTATTGTCTCTTTCCAAGTGTTATCTCCTTCACTTGGGGCTCTGCTAGTTTTCTGGAGGCCTTCCGGATCTTGGTTTCAGTGTCCTCCACTGGACAGCCTGCCACCACTTCTCTGTCTTCCTTTGTTCTACCTGACTACTGTCTCTGGCTTGTGAATCTCTCTGCTAGAATAATTGTTCTCATCTTCATTCTACCAGAGGAAATCTTCACATGCTTGGTGTAGACATCCCCCTAATTCACTGAAGGGATTGAGACTTCTTGGTTACCTGTTGTGGGCCAGAACTCTGAACTTGAAACAAAGGATTCTTACAACGTGCTAAGTCAGTGGAATCGATAGAGACAATGATTACTAATTTAGCATGGTTCAGTATGATTGATTTAATACTATAACAAATAATGGTTTCCTAGTTATATAATAATTGGTGTATACTCAGTGTGGAGTATATAAGCAGGGATTAAGAGCCACAGAGGAGAAGCTCTCAGGGACGGAGAAGCTCTTAGAGGCTGAGACAAATTTATTCTATCGTCCACCTTTGGCTGGAGGCTGAAGCACAAACCTTTGCATTTGGAGAGATTCAGAGGGCAAAGAAAACAGGCAAGAGCTCAAACTCTCAGAAAGAAGGAGAGAGGAAGGCCTCCAGAAAACCAAGTGAAGGAGATCGGATTTTGAAGGAGACAATAAAGGATTTGGACTTTAGCACCTGGCTGTACTAGTGGTGATGACAGAGACTCCAAGGAAACCAAACAAGAGAACATTACAGTTATCCCATCTGCCAAAATGGTTTACTGGACTGTGGCTAATGAACATACTGTAGTTTCTTAGAGTCACAAATGAGAGCTAAACACCAAAGGTGGAAATCAGTCCTGAAAAGATTTTGGCAGTCCCGTCATCAGAGTTACTAGTCTTCTCTGAACACAAAGTGTACCACGGGCAAGAGATGATAGATAAGAAACTAAATACATGGACAGGCAAACACATATGTGTACGACTATATATAAATAGATAAATATATAAATAGATATATATAAATATATAAATAATTATAATAAATATATAAATATATAAATAGATATATATCTTCATGATATATCTATCTTATATCTCCCTTATTTTCCCCAAGAAATTTCCTAGCATCTTTCTAGAAAAAAAAGTTTCTTAAACTGTGAATTGCGACCCCACATGGGGTCAAATGACTGATTATGGAGGAGAGAAACTATGATTTATTATTGATAAATATTTGATTTTATAAATATTTTATATATCTATATATCCCAGGATTGTGTAAAATTTTTTCTCAGGCATAAATGGCTAAATGGACAAAGTCTCTTTTATTTTTTTTTTTCCCTGAGGCTGGGATTAAGTGACTTGCCCAGGGTCACACAGCTAGGAAGTGTTAAGTGTCTGAGACCAGATTTGAACTCGGGTCCTCCTGAATTCAAGACTGGTGCTCTATCCACTGCGCCACCTAGCTGCCCAATGGACAAAGTCTCACTGAGTTTCTTACTATACAGTTTAGTTAGTTATCAATCAATTAACATCCTTTAAACTCATAGTATGGGCTATATACTGTGCTATTTGTTAATATTTTCATTGATGCTTAAGTATCTCTTCAGATCTCCAGCACTACTTGATGCCTTTTCATTATGTGTTTTACTACCTCCTAGTTTGCAAATAACCTTATCATACAACAAATGTCCTCATCACTAGATATGTGTGATTGGAGCATCCTATTTTCTTTCAATTTATCAGAACAGAGAGGCATTTAGTTTAATGTATAGAACCCTGGGTTTGAGATAATATAAACAAGAATGGATACATGAGTGAATGAAAGAAAATATTTTGCACACACACACACACACACACACACACACACACGTGTGTGTGTATGTATATATATATATATGTATGTATATATATATATGTGTATATGTATATATATATGTGTGTATATGTATATATATATATATATATATATATATATATATATATATATATATATATATATATATATATACATATACACACACACACATATATATATATATACATTTTCCCAAAATTTTGAGAAACTTTAGGGAGGGATGCACATTAAAAAAGTAAAATATCTAAAAGATTTTCTCCCAGAAAGCTTAAATTCTAATAGACAAAAGAACATGTTTTTGCCAATGATGAGATTCTGTGATAATGGAACATTAAAAATATACAGTAAAAATTTTTGTTTTAAAAAGTTATAAAGATAGAAGAGAGCCAATAGAGTGTTATACTGCAAACCCTTGATAGCAACAGCATTGTATTTAATTATTACCCCAGAACTAAAATCATAAGGTGAACAGAAAGATTTAAAGGCACTTAGTGATAGAACATTTCACATTAGACACTCACCCATCAAGAGAGTAAGATGAAAAGGCAGCAATTTGAGATATGAATGGATTGAGTCTTTCAGAGCTCGTTCCCTAATCTGATCCCCTCAATGACACACACTAACAATGTGACATCAAAATATTTATATAAAATCTCCGTGTTCCAGGCAACTCTTGAAATCCATTGAGTTGACAGAAATGATGTTGATATTCACTAGGAAAAAAAAAAAAAACTCCAAATGGAGAGCTTCCAAAGTTGATAAAATTTAAAGCTTGAGAAATGATGAGGTGAGTGACCTGGGGTCCCAGCTTAAGTGGAAGATTTGGAAAGAATTCTCAAATATGCAACCTATCATTTTTTTTTTTTTTGCTGTATTTTTAAGACAAAATATTTTCCCAAGACATTCAGCAAGTTTAGATGTCTATGGTGCTTTAACAATTTACAAAGATGATTCTACACCATGATTCTAGGGAAAACAAACAAACAAACCAAAAACAGTCTAGAAAGTCAACAAAATGGTGTCTGCACTAAGCATATTTAAATATTTCTAGTAAGGGAGAATGCTCTAACTTCTAAAATAGTTTATCCATTTGGGAAGCATTCTAATCGTCACAAAATATTTCTCTGAAGCAAACCTTTTTCTGTTTCTTAGTAATTTGAACCAATTATTCTACTTGCCATTGCTTTGTTTCTGTCACATCTGACTCTTTTTGATACTATTTAGGGAATTCTTAGCAAAATACTGGAGTGATTTGCTATTTTTCTTGAGCTCAATTGAGGAAACTGAGGCAAGCATACTCAAAGTACTTACTTGGGGTCACAAAGCTAATGTCTGAGGCCAGATTTAAATTCAGGGAGATGTGTCTTCCTGACTGGAGCCCTAGCACTCTATTCACTGCACCATCTAGCTGCCATCAATTATTCTAAGTTAAGTCCTTTAATACCAAACAGAAAAAAAACAAACAAAAAAAAAAAAACTTTATCCATTTTCTACACAAGCCTTTCAAATATTTGAAAACATCTGTCATGTCCTCCTTAACTTTTTTCTTAGACTGAATAAGGTTTTCATCAATCATCCTTCTATATATTAATGCCTCTGGGATTGGGGATAGGGGGAAGGAGGGGAAAAGTTAGAACAGAAGGTTTTGCAAGGGTCAATGCTGAAAAATTACCCTTGCATATATCTTGTAAATAAAAAGCTATAAAAATAATTGCTCCTCCATATTATGGCTAAAGAATGGTGGGCTGGAAGCACTGTTACACTCCAGATTTTTGGATGCAGGGTCAGGGGCTAACTCAGTCTGGATCTGAGGGCAGATGGTATTCAAGATGGTGATGGAGGTTTGACTTGTCTAATATATGATGTCTGTGTCCCTCCCTCAGGGAGAACTTGTTGTTTTTACAATAAATAGTAGAGATGGGCTTTGAATCCAGTAAAAAGATCAACATGTTGGAGATCCTACTAATGAGGAGTTAATATTTTAATAGGGATGAGATAATGTGAAATAAAGATGTCCAACTAAAATATTGTGAGGAGTTTGAACATAGATACAAACCATTTTCTGCTTTGATGAGGAAAAGAAAGTAGTTAAGTCAAAAATCTGGGATGGAGTTACTACCTGAACTTTGGAGGTAAAAAAACGTTAATAAGGACAGATTTTGTGGTATAGCAGAAACATTGGCTCCAGACTCAAAGGACATGGTTTCGAAATCTCCTTCTGAGGTTGAAAAGCTATGTAAATTTGGTTGTCTTTTACCATACCTGATCCTCATTTTCCTCTTCTATAAAATTATAGTGTTACATAAAATGCCTTGGCAATATCCCTTCCAGTCTGATATTTATGAGATGAACCTTAGATTTCATTTCAGTTTTGTTTTTTGTTTTTTTTCCAGGAAGGATAGTTACTAATATTTTTATTAATTCCAATTTGCTTATAGACTTTCAATTCAACCATTCTATTTCCAAAGTTGTTTACTAGATTAAATCTACCAGATCCAGTAAATGCCTATTTTAGCCTTTAAGCCCAGGAAGTACAATCACCAGAAGAGCCAGAGAACAAGAGGGATTTGGCAGTGTCCCATTGGATATAGCTCTGTCTAGTTGACTTGCTTATCTTTTCTTTGGGATTTAATAGGCTGCAGCCTGATGTAATTCTGGGAACTATCTACGAGCTGTTTGTTTTCTTTCCTCTCTTTGTTCTAACATTAAACAGTAACCTCATGAATTGAATTTTGATGGCATTCTGCTGCTTTTTGCTAGACTGTTATTTCCTATTTTCATGTTGCCCCTGTGATCATATCTAATACAAGTGAAAAATCTTGTAAAAGTTAAAATGGGAAGGCCATTTATATATTCGCTAGGCCATGACCAGAATCAGTAATCAGAAACAAAACACGAAACAAAATTCGTGTTTTGGGATTGCATCTGAAAAAAATTATCTATTAGTTTTGCATCTTGCTTTAAGGAAGCTTCCACATTCCATATTTTGAACATTCCTGAGTATTAATTTTTAACCTCCAGATTGATACTATTTGTCCTTTTTTTATGTGAAAAGGTTACATTGATCCACATGAATACCTTCATGCTCAAAAAAAAAAAAAAAATCAGCCTGTAATGGAAAATGGCAGAGGTATGGCATATCTGTCAATAACAATAAATTGTATTGGTCCTTAATAAAAGCATTCATAATAGTAATAGAGAGGCAGGGCAAAAAATAAAATAAAATAGAAGGCTCACTTTGGAGTTGGTAAAATTTGTGTTTAAGCCATGCCTTTAATAAAGATTAATTCTGAAACCATAATTAAATCATTTGACTTCTCATTATATGCAGAAAAAAATTAATGAGAGTATCAGTTATATATAAGCATTGCTAGATGAAGTTCCATATCTGAATGTCCCTGAACTCCCCACAGGTATTGGCCAACTTATATTATTAATAAAGGTAACAATGAGAGTAACTATTATCTGAAATGTTTAACACTAACAAAACAGATTAATGACTCCCACAAATCTCTTTAAGATTTATAAAATTCTGTTTTATCATTGTATTCTCGGAACAACCATATTAAGAGCTACAAGTTCTATTCCCATATTTTGCATTTAAGTTAGGTAAGGCTTAGAGTGATTAATTGACTTAACAATGGTCACATAACTAATAAGCGTCAGTAGCAAGATTTGAAAATACTTCGTGAGGGATTCCAATCAATAAATAAAATGTTCTCACCCAATGATTGTACAATGTGATAGTAAAAGTATAAGTTTTTACAAGCATAAAATGGGTTCTCAAGGAGGATTTTGGACATATAGCAAAGTAGGCCTGAAAATTCCAAGATCTCTAGATTGCCATTGTATACTTCAACAACAATGTTATGTGATGATCAATTCTGATTTTCAACAATGAGATGAACCAAATCAGTTCCAATGAACTGAACCAGATACACCCAGCAAAAGAACTCTAGGAGATGATTATGAACCACTACATACAATTTCCAATTCCTGTAATTTTGTCTGCCTGCATTTCTGATTTCCTTCACAGGCTAATTGTACACTGTTTCAAAGTCCGATTCTTTTTGTACAGCAAAACAACTGTTTGGTCACATATAAATGTATTGTATTTAATTTATACTCTAAGATATTTAACATGTATTGGTCAACCTGCCATCTGGGGGGAGGGGAAGAGGGGGAAAATTAGAACAAAAGGTTTGGCAGTTGTCAATGTTGTAAAATTTACCCGTGCATATATCTGGTAAATAAAAACTATTAAAATTAAAAAAAAAGAAAAGATCTCTAGATTTCCCCCACAAACAGAACAAAACAATCCTTCAGGGTGAATGCAGACTGATGAAAAAAAAAAGACTCTTTGATCATGGTTTCACTAGAGTGAAATGGAAACATCTCCAGGCTGGCTCCACAGAAATAATTTTCAGTGAGCTCTGGGGCTAGTTTGATTCTGAGGCAACCTCAGTGGAAGTCAAAGGAATTTTCACTTCCCTGACAGGAATGGATACTCAAGGTCTGAGTTCAGGAAGACTGAGAGAACCTCGGCTGATCAGAAAAAGCAGGCCCAGCTGTGCTGCTGAGATTCAGTCCTGGACAAGAAGGAACTGCACACTGGGAGTGCAGAAGGAGTGGAGCAGGGATGCTGCTGGTTCTTGTAGGAGGGTAGAGCTATTGGATGGGATTTACAGAGAGAAGAGATGAAGTAAAGCTAGAGAGGTACCACCACTCCTCAAATTTGAAATGTTTATACTAATAAATTCTCATTAAAAATAAGGAAAAGGAGAAATAATCCAATCAAAGAAACTTACTATGGCATTAGGAAAGACCAGGGTTATTTTTGTAGGGAAACGATGAAGTACAAAAAGTCTCTCCTACCCAAAAAGAAATGCTAAATGGCTACCTGATCAGAGAAAAATAAAACTTAGAGAAGAAATCCAAAAAAGACTTTAGAAATAAAATAGGAGAGATTGAGGGAAAAAAATGAATGAATAAATGAGTGAGTGAGTGAAGGAATAAATAAGAAGAAAAACAGCATTATGGTAAGGAAATCAACCAACTGTAAAAGGAAATCCAGAGTTTTGAAGAGGAAAATAATTCTTTGGGGACAACTACATGGTACAGTGGATAAAGCATTAGCCCTAAAATTAGGAGGATCTTAGTTCTCCTCTGGCCTCCGACACTTAACACTAGCTGAGTGACCCTGGGCAAGTCACTTAACCTCAGATGCCTCACTTAGAAAACTAATAATTATAATAATAATTCTTTGAAAATTTTACTTGGGCAAGGGGAAGCCAGTGAAGTTATAGGGGGTCAGGCAATAATAAAATATAAAGAACAAATAAATAAAACAGAATGTGAAATATAAACAAAACAACAGATCTGGAGAGCAGATCAAGAAGAGAAAATATGAGAATAATTGGGCTACCTGAAAGATGTGATCCAAAAAATGAACTTTGACACAGGAAGGCAAGAAATAATCAAAGAAAGTTGTTTTAGAGTGATAGAACATTAAGGGAAATTAATGATGGGCAAAATCCACCAATCACTACCTTAAGGAGATCCTATGTGGAAAACCCATAGAAATATTTATTATCAAATTTCAAAATTCCCAGATCAAAGAGAAAATTTTATAATTATCAAGAAACAACAAAAACAATAACAATTTTAATATGCTTGAGCTACAATTAGAATTATACAGGATTTATCAGCAGCTACAATAAAACACTATGTGTCTTGGAATATTATATATCGAAAATCAAAATAACTGTGGCCAAAAATATCATGTCCAGCAAAACCAGATATAATATTGAATGAAGGCATTCAATGAAATTGCACATTTTTGAAATTTCTTTTTTAATCATAAGATATATTTGAAAGTAACCTCAACTTTTTGAATAGCATTTCCTTGAACAAGTTGTTAAAATTCTCTAAATCTCAGAATATTTATTTCTAATTTGTAAAATGGGAAACTTTTCTCTCATACTACCTACATCCCAGTTAAGTTAAAAATGAATTATCAGAGATTCATAAAATTTAAGAGCTGTAAGAACTACTAGAATTAATCTAGAAATATATATATATATATATATATATATATATATATATATATATATATATATATATATATATATATATATATATATATATATACACACACATACATACACACATACAGATGAGGAAAGAAAGACCTGGGAAATGAAAAGAATTTGTTCCAGGCTACTCATTAAGGAAATGGATAAGCTGGAACTAAACCCCAAGATTAATTTATCAAAAGTTCAAAGTCCTATACTAAAGGTTTATATTGCAGAGTCCATGTGTATATATATATATATATATATATATATATATATATATATATATATATATATATATATATATATATATATATATAAACCCTTTTCCAATATAATTTATTCCCTATATTATTCTCTATATAGTAATAGATGAAAACGTTAATATATATACATATACATACATATCAATATATGATTTTTTATTGTGAGGAAGAGCTTGTAGACTTCACTGAAAGTTCAGAGGGGTACATCATACAAAAAAAGTGAAGAACTTCTGATCGAGAGCTTGAGAAGGTCCTAAAATAATTGGGGGGAAAATGCTGTGCTTCTAAATCACAGAAGATGCTACATGTATTAAGAATCCCCTGACAATTAAAAAAAAAATGAACAAAGGTGTTAGGATTACTAGGTGAGAACTGAGGTTGTCTGGATAGTGACAAGGTGAGAATTCAGGTTGGACAATTACAAGGTGAGAACTCAGGTTGACTTGATAGAAGGAGCAAGCCCATTGGCTGAAGTGGTTCTTCCCAGAAGCCCTTGCATTATCCCACGCCCATTCTCTGGGAGGATAAAAAGCAACAGTGGGCCTAGAAAGTGAGTCTGCCTGGAGAAGGATAAGAGCTGGAGGAGATTCAGAGCCAGGATTCAAGGAGAGGACTCTGCACTACATCTGGCTTGACCAGGCTCTCTGCAGGAAGGGAAGTCACTTCTAAGGACAAGAGTTAACAGCAACTGCCTGGAGACAACGGTTCACTACAGGAAGAAGAATCTGTCTGAGAGATTTGAGTAGACACAGCAGATCTCTTCCCAGAGAGCGATCTGGCAGCTTCTAGAGATGACAGCTCGCTACACAAAGGCACTAAAAAAATCCACACTACCAGTCTGCTCTGGTCTGATGCAAAAGTGAGGAAAGACAACGTATCAGAAACTGGGGAAGAAATATCCTGTCCTGTTGTTTTGTCTCTCCATTGTTTATTAAGTCCATTTGAGAAAGACACTGAGTTATACCAGAAGACTAATGGACTAATTAAAAGATATATATATATATATATATATATATATTTCTCTCTCTCTCTCTCTCTTTCTATCTGAATAATTGTATATACAGATAGATAGATATAGAGTTATGAATAGAGATATATAGATACATAGATATAGATAGATAGATGTGTATAGATAGATAGTGATAGAGATATATAGATATACATACAAAGAGAGAGTTATATAGACAGCTTGAACTTGGAAACATAAAAATATTCATCGCATTTGGTTTTTATTATTGGCAGTAAAAGATGACATTCATCAAAACAAAAGGAAAAAGGATCACTCCTTTCAAAAGAAATTCATTAATGCCAACTTGGGGATTTATAATATTGGCATTTATAATATGTGAAAGATGAAAGTGCAAGATTAAGAAGCACCATTCAGGCTTCTTTGCTCCATATTTGTTCAATATCCATTTTCATCTGCTTATGAGTTCAAAGTTTAGGACTATTTTTTTTTTCTTTTTCTTTGAGGCACCGTATTAGAGTCTAAACTTCAAAGTATATTTATATTACATATATACATACGTTCACACATGTGTATGTACTCATGTGGATCTGTGTATGTACATATGTGCATATTGCTTATATAACTGCATGCACATGTATTTATGTGTGTATATATGCATATTTATGAAAATGTATATTCAAATATCTATACTATGAATACGCATATTTACATATATGTAACAAACTTGTATATTTATTCTAGACTCAAGGGGTTTGTTCTTTTGGGTGAATACATAAAAACAAGTAAAATTACATACAAATTAATAAAAAGATGGAGTGAAGAAATTATTCCCCAATAATAATTGGTCAAAAGTTATTTTTTTTTTATTTTAAAGCTTTTTATTTTCAAAATATAGGCACCGATAATTTGACAACATTGACCCTTGCATAACCCTGTGTTTCAGATTTTCTCCTCTTTTCCCACCTTCTCCTCCCACTATAGATGGCAAACAATTCAATATATGTTAAACATGTCAAATTATGTATTAAATCCAATATGTATAAACATATTTATACAATTCTCTTGCTGCACAAGAGAAATCAGATGGGATAAAAGTAAGTTAACAAGAAAACAAAATGCAAGCAAACAATAACAAAAAGAGTAAGAATATTATGTTTCCATTCAGTTCCCCCAGTCCTCTCTCTGGGCTAGATGGCTCTCTTCATCACAAGATCATTGGAACTTTCCTGAATCATCTCATTGTTGAAAGAGTCACATCCCTCAGAAATGATCGTCGTATAATATTTATGTTGCTGTGTATAATGATCTTCTGGCTTTATGGAGGGAAAGGGACCCACATGTGCAAAAAATGTTTGTGGCACCTTTTTTGTAATGGCAAGAAACTGGAAACTGAGTGGATGCTCATCAGTTGAGGAATGGCTGGGTAACTTATAGTTTATGTATGTTATGGAATATTATGGTTCTATAAAAAATGATCAGGAAGATGATTTTAGAGAGCTCTGGGGAGACTTACATGAACTGATGCTAAGTGAAATGAGCAGAATCAGATCATGGTACATGACAACAAGAAGACTATAAGATGATCAATTCTGATGGACGTGGCTCTCTTCAACAATGAGATGATTCAAACCAGTTCCATTTGTTCAGTGACTATGAGAGCCATCGACACCCAGAGAGAGAATTGTGGGAACTGAATGTGGAACACACCATAGCATTCTCACTCTTTCTGTTGGTATTTGCTTGTATTTTGTTTTCTTTCTCAATTTCAATTTTTCTTCTTTCTTGATCTGATGTTTCTTGTGCAACAAAATAATTGTATAACTATGTATACATAGATTGTATCTAACATGTATTTCATCATATTTAATGTGTATTGGACTATCTGCCAGCTAAGGGAGGGGGTAGAGGGAAGGAGGGGAAATTTGGAACAAAAGGTTTTGCAAGGGTCAATGTTGGAAAAATTACCTATACATATATTTTGTAAATATAAAGCTTTAATTTTTAAAAAAGGATATTTGATCTTATTTTTAATCTAGTTGGTAGAAGTTTTTTTTTAAATCAATTTACCGATACTTTGTTCTTTTTTCTATATCACAATACTTGTGTTTGTAATACTTGCCAAGGTCACAATTCTTGAAAGTATCTATCTATCTATCTATCTATCTATCTATCTATCTATCTATCTATCTATCTACCTATCTATACGTATGTTTGTGAATACACACATATACATAAACATATACCATCTGTTTCTATAGACAAACATAAACTGTTTTAAATGCTTTGCACTTGATTATCATTATAGATACACACAAAGATAGTAAATCTCTGTGGCTACATTTGAACTCAGGTCTTTTTTATCTTGGTTCCAACTCTAACCATTGAGTTGCCTGAGTTTAAAGATAAAGCAACAACACCACCAATAACTATGATAATAATAAACAATATTCATATTTCATTTTATGTTTTGCAATATATATCTACACATACATACATGCATGTACTCATTTTATCTTCATAATAATTTTGTTTAGTACACACTCATTACTCCCAATTATCCCTATTTTACAGAGAAACAAACTGAGCCATGGAGTAGCTAATAAACTTGATCAAAATCACAGAGCAGCAAAGTGCCTGAGAACTAGATTTGATTTTAGCTCTTTCTTCCTCCAGCACCTGCTTCTGCTCTCCATCCAACGGGCTGCCTACCTAAGTTATTTATTAGTGTCAGAACAGGGTCATATATTTGAATGAAATAAATATTATATACCAGTAAATTGAACTTTGTGATAAAATCAGCCAATTGTCTGGAAGAAAATAACTAGGAAATATAACCTAGTCTAATGTGGAAGACTTAGGCAGCTACATCATCAGAGGCAAAGGGAGGCCAGAGGGCACTTGCAGCAGCTGGACTGGGTGTTATAAAATAGAAAGAACTCAGCTGAGGACAATTTCTCATGCCTCTCTTACGCATCCATCCCTACTGTGACTTGTGATATTTCACTGCCTCTATTTCAACATCAAGGATTATCCAGACTGAGAAGCCATGTATCTGAAATAAACATTTTTCTTTAAACAGTGATTCTAAGCTCAGATAGGTGTGCACAGCTAAGTAATTTGGTGTCATGAATGTCTGTGATGTGTGTTAACAGCATTCAAATGAGACTTTATAGAAGGCAGATTCAATCATAAAAACAATCTTGCAGAGTAGTTTTTTGGCAATAGGATGGTGAAACCTCTGACAACCCTCTTTGATGCTAAAGAGCAGAGCCAATTTGCAAATTCCAAAGTGAAGTATTGCAAGCTTGGGCCTGTGGCCTACAGGAAATGTTTCTCGGCTGGAAGACATCTGCTCTGATGCGTAATTTACACTCCATTTCAGAAATAATAAGCAAGGATTTAAAGGTAAAATTGATGTAAATATTTATGCTGCCTTCCAACTTGCTTTTTGAAGAATATTGGTAATGAGAGCTTTTTTTTTTTTTTTCTTTTTTGTAGATGCCCAGCTTTCTTGTGTGTGTGTGTGTGTGTGTGTGTGTGTATGTGTGTATATTGGTAAATAAACTTAGCTGCTTTTATATTTTGCCTTTTTGTGTTTTCACTTGAATCTTCAATGATTTGTTGTATTTTCATGGGGATAAAGAAGGGGAAACTTTTCTTATTTTCAAGTCAAAAGTAGTAATAATTTAAGACATACATGTATGAAAAATATGCATATATGCATATACATGTACTATATATATATATATATATATATATCACATATGTAGAGAGGTATATATCGCTATCTATATCTATATATACTGAATGACCTCTAAGTCACATTCCACATCTGTATCTCAAATTTTTTAATCAAAATCCCTCCAAAATATTGACACTAGTGTTTTAATTTTGTTTCAAAGTGCAAGAAGTGGAATAAAACAAAGTGAGACATGGTTCCTGCCATCAGGTAGAATATAATCAAATTAAAAAGGCATGAACATAATAGTATAGTACTGTGCTATTAGAAATGATAAAGTGTGATGAATACTTGGTTTCCTTTTTTTTTAATCATCAAAAGATGAAATAGTGATGGATAAATCTTTTGGAGGGACAGTAGCATAATAAATAGAGTTCTGCACCAAATGAGAGCTGGACTTAAATTCAAATCCAGTTTCAGACACTTAGTAGTTGTGTGATCCGGGGCAAGTTACTTTAGTTTCTTTCTCAGTTTCCTCATCTGTCAAATGAGCTAGAGATGGAAATGGTAAGCCACTCCAGGATCTGTCTTTCTCAGTTTCCTAATCTGTCAAATGAGCTAGAGAAGGAAATAGTAAGCCACTCCAGGATCTTCACCAAGAAAAACCCAAATGGGGTCAAGAAAAATCAGAAGAACAATTTAAAATTTTGGAATTTCAGAAAAGGAATCAGAAGGAAAGAAAGCTAAACTGTGAGTCAGTTCAATGCCTCTTCTATAATTACCTATATGATCACAGGCAAGTTACTTTCTCAGTAACTCACTTTTCAAGTCTGTAAAATGGAGATAAATTGCCTAAATAAGTATCTTTCATGTGTGTTATGCAGATGAAATGAAATAGTAATACCTCATATTTACACAATGCTTCAAAGTTTGCAAAGGATTGTATGTATATTATTTCACTAGATCCTTCCAATAACTGCAGGAGGTAGGTTCTTTTTTTATTATTTCCATTTAGGGGCAGCTAGGTGGCGCAGTAGATAGAGCACCAGCCTTGAATTCAGGAGGATCTGAGTTCAAATTTGATCTCAGACACTTAACACTTCCTATCTGTATGACTCTGGGCAAGTCACTTGACCCCAGCCTCAGAGAAAAAAAAAATGACATATTATTTCCATTTAACAATTAAGGAAACTGAGCTGAGGCATAAAATGACTTTTCCAGGGCTGCAAACAGCTACAAAGTTTTGTACACAAGATCTGAACTTAGCTCTTGATTTCATTTCAACAATTCTCATCCACAGAAACACTTATCTATCTTCAAAAACCCTGTAAAATTCTTTGAAAACTCAAAATGTTTTATTAATATCAATTTATCATAGGGGCAAAGTATGATGACAGGAATGGTATTGGTAAGAATAAGAATAAAAATAATATGCCTTCAAGGAACAGGGAGAACAGAAGAAAGAGGAATGGTCAAAGTGTTAACAGGGGGACAAAGGAAATATTCTCTCAAGAAAGTTTGGAATGTATTGCTTCCTTGACTCTAGTTATTAGAATCTTTAACTGCCTTCAAGGCTTAGCTTGAGCACTACATACCTTGTGAAATCTTTCTCAATTCACCCCCTTATTAATGGCCTTCTCTCTGAGAATGATTTATACTTCGTCAGTATTCTGTATTTTCTTTTTTATATAGAATGAGAAGGTTGATTGTGACTTTAGTAAGATACAACAATGAGGAAGAGAAGAAAGAATTTCTGTGAAAAGAAATGTGATTCAGATGCAGTCAATGTTTTCCATGGGCATACTTAGCATGATAGGAAAGCCTTTAATATGTTGGAAAGTTCTCTGTCCCACTTTTTTGGGATTAACTTATGGAAGATCATAAGCAAGAGTCTCACAATTTGGGGAGACATGAATTCATATCATTAGAGAGCATTCTTGAATTGATGTTATCACAGAATCCTTTGAGTATATTGAATATTTTTGTAATGTTACACACACACACACACACACACACACACACACACACACACACACACACATAGAAGCAAACTCCTTGAAGGCAAAGACTGAAATTCTTAGGGATTTCTAAGTTTTTTTGTTTATTTGTTTATTTTTCCTTGTATCCCTAATAGCCAGAACAACACCTACCATAGAATAACTGCTTAATAATAAATATTTATTGAATGAACAAAGGATGGAGGTATAATTTGGAGAGCCAATCAAGAGAAGAAAGTGTTTCAAAAATCAGTATTTGTATGCAAAATGTGAGGAAGATACTATTTTTGTTGTTAAGCACGGGTGTATGCTTTAACTTTACCACCCGTGAGCTATTCTTGTCACATTGTCAATATTGAGAAAGTACCTCATTGTGTTGAAGCATTTTTGTCTGTTGTGAATATTGCCTCTGAAATTAATTACATCAAATGGACTTTAATTAAGAACAATATTTTGTGGAATTTGTTTTATTTTTTAATATTGTGCTTATTGCCCAGATAGTTGGGAAGTTGGCAAATAGTTTAAAGGATCTAATATGTGACAGCCAGGTTGTACAGTGGATAGACTGCTGCCCCTAGTGCAAGGGAGACTCACGTTTCTAAGTTCAAATTAGACAAGTAGTAGCAGTGTGATCCTGGGAAAGTCACTCAACTCTATTTGCTTCCATTTCCTCACCTGTAAAATGATCTAGGCGGAGTGGGGGAAGGCAAACTACTCCAATATCACTGCCTAGACAACTCAAATGGGATCAAAAAGAATCAGACAAGACCAAAAATGATCAAACAACAAATGTGACAGGCACTATTAAGAATTAGAGCTACAAAGTGAACATTGAATATGATAACCACAAATGTCTTTTGGTTAATTGGGAGAAAAATAAATGCCTTTATAGTTACAGATAAATATATAGATAAAAATATAGGGATAGTTAGATACAACTGTAGGTATATCCATCAATACTAATGACATGATTTTTTTTTTCGGTTTTCTTTGGAAGGGAATTATTAATGTGTAGAATGAACAGAATGGCTTCCTCAAAGAAGGTATTAGTTTAGCTTAATCCTAAGCTAGAAATTTCATAAGGTAAGAGTGGAGAGCTAGGGATGCTATTTGAATAATATGGAAAAAGAATACCAAGTAGGCCATTTGGACTAGAATATTGAGTGCCTTGGCAGGTGTAGTATGGGTAACATGAATTCAGTCTGAAAAGATAGGTTGGAGTCTGATTGCAGAGGACTTTAAATGCCAGATAGAAGAGCTTTTATTTTTGTTCTCCAGTCAAAGGGATACTCTATGGAATTATTTTCAGTTCATTGTTAGTCTAATGAAATAGTATGACCAGCTTGGAAAAAGCTAGAAGTATTCATGGTCAGTGATCTCTTAATTGGTATCCTTTGATAAATCTTCATTCAGGTCCCACTTCCACACCAAGGTTGCCCTTGCAAGTTGTGTTCTGGTGTCTTCTCTGCTTTATACTATATTGATTAATTATCTCATTAACTCCCATGAGTTCGATTATTATTTGTAGGTGGATGATCCTCAGAACTATGCATTCAGCCTTGATCGTACACAACATTGCACATAGAATGAAAATAGGATGAAAAATACCCCCAAACAACTCATTATGTTTTTCTAATTTTCTGATTCTTCTTGAGGGCACCACTGTCTTCCTATTTAGTCTATTATAAAGGCTCACAACATACATGTCATCCTCAAATTCTCCATTTCTCTTAATGTGCCTCTTCCATATCTACCTATTACCAGATCCTTTTGATCCTACATTAGAAGGATTATGTGTGTGTGTGTACATACACATACACACATATACATGTGTGCATACACACACACATAGATACCCTCATTACTTCATTCCTGAACTACCACAATTATGTACACTTTGGGTCATAAAACTAAATGTAACGGTTATTAAATTATGATTTATTATCAGTAAATGGTTGATTCGTATATTTATTTTATGTATCTATATACTCAAAATTATGTCAACATTTCTCAGGTGAAAAGGGGTCTGGAGTAGAAAAAGTTTAAGAAGCCCTCGCCTATAAGATTGTTCTTTCCCTATCTCAAATCTCTCCAGACTTTGGATGATGTTCCATTCTTTTGTCATTGATTTTCCTAAAGCATAGATGTGATCCTGTCATTCTCCCCATTTTACGTTTAAGAAATTCTAAGTATTATCACTTCCAGAATCCAGTGTAAGATCCTCTCTTTATTACACAAAGCTATAGTGACCTGACCTCCTTCAACCCCTCCCATCTTCTTCTTCTTTTTTTAAATTTTATTTTGTTTTTTTATTAATTTTTATAATTATGACATTTTCTTTGACAGTACATATGCATAGGTAATTTTTTTACAACATTATCCCTTGTACTCCCTTTTGTTCCAATTTTTCCCTCCTTCCCTCCACCCCCTCCCCTAGATGGCAGGCATTCCCATACATATTATATCTTATAGTATATCCTAGGTACAATATATATGTGCAGAACCGAATTTTGTTGTTGTTGTTGTGGTTGTTGCAAAGGAAGAATTGGATTCACAAGGTAAAAATAATCTGGGAAGAGAAACAAAACAAAACAAAACAAAACAAAACAAAACAAAACAAAACAAAACAAAACACAAAATCAAAACAACAACAACAACAACAACAACAACAACAACAACAACAACAACAACAAAAACAATGCTCACAGTTTACACTCATTTCCCAGTGTTCCTTTTCTGGATGTGCCTCCCATCTTCTTACATCTCCTTCTTTTCCATGTATATTGTGCTCTATCTTTCCACTTACTATTATCAATGTTTGGCATCTCTTCCTATTCATCCCTGTCCCTCCTCTGGCTTCTTTCAAGCTATCAACTAAAGTTCTGTCTCCTACAGGAAACCTTTTTTCATTCCTCTTAAAACCATGGTCCTACCCTACTATATACACATCTATTGACACTGCCATCAGTCTGGGAGCACCTTCAGAGAAAAGACTGCTTTAGCTTTTTTCCTTTTATCTATCCACTACTTTGCATAGTACTTCACATTAGACTTGCAAGGTTCTTAAGAATAAACACAGTTTTGGTTTGTTTGTTTTTGCCTCTTTTTATATCTGCAGAATTTTATATTGTCTAGTACATAGCAGGTACCTAATAAATGCTGGATAAATTACTGATGTATGTTTTATACAATACAGATATATATATATATATATATATATATTCCAAATATAATTTTCATACATATATTAACATTTTGTATTATTTCTCATATAAATTGATTTTGCTAAAGTGTCACATATGTTACCTGGAAAAATTACTTATGTGAACAAAGAGCTAGCCAAATTCACCAGCTACCAACAAACTGCCATCCACAGGGCAAGCAAGCCAGCCTAGGGACCCGGATGATTAAACTGGAAATATATACCATTGCCATATTGACCACCACATTTATACTGCAATTGAGAGGTTTTAGAATACCCTGAATCTAAGACTGGCCAACCCATTGCCATCAAGTAGAATACTGTAAGACACTGACAAGATTCAGCTTGGAATTTTTTTTTTCCTGCAGCTCCAACAGATATAGCCAGTGAAGGCTCAAAAAGGAAAAAAAAAAATCTTGACACAAAAAGTTCATGGTATTTTCAAATGCTTCGATAATAATAATTAATATTTTTATCAGTGAAAATAACACTAAGGAAAACTATTTATATCTTTATTTTCACTGAAACAAAGATCATGGGCCATTTTGAAGCAGAAGTATCCTATGTTTGTATCATAATTTAGGATATGAGCCCCTTTTGAGGAAGAATTTTTAAAATTTTCTTTTTGTATTCCCAATACTTAACATATTGCTTTGTAGACACTAACAATTTAATAAAAGCTTTTTCACCATTAATTCATTCTTTCATTTATTCATCTATCTATGTATGCATGCATCATATCATACATCCATTGTGTTCATGCTGCATGATCCCACAAAACTCTAAGCCTGTAAAAGGTCATCTGGAATACCAATGCCAGAATTAGCATTAATTACATGGATTACCTAGAGCGCACAGTGATTTTTATATCATGAATGACAAAGTTGCACTCAGGAGCTCCAATATTCCCATGAACTCTAAAAAAAAAAAAAAGGAGATAAAGCAACAGTAAGAATTTTATAAAGTTGCTAGTCAACTATCAACAAAGAAGTACTATAGGTCAGATTTTCTTCTAAGGGTTGGAAATATAGACAAAAAGAAAATGAAAGATAATTTATACCCTCAAGTATCTTACATTCTATTGGGAAATATAACAACAACAATAATAAAAAAAAAAAAACAAAGCTAAATGGGTTGATTGATGGTAGAATTGGAATATAATGGAGATATTCAGAGGAGAACCTAATGGTTATAAATGAAGAGAATCTGCTTAAATGAAGTTTCTTGAAAGAGCTCTCTGATTTTATCCAGAGATAAAACATAATTAGAATTCAGATAGTTGTTGCCATTATACATGAAGGCCACCGACTGAATATAGTTAGGAATCCATGTCTGAGAGACCATGATCTCCAAAGAGAAGATAAATTCTCTCTTTACAAACACTTTGGATAATTAATCCCCCTATATTGGCCCAAATGGTGTAATGGGAGTTAGTGAAACTTTAGCAATGCTTCATATTTAGGGTTTCCCCAAATTGGAAAGTAAAAGTAATACTCAAAAATGCAAAAGGAATCAGGAATGAGGCAGATATTTATTTCTTCCATACAAAAGTAATAGTTATCTGAATTCTAAATGTGTTTTATCTCTTCATTTATAACTATTACAGAATTTGGCTATAATATTTCTGGTAGCTTTTATTTTGGGATCTCTATCAGGGGGTGAATGGTGGAATATTTCAATTTCTATTTTACCTTCTGATTCTAGAATATCAGAACAGTTTTCTTTGATACTTTCAATTGTCAGAAACATTTTCTATTGTCTGATCATTTTCCTTGCCTGTGACTCAGTTTTTAACTCTTTGTTATAGTAAGGCTGTTTTCAGAGTGGAAGGTGTACTATCCCAAGCTTCAAAGGCTGTGCAGCCATTTTATTAAATCATTCCAGTAATCTGAAGACAAGATCTCTTTTCTGTCCTGGAGCTTTGAGGGATATCCCCTCTCATTGTTGCTGTAAGATCTATTTGCTGGCCAGTGCTTGACTGACTTGGACTCCATACCAGACAATCATCCTCTTCTCACAGACCTTGTCTACTGACCTTCCAAGTCCTCTCTGTGTCCTCAGGCTGAGAGGTCCAGAAGCCTCTAGCACTGCTGCTGATTCAGAGTTTCCACCTAGCTGAAGCTAGGTCTGGATCTGCACTAACCTTGCATGCTAGGCTCCTACTCTGTTCCCATAGATCTTTTCTGCTCATCTTCCAGCTCTTCTTTTTGATGTCTCTGGGCTGAGAGGTCTGGAAGTATCCAGCACTGCCACTGATTCAGATTGGGCCTGGCCTGAGGCTGGGGTGGGGTTACACCTGCATGTCCTGCCCTGGGACTCCCATAGACCTCTTCTACAGAGTTTGCAGAATGTTGTTCCCCATTTTTGGGTATTCTGATGCTTTAAAATTTGCAGAGTCATTATTTAAAAAGTTTGGAGCAGTTTGTGGGAGAGGTTGAACAAGTTCCTGTTTTTGTTCCACCATCTTGTTCTACCCCACCTCTTCTTAAAGAAGCCTCTTGAAAAATTTCTGACTCATTTTACTGAAAGAATAAAGGAAGATAAGTTAGACTTGCTTCCTTTTAAATATCCACTGAGTCAACACCTGCCACAATAACAGACAAGAGGACTCTTTAACATTGCAAAATTCATTTCCTTTAGCCTTAAAGAGCAGACAGTAATAAGGCCTCCATATTCAGCTGTGACTGATAATGTCCCATGTGTTAGCAGTCATTCAGCAGGGAAAGCTGATAGGAAGACAAAAACTCATAGTGGTGAGGACATGACATTTTCCCAAGATCCAAGAAAGCACCATTAATTCCTCTCTTACAGGTGCTATTGTCTTGTGACCTGAAACCCATATATTGACATTTATGAGCAGGAAATGACAAGAGGCTCCAAATGCAGAAAATCCACACATGGAAGAAAATATCTCAAACCGAATGATCAAAGGATCCATTCAGCAATAAAGGATGATCTATATGGCTGCAAGATAAAGTTTGCTATCAACCAACTGCAGTGAAAATTTTCATTCCAATAAATTTATCTTCTAATATACATGTTTTGGATGGAACTCTCATTCATCATTCTATGGTGGCTAGTGACTTACCACAGAAACAATACATTTGGAAAGTATTTGTTGATAAATGGCGGAGAAAAAGAACAAGAGAGCTTGATAACTTCCTTTGTCCCCAGTAAACCACAAATCTCCTAATTCAGTAAGATCATAAAACAGGATTGGCTCAAATATGTTTTGAGGAATGCATCATTTGAAAGGATCGCCATACGTTTGCTATACGGTTTTCCCACTGTTGTAACTAATAGATAGGCTTATTGAAATGTGAGAATAAGCAAAAGAAACTTGTAGTCATTTGTTTATTTCAGCAGATTATATTGCCATAGGGGAACAAAGTTAAATTGCACAGATATTATAAGTACTTGAAACCATCACTGTTTTTTTTTTTTTGTGTGTGTGTGTGTGTGTGTCTGTCTACTTTCTCCTATATTTTTAAAGCTTTTTAACCTATTTCCCCCACTGCTTTCCTTTATTGTCTTTTATACTTCAAACTATGTGTCTTGAAAGAGTTCTTTGGTTCTTGGATTTCTTTGATGCCTTTTTAATAAACTCTTTGTGTCTCTTTTTTACACCCCATCACAAAATCTGTGACCTGAGCGGCCTGTTTTGTCTAAGGATATTTAAACAGAAACCCTAAAAAATATTCAAGTTGAACTCCAAACTCAGACACTTCAAGACTATTTAGATGTACATTAGAGGGAAGCTATTTCTCATTTGTGATGATCACTGGTGGATTAAAATGGGAAGCAACAGTCCAAAGGCTAGTTTCATAAAATGAAGATGATTAGTAATGACCGGTTAATTAAGAGACACCAGACATTGTTAGTTTTAATTAATATTGCAGTAAATTAATATTACATTTTAAGAAATCAATTTGGGAAGCAATTGCAATTAAGATGATGTAAATGAGGATAATAGCTTTGAGTTCTGAACATTATTATAGGCTATGATGATGGAAGATGAAGGGCTTGTCAACTTTCCTTCTGTTGCCCAACATGAATTAATTCATCTAGGGCAACTCATCTCTGTTTGTCTTCCAGGGCAAAATATTCTCATGAAATGCTTTACTTTGGTTGAAAAACATCTTAGGAAGGGTGCTATTTGTTTCAATTTTCAGTTTAGATTTCAAAGAAATTTCTGACTCCCTATCACCTATTTATTAGGGAAATGGTTCATGAAGTTGATCATTATGTACTATTGACTTAATGTAAGCACTAAAATCTACCAGCATGTTTAGGCACACTTCATGTTCTATTCAAGGCTGCAAGATTCACACTTTAGTATGACAAACCTGTGGATCATTCCATGTTTGATTTACAATTTATGATTGAATGTCAATATATGAAATCTAATCAAATCAAGTGCTATATTAAGATGTCCAAAATATATGTCTTGAAACGACAAAATGATGTAGCAAATATAGCGCCAGACTCAGAGTTAGGGGAAAAAAAAATCTTGAGCCAAGTTCTTCTTACTTATTAGCTCCGTCTCTGCATATAGTCTTTCTGCCTTTTTTGGTGAAACAAATAATCAATAATGATGATGATTTTAAGCACTAAAATCTGCCAAATGTGCTTTGGGGGCACTTCATGTTCTATTCAAGGCTGCAAGACTCACACTTTAGTATGACAAACCTGTGTATCATTCCATGTTTGCTTTACAATTTATGATCGAATGTCAATATATGAAATCTAATCAAATCAGGTACTGTATTAAGATGTCCAAAATATATGTCTTGAAAAGACAAAATGATATAGCAAATATAGCGCCAGACTCAGAGTTAGGGAAAAAAAATCTGGAGTCAAGTTCTTCTTACTTATTAGCTCTATGTCTCTGTATGTAGTCTTTCTGCCTTTTTTTGGTAAAACAAATAATCAATAATGATGATGATTTTCCTAGGGTTGCTGCAAGTTTTAAATGAAATAATATATGTACAGTGTTTTGTAAATCTTTAAAGTATGGTTTCAGTTGCCAAGGAACCCTGAAGGAGAGGAAATAATAGCATGTTCCAGGCATCTCAAACCATTGACACAACCTTGAGCAAGACTTCCACTGAGACCTAGGAGAGAGCCTATAACCTAAACTAGTGAATAATAGTGTGTTATGGGCCAGAACTCTGAAACCAGGATTCTTTCAAGGTGTTAAGTCAGTGGGATTGATCAAGACGATGGTCATCTAGTTTAGCATGGTGTTTAATAGTTCTCTACTTCAGTATTTAATATAGTTCTACAAGATTCACACCATGATAATGTAATTATAAGAGAGCATATAAGCTGGGACAAACTCAGAAAGAATCAGAGACAGAAAAGACAAAGAACTGGAGGAGGGAGCTCAAGCTCTCGGAGCCAATGAGAGAGATTTATTTTATCTTCAGTCAGGCTCCTGGTGGCTCTCCTGGGGGACTGAGACTTGGAGCCAGATTCATTCATTCCATCTTCATCAGCCTCCTGGTGGCTGGCCTGGCCTCCAGCACTTACCTCACTGAGACCAAAGCAGGTCTGAAAGGCTCTCCTTCTTAGCTTCTCCACTGAAACCTAGTCTCTAGAAGGCCTCTAAGAAAGCTAGTCTGGGCCCCAGCAAGGAAACTAGATTGTGAAGGAGATAATAAAGGATTTGGACTTCAACAACTTTACCTTTGGCTCTTCTCTTGGTGATTACTCTACTGAAAAGAAGGCCTGCAGAAAACCAAACAAGAACACCACCGGAGTGTTTCTCAGATAGCCTAAATCTGTTTCTATCTCTTCTCCTACACTATCACTAAGAGGTGAAACTGGTGAAAGATGAGGTTCATTATCTACTATCATCATCCAAAATAATCAGTCACCAATTACTACTAATAATGATTTGATCAGAACATTCTAATATTATCTCTTCTGCCTTCCTTCAGACCAATGAATTTATTTCCAGCTCAGATTGAGCAACTAAATCCTAGTAAAGAAAACCATGTAAAACAGGTCATGGAACCTTAACATGTTCTTAATCCATAAATCACCTAGATAGGCCAGACTTGGTGAATCATAATGGTATTTTGGAGAAAAAACACAGGAGGAAATATCTTTCAATCATATTAAATCTTCACCATCACTTGACAACCACAGCTCCTTGACCTTGATGGAGATATTAAAAGACTCCAGGGTTTAAGAGCCTGAGAATTCCAGTGACCTACCAGTCTCCCAACTCAGCTTTTCTCATCCCTCATTGAGACCTCCAAAGGGCTCATAATTTTCTGCAAATGCCATGAGCCACAGCTTCCAAAGAACTAAAAGAAAAAGTTCCCAGCACCAGTCCTTTAAACTGTCAAATTGTTCATCATGCAAAAATCACATGATTTCATTGATAAAAATTACATTAAATGGTTGTTAATATTTAATTTGCTATTTCACTCTAAGAACAATACAAAATTCCCATTTGATTAGTAGCTGAAATCCAGTAAATGTGCTGTATTCCCCATTAGAATATGATCTATTTGTAAATAAAAAAGTCTGTATTTTTTTCTATTTATATCCCTATCCACTTAGCAGTTTTTAGCATATATGTTTATTTTTCTATTAACGTTGTTAATTATAACAAAATCTGTGTTAAATTGGGAAAAAATGATGTAGGTGAATCTAAAAAAAAAAAATTTCCATATGAGTTTTTTCATTGGTGCAATAAGATTTCCTAGATCCCAGACATATAGTTAGCTGTATAGGAAATTCTGGAGAAAATATCCTGTAGAGAAGTAAAAAAAAAGTGTGGCTAACCAGAAATTTCTTCAAATGAGCCTCTGGGGAATCCTTGTACAGAGAAAGAGACTGTCATAGCAAAGATGGAGAGTAATTGGACTTTTCTTTGAGTGGGCTCTTGGGAAACAGTCTGGAGGTTTGACTTGAGTCCTGCTTTTTAGTAGGACTGATTATCAAAGCATTCAAGACCAGAGTAAGCTAGAAAGTCAAATGTGAGACAAGATATGATTGTGAGATAAAGTTTGAATGTCAAACAATGAGAAAGTCATGAGGAAAGAAAAGTCTTTTGTCTGTCAAGTTACATGTCACATGATGATGGTCACAATCAGACAACCCTTCCCAGGGACAGAACATTGAATTTGGTGGCCAAATAACCAGCAGTTGGCTGAATCTCTGGCCAACACTGTCACTTAGTTAGCAATACCCCAAGGAATTATTTTTTATTCTTCCACCAGAGGTTCACTAGGAAAGCCACTTTTCAGTGGTACTTCAAAGAGGCTGAGAAAGAGACCTCAGTGTAAATGTGAGTGAAAATGGGAAAACCTCTTCCATTCTCATTCTTTGGTCATTTTAATACAATTTAATACATTAGTTAATAAGCATTTATTAAGTACCTACAATGTGAAAGGATTTGGATTTCAACAACTTTACCTTTGGCTCTTCTCTTGGTGATTACTCTACTGAAAAGAAGCTGTGTTAACAACTGGAAAAACAATAAAACAACACTCTTCATGTCTTTAAAAAATTTAAAATTTAATAAAGAAGACAATATAAGAAATAAAAGGTAGAGCTAATAGACGGGGAGAAAAGGAAGGTCTTCAGGCTGTGTAGGAGTGATTGACAAGGAATGATGGAGAAATAAAAAAAAATTCTAAAAGGAATTACAGCTATTGAGGAAATGAAGTGCTGGCTATTCTGAGAGAACGCTTTAAATGAACTTTTTGTAATTCATGACTTAGTGCAAACTGTGGAATTTGGAATATTGATAAAGTGTGAGTAATAAGGTTGATTGAGATCTTGCAAGATGATGAGATTTTTCCAATGATGAGATGCCTGGGACATGATGAAGTAGTCAAAAAAGTCACAAAGTAATGATTATTATTGTTCAAATGTGTCTAATTCTTCATGATCTTGTTTGAGGTTTTCTTAGCAAAGATGTTGGAGTGGATGCCCTTTTCTTCTCCAGCTCATTTTACAAATGGGAAACTGAGACAAGCAAGTTTAAGTGACTTGGTCAGGGTCATACAGTTTTGAGTTCCTGAAGAGAAGTCTTTCTGATACAAATCTGATATTCTTCACACAGTGCTACATAGTTGCCCAAAAACTAAAACAATTCAAGCCAATTCAATCCAATCATCAGTCTCAGAGAAATGTCTCTCATGTCAAAGATGTAGCGATTGCGCTAGCACCCTGGATATTTTAGAATCAGCTGGAGTCAGGATAAGCAAAACTCTTTATTCTAGGTCTTTATCGGTAGAAGTGAAGAGAGTGGACACATAGAATCTCTGAGACCTCAATGCCTTGTCTCTCTTGCAGAAGTGACCCAGCATAGTCTCTGTGCACCTCCTAGTCCCTCCCATAATTCTCTGTATACATCAAACAATTGGTCCAGCACAGGATAGTTGGAAGGGCCATTTTCCAAGCATATTCTTATAGAGTATCGTCCAATCAGTAATTAGCCTCAAGTGCTGGATTGTCCAACCCCAGTGCATTGACTCAAGAGTTTCAGCCCTTCACAAAAAATACTGGATATATCAGGACAAAATGAAAAACTGTTGCTTTTCTTGAGAGAACTTGGGTCTTCCTAACACCTCAACTAATGCTCTATGCACTGTACCTCCTAGCTACCTTATAGGGGATAACTCAACAAATGGACAAAAGCAGAAAATGCTAAGGAAAGTAACAGAATAGCAACTGGTAGGGCTTGGTCCAAGCATTGGTTGTATATAGAAGAATGACAAGAGGGAAAACCAGAATGCTGATCTGGAGTAAGATTTTAAGAGCTTCAAATTCTAAATTGAATAATTTATATTTCTTCCTCAAGGTAATAGAAAACAATGAAAACTTCTAGATCAGGGTAGATACTGGGAAATATATATTTTAGGCAGATGATTTTAGAAATAGTCTTCAAGAGACTTGGAGTCAAGAGAATTCTGTTGTCCTATTAGGAGGTTATTGTAATAATCCTAGCCAAATGTGATGAAAGTGTGAAATAAATTATTAGTTGTATACATAAAGAGAATGGACCATAAACAAGAGCTAATAAGGATGGAAATTTGTTTTAGCAATTCATTGTGTTTGAGGAATGAAGGAAAAGGAAGAGGCAAAGTAGGATGACTAGAAGGATAAAGCAGATCAGCCATGATGACACAATGTGGTATCCTGAGAGAAAAACAAAAGCAAATGTGGACCCAATCAGATCAAATTGCCTGGAGAGAATCAATCATTAAATTTTCAGTGATATGATTGACTCTTAAAAGGTAAACAGACACTCCAAATTAGAGGTGGATTTATTGTTGTTGTTTTTGACAACCTAATTTTAGGAAATGATGGAGAAAATCTTAGTAACACAGATAAATGTGAAAATATAATGTGCTTATATCTTCATTTGAAAATCTGATTTTTAAATATTTAGTAACACTCCTGAATAGAATGCTGCATCTGCCAAGTGCCTGGAACCTTAACATGAAAAACGAAAGATAGAATAAGGAGGAGAAATGAGTGATCAATAGATTCTAGGATGAGGATTAAGCTATGCAGACAGATGTCATCAGTAAAAATAAAAAAATAAATAGATAGATAAGGACCCTTCTACAATCTTTGTGATAGTCATGATATATGGAAGGCCCCAAAATGGGGTGGTGAAGAGAAGGAATCCTCAACCAACTTATATAGACACGTATTCAGATAGGTTTATGTATATACAATTCATATATTTACATATATAAAATCCATAAACATACATATGCACACACAAGAGAGTTTGATGCTAGCAGACTTAGAATCAGGAAGACTCATTTTCCTGAGCTCAAATAAGATTTCAGATACTTACTATTTATTACTGTGTGACCCTGGCTAAGTCACCTAACCATGTTTGCCTCAATTTTTCATAACCCATTATATGTCACATATCAATCTATATAGTGGGGAACTAGATGTATGTGAAAGAAAAAGAAAAAAAACACACAAGTCTTAGGGAATGAAACATCATACATAT
Organism: Sminthopsis crassicaudata; assembly: GCF_048593235.1. NCBI lineage: Eukaryota > Metazoa > Chordata > Mammalia > Dasyuromorphia > Dasyuridae > Sminthopsis > Sminthopsis crassicaudata. The sequence continues at coordinate 13,831,002 of NC_133618.1, read as the reverse complement.
AAAAGGGGGAAGGATATACTGAAATAAAACGGAAAAGCTTGGGATAGGGAGAATTTTTCACTTGAGTTTTGTGGTTCTTTTTCTATAATGCATGTATTAAAATCATAAAATGACTATTGTGGAGAAATTGACAGGAGATGGATCTTCCCATGGAATTATTGGGGAGTTTCAAGAACTTTGACTAGTGGGAAAAGTCGCATTAAACAAGCATTCTTCACAATATAACAAAAAAGCAAGGGTTGATTATCTAAGGCAACTTGAAAGCACTTTGCCGTGGCCCCTGCTGATAAGAAAGTAGTATGGCAAAGGCTTTGAAGCCATATTACAGCTTCCCAAATAATAGGAGTTACTTGGACCCTCTTTTTTACCATACCCCAAATATATCTCATCTAAAGGAACCTGGCTTCAGCCTGTAGGATTTAATAGTTTTTGACTATCATCATCTGTTGTCTGGGATTGTTAAGGTGTTAAGATAGCTCTTAATTATCCACCCCTTTATATAATTTATATAATTGAATTGGTGACAGAATAACCATCCAAACACATAGAACAAACTACGGTATTTCAAGAACATCTTGTGCCTCAGTTTCCTATTTTTAATATAGCTCAATCCCATTTGTAACACAAATTTCTCCAGAAAACAATATCCAACTACTTTCCCAAGCTTATTTTACAGGTCACAATGCATTCCACATTAGAGCCATGATAGTCTATTGATTTTCATCTGGTTTATCCTTCCCTCTTTCTTTCCTTTCCCTTACTCAATGTGTTCCCCATGTCTAAATGGGTTACTCCCTCCATCTCCATCTTCAAAACAGCTAAGAAAAATACTTGAGAGGGCACTGTATTGGGCATCGGAAAAGCTGAGTTCAAATAATTTGGGGGATACCTATTACCTGTGCAATAATTGGGTAGTCTACTTAAGCTCTCTAAGTCCCAGTTCCCTCATGTTTAAAATGGGAATGAGGTCCCTGAGAATGTCAAATAAAATAAATGTATAAAGTGCTTCATAAACCTTCAACTGCTAGGTAAATGTTAATCGCCATCATCACCAACACCATCACTACCACCAGCAGCAGCATTATTAATAAATCCCATGTGCCTTTATGAAACTTTGCTTGATCGTCTTGCCTTGAAATTATGTCCCCCAAATCCTCGTTTCCCTTAGGAATTTGTGTATATATTTATTCCCCATTTATGTAATTTGTATTACAGTAATTTCTATCTACGCCTTTAAGAAAACTCATATTTCAAAATGTTAAACTAAACAAAAAGCTCATTCCATATAAAAGTAAACAAAGAGATGAGTTTCTTATAAGTTGAATAATTAACAAGCCTGATTCCTATAGTTTTATCTGAGCCATTTAGTATGAATTATTTACCCCTATAAAACAAGATTTCTTCAATGTTATACCTGACCTTAGGACAGAACAAGGACAATAAGCAGATATCAAAACTAGCTTCTGATAACACTTTTTTATTATATCTTTTTATTTACAAGATATAGACATGGGTAATTTTACAGCACTGGCAATCGCCAAGCCTTTTGTTCCAATTTTTTCCCCTCCTACCCCCCACTCCCTTCCCCCAGATGGCTGATTGACTGATACATGGTACATATGCTAAAGTATAAATTAAATACAATATATGTATACATGTCCAAACAGTTATTTCGCTGTACATAAAGAATCAGACTTTGAAATAGTGTACAATTGGCCTGTGAAGGAAATCCAAAATGAAGATGGACAAAAATAGGGGGAATTGGGAATTCTATGGAGTGGTTCATTTGATAACACGTTACTCAATTGTAAATGTATCTGACATTCATTGATGAGGAAATGGTTCATTGAAGAATCCCAGATTATTCCTATCTTGAAATCTGAAATATAAAAAAGGTGTAGTTGGAGTTTGGAACCAAAGTAGTTAGTTTAGAGGACACTGACAATAATAATACATATAGTTTCATAGGGGAAATAATGAATAAAAAAAGAAGCTACAAGATGACTGGCTGGTTTGAGTTGTGATGCTCTCCTTGTCTGTATTGTTTCTTCCTTTATTTTTTTTTTTCCTCACCACCAGCCACTTTGAGGGCAAGCGTTGTTTTCTTTGCCGAGTATCAAATCTGTAGTCCTGGCTTTGAGAAAAATCTGAATCAGTTAGCCAAGAAATCAGTCAATAAGTTCTTACTATGTGCTAAATCCCGGAGATATAAATAAAAGTAAAACATTCTCCGCTATTCATTACTGCTAAGACATCTTCCATTTCTATGATCCTGTTATATCGTTGATAGGTGTTTTAATAGGTTTTCTTCTACCAGCATATGGTCTCTGCCTGGAGGTAAGGTATGAATTTTTACTGCTAAAGAATCTCCACAGAAGGCATGATTCAAAAAAGAAAATTGAGGTACTTACAATGGCTGCAAGCAGAAAATTCAATTCATCCTTGAGTTTGAGATGATTTACACATACACATGGAAAAAGAGAGACAGACAGATGGACAAGATATCACACCACACACACACACACACACACACACACACACACACACACACAGTCTTACTTAAAAGTCCCTTTATAGTCTGGATATTGTCGCTATGTGGTCACTTGGTGTCTTTGAAATCATATCTCTTTTTCTGCCTCCCTCAAGCAGAACAAGATTCTTTTTAGTTGCCAGGGCCACAAAGGATGTCAAGCCCTCCCCATGATCACTGGAAACATCATTGGAAACTTACCATAGCCAGGAACTTTAGAACTCATTTCATGCCCAACTCCTTCTTAAGGCAAGAATGCCCTCTATAGTAACCCTAATAAACACTTCCTCCCCAGACAGCTAAATTCATTTCAGATAACTCAACTAGAGGCTGCGAAGGAAAAGGGAGGAGAAAGACAGAAAGAGAGAGAATATGAGAGCAGAGAGAGATACAGAAACAGAGAGAGAGAGAGAGAGAGAGAGAGAGAGAGAGAGAGAGAGAGAGAGAGAGAGAGAGAGAGAGAAATACAGAGAGAGAGACAGAGAGAGAGAGAGAGAGAGAGAGAGAGAGAGAGAGAGAGAGAGAGAGAGAGAGAGAGAGAGAGAGAGAGAGGCAGACGAGAAAGAGACAGAGAGAGAGATAAAGGCAGGTAGAGAGGAACAGACATGGAAAGACACTCACAGAGAGAGAGAGATAGACAAAGACAGACAGAAAGAAACAAAGAAACAGAGACAGATAGCAAACAAAGACAGAGACCAAAATACAGAAGGACAGAGACTGAGAGACAGATAGATAATGGGAAAGAAAAGCAGAAGCAAAAACAACAGAGAGACAGAGACAGACACTAAGAGACAGTATTTAGTTATGGCCAGTGCATGGCACAGAATAGGCACTTAATAAATGCTTATTGGTTGGGCTGAGATTGAAACAGAGAGACAGAGAGTGATAGAGAGACAGAGAGAAGAATGGATGAATGAAAAAAGGTGTCTGATGATATATGCCTCTTTACCTCTCTAAACATTTACCCCTAGACAAATGAAGCCACTCCAATGCCAAGGAAGCCCATTGCCCACATTGACCATGTAAGAGTCCTTTATGCCTTTAGGTATCACTAAAGATGCACTGTCTTGAAATCCTTGTGTTATAGAGCTCTAGGTTTCGAGCCTTGGAGGAGGGGGCTTCTCAGAACACCTTAAACTTGACTATTTAATTTTTTATATTGGGACATTGAGGGTCTGGAAAGTAAAGCAGTAAGGAATATTGGGGGGGAGAAGTCTGGATTTAAGAGACAGAAGATGTTCACATCATGGGTTCAAATCCTGACTTATTACCTTCATGAGATTGGCCAAATCCCTGAATATCGTTGGGCTCTTCTTTTCTTATTAACAAAAAAGAGGTTTGGTCACATTGTCTTTCTACATCCCTTCCAGCCATAAGCCACATTACTCTGTAAGAATATTCTGACAAAAAGCCTTGTATATTTGAACAGACAACAACGAGCTACATTTGGCACAGAGTACTGAGCATTAACATGGAACATCCTTTCTGTCTGCTCTCCCTCCCTCCCAGTTGCACATTTAGTGCTTTGGCCATCAATTCTCCCTCTTAGAATTTGGCAAGTGTCAAGTCCAGTCTTCAAATATTTATTAAATCCTGACTGTGTGCCAGGAGTTCTGCCAAGTGCTGCAAAGAAAAGCAACAATAAGACTAACAAAAACAAAACAATCCCTGCCCTCAAAGACCCCCCAGTCTACTGGAAGAGGCAACATGTAAAGGACCCTAGATAAATGGGATAATTGAAGCCAATAAACAAAGGGAAAAGCCTTAGCATTAAGGTAAAGAGGTGGGAAGGATTACTTTTAGAAAGTGGGGTTTAGAAAGTGGAATAATCCAGAGAGGTCAGTAAGGGGAGATAAGCAAAGAGATTATTCCAGATCTAGGGAACAGTCAATAAAAATGGAAATGTGCATTAACATTTTTGGAGAACTAATGTAATTTTTAAAAAATAATTTTATGAATGAGACACATCTCTAAAGTTCTTTCCCTAAACCAAATAGGAAATTCTATAAGTGCAAATCCATTCTGCAGAAAGAGGGTCTTAAAAGAACCAGGAGCACATAAGTATTATTTAAATACTATCTATGTGCCAGGCACTATGCTAAATGTTAGACAAGTAAATAATGTAGTCTTCACATCCGACTAGGTGTTGAGTTCCCATACTATTCCCATTTAACAGTTGACAGAGAAGTTGTGACTTGCACAGGATCATAAAGTCATTAAATGTCTGATGATGGATGTGAATTGAGAACTCTGGTCTTCTATTAAAATGCTTTATCCATGAACAGACAATTCTCAGAGGAAGAAATTGAAACTATATCCACTCACATGAAAGAGTGTTCCAAATCACTACTGATCAGAGAAATGCAAATTAAGACAACTCTGAGATACCACTACACACCTGTCAGATTGGCTAAGATGACAGGAACAAATAATGATGAATGTTGGAGGGGATGTGGGGAAACTGGTACACTAATACATTGCTGGTGGAGTTGCAAAAGAATCCAGCCATTCTGGAGAGCAATCTGGAATTATGCCCCAAAAGTTATCAAACTATGCATACCCTTTGATCCAGCAGCGCTACTACTGGGCTTATATCCCAAAGAAATACTAAAGAGTGGAAAGAGACATATATGTGCCAAAATGTTTGTGGCAGCTCTTTTTGTTGTAGCTAGAAACTGGAAGATGAATGGATGTCCATCAGTTGGAGAATGGTTGGGTAAATTGTGGTATATGAAGGTTATGGAATATTATTGCTCTGTAAGAAATGACCAGCAGGAGGAATACAGAGAGGCTTGGAGAGACTTAAATCAACTGATGCTGAGTGAAATGAGCAGAACCAGAAGATCACTGTACACTTCAACAACAATACTGTATGAGGATGTATTCTGATGGAGGTGGAAATCTTCAACATAAAGAAGATCCAACTCACTTCCAGTTGATCAATGATGGACAGAGGTAGCTACACCCAGAGAAGAAACACTGGGAAGTGAATGTAAATTGTTAGCACTAATATCTGTCTGCCCAGGTTACATGTACCTTCGGATTCTGATGTTTATTGTGCAACAAGAAAATGATATTCACACACATGTATTGTACCTAGACTATATTGTAACACATGTAAAATGTATGGGATTGCCTGTCATCGGGGGGAGGGAATAGAGGGAGGGGGGTAATTTGGAAAAATGAATACAAGGGATAATATTATAAAATATATATATATATATATATATGTATATATATATATATATATATAATAAAAATTAAAAAAAAATACTTTATCCATTGCATCATCCAACTACCTCTAGGTATGGGGGATGTAGGACTTTATATTTTGGGGGCTCATTTTCTTCATCTGTAAAAAGAGCAGATTGGACTTCAGAGATTTTGAGGTCCATTCCACTCCTTAAGGAATCATTTTTCCCCCTGAGGCAATTGGGATGGATTGACTTGCCCAGTGTCACATAGCTGGGAAGTGTTGTGTCTGGGGCCAAATTTGAACTCAGGTCCTCTTAAATTCAGACCTGGTGCTCCCTTGAGGAATCTTTGATCCTATGATGTGACTTCCTTTCAGCTGGTCCTTGTCTAGGTACTGAATGATTCAACATGAATAGAAATAGTAATCATTTCTATTTTGGACAGAAATCCTAAAATTCTTCCCTTCCCAGATTTATTTATTCAATTTTTTGGACTAGGAGAAAGAGGCCATTCTTTGTGTGAATGGCTACCTAGCTTTAATCACTGAAAGGGTGTAGCATCAGTCAAACTGAAACCTGGTAAAGACCTGAATGTACTAAGGTCAAGGTCTCCTATTTCCTCCAAAGCCATCTCCAGTCATGTTGAAGTGCATCTTGTCCCTGGACCCAGATGGCTCTGGAGGGAAAAATGAGGCAGGCCTTTCCTGCCTTATATCCAATTCTTTGAATGTCATGGTATCTTCTCCCCGATGCCATGATCCTCTGCAGGAACAAAAGACAATCCAGCAACATGACAACATATCCTGCACGTAGCAGAGGCACTATTTGAATTCCAATGTTTTCTTCTTGAATCCTGCACTCTCTCCTACCTAAGACTTTCTCAAACATAGGAATCATCCGCAGTACTTTAGAAGGGGGGAAGTATTGTCCCTCATTCCTGGAAGAGAAAATATGGATGGAAAGCTGTCCCTGCTGACTGATGAGCTGAGGAATAGAATGAACCACACTTTTGAAAAGTCACTGACATACCTTTCATTCATTTCCAGTTGCACAAAATGTCCTCACAGTTGATGGTGTATTTAATTAACCTCTAACCTATTAGGATTTTATGCCTAGCAATGTATATCTAGAGGACAAGTATCTACTACAGGTGGAAAAAAAATGAATTATTCAGATTGCCCAACAACCCACTTCCAACCAATATAGAATACTGATCTTCACTAAGAAATACAACTATCACAAACTCCTGGAATATGCGAGGATCTGTGCTAAATGCTGGGGGCATACAGACATGATTAGGACAAAACTCATGTCTACATCAAATTACTGTCTTGCAGGCAAGGCATGGAAGATTTATACAAATAAATATAGTCATAGAATTTAAAACTGATATCAAGAAAACATCAATCTAGCAAAATACTGGAGAGAGGTCCAATGAGGACCAAGACTTACTTCGACTTCAGTGATGTACTGTACATTTTGAGCAGGTACTCTTTTGTGGATTTCATCTTGAGAAAACAAAACTATATAATGGATTGGTGTTGGTGATGGTAGTGGTATTGATGCTGATTGTGGTCCCTTTAAGCCCACAGATTGATGTATTCCTTTCTGATTTCCAGCCCCTCCTAGCTGATGCATTATCAATTCAAGAAGCCAGGGCCTTTGATGAACAAATCCTGGTCAAAAGCACCCTCTGAATTCCACTAGGAGATATCCGGGCTCTCACAACCCCCATAGGATCTGAGCCAACTTGGGCTCTTTCAGCCCCCATTCTAATGATCTGCTCAGGTTTCCCAACCCCCACCAAGCAAATTCATGCCCTCACTGAAACCAGGGAGGAGACAACTTGGGACTCTACCCACAGGCTTCTTTACCTATATCTCTCATTATAAAAGAGCCAGGCTGGAGCCCTCTCTTTGCAGAGGTCCCAAACATGGCAGCCTTATGCCTGACACCAAGGATCTCTGCCCACTGGAACACTATTTCCGGTGCCCTCTTATCTCTACCTTCAACTTTACTGACTAGACTTTACTTCCAAACCCCATAATAAATCTTTTTTTTTTTTTTTTTTTAATCAATCTTGGTTTTTAGGTCTGTAAATTCTTTTACAGGGGATTCTGCGCCGCCACTAGACCTCATTTAACTCTGTATCCTTGCGCCGAATCCAAAGGGGATGCAGGGGAGCTCTATTTGACTCCCTGTACTCCTAAATTGCCATTAGACCTCAATTAAACCCTAATTTCATTTGGGTACCCCAATCCTAAACTTCATCAGTATCAAGAGGAGGAGCAGGAAGGATACTTACTATATTTGTTCTTTAGTTATTTTTAGTTGCTGTCTAACTCCTTTTGTAGTTTTTTTTTTTTTGTTTGTTTGTTTTTTTGTTTGTTTGTTTGTTTGTTTGTTTTTTTGTGGGGGGGCAAATATACTAGAATAGTTTGGCATTTGCTTTGCCAGATCGTTTTCCAGATGAGGAAACTGAGGTCAAAAGGGATAGCTGATATAAACAAAGTAACATAGCTAGTAAGTGTCTGGGACTGATGGGGTGTGAGAAATGAGGGTTCAGAGATCCCCTCTGGTTGATGTCACTGATTCTTTGTGAACGAATTTGCAAACCTGAAGTTTGTGGCAAAAGGGGATTTGTTTACACTAAGAAGACAGCTTTCTTAGTGGGCAAAGAATCATGTTAGGATTATTTTTGTGAAAGTCCAGGTCCATGTCATGTGATTTTATGGGGTCTCTGACTCCAAGCAAAGGGCCAATTTCCAGATTAATGAGAGACTAATCTTCAACTCAATAGAGGGCCATGGCTATTCCTCAGGCAAAGATTTCCAATTGTATGAGATTACTTATCGAGAGTTTCCCTTATGAACAGAAGGTTGGGCCCCTCCCAGAGGCCTGAAGGATTTGAGACTCAGGACCACCCTTCCCCTCACAAAGGCAGATGGAGGTGGTGAGGATATTTGGGTGGGTGGACAAGGCCTAATTCCAGGAAAGGATCATATAAAACAATCCTGACAAGATACGGGTCAAGAGAAGAAGGTCCTGGACTAGAGCCAGAGAAGAGAGGAAATATGCAAATGGGGGGGAATTATTCTATCAAAGATTGAGATAATGTACTAGGAGTTTATGACACAATAGTATGTAAAGGTAATCAGAGTTTCAAGGTTTTTCTTATTTTTAATGGCAAGGAAGGGGGGTGGCTAGGTTTTTATTTGTTTGTTTATTTTTATCAAGGGCTCAACATGTGATACAGAGGATATATCTACTTACATTGGTACAGAGATTTTTCTCTTCCAGAAGTCCCCTAATGTGATCTATTATATGATTTAACAATGATCCTGTGAGGGAAATGCCATTCTAATATTGATATTAGAAGCTATAAAACTGCTGGCTGAGAAGATTGAACAAATGATAATTTCCTTGAATCACAGAGCTATTAAGTGTTTAAGATGATTTGAACTCAGGTTTCTCCTGAATCCAAGTCTAGCAATCTATCCACTGTCCACACAGCCACCTCAAAACCATTAAAATCATGCTAACAGTACATATTCCTTTTCCCATTAAGAGATGATATTTTTTAATATGGAAGGAAGAAGGAAAGAAGGAAGAAAGTGATTAAAAGTGGAGAGGAAACATTGATTGTGCATTTATTATATGCAGGCTACTCTGATAAGTACAGAATTGCAAAAGAATAAAAAAGAAAGAGAAAAATAATCACTGATCTTAACGCCTATATGTCATAATAGCAGAAGACAATGCAAAAGCAAACCAGAAATCCTGTTGAGAGAGAACAAAGATTGGTCATCCCAGACTCCTCCACTAAATAAAGGACCCCAAATCAACTATCTATTGAGAGGAATATGTATTAGATCACAGGAGTGGTTACAATGTTCTAGGGCATGGACCATAGCTCCTTGCAACATCACAGTGTGAATGCCATTCTGTTTTAAGTTTTGTTTCTCTTTTGAAAATGGTTGCCAAAAAAGGAAGAGGTGCCACAAAAGGGAGGACAGAAGAGGAGAGAAGAGAGAATACAGGAGGGAATGGAAAGGGAAAGGAAGAGAAAAGAGAGAAAGAGAGGAGAAAGGTGGGAAAGAAAGTAGAGAGGGCAGGGGAGAAGAAATCTGCTTTTGGTCCCCTACATCTTCTACTTTTAGATAATGGTCCTTTTCTTAAGGTAATTCCTAGGATAATTGTTAGTTCTTGAACTGGGCAGACTGCCCATCCAAAGATCCTGAGATAACAGCAAATTTCCAAAGACATATACTTTTTTGTACTATCTTCTTGCTTTACCTCATGCTGTCCATCTTTAATTTCTCCTGAATAAAAATTCCCATCCATAGGAAGTTACTGCTGGACTGAAGACAACACAAGGAGAAAATAAGTGCTTGTATGCATGATAGTGATAAAAAGGGGAGAGTCTGAGTGAGGAAAGCCAGGAGGGATCATAATGCCACAGACTTTGAGCTGAAAGATGCCCTTATGAGTCATTTAGTTCAATTACCTCATTTTAAGGATGAGGATACAGAATCTCTGAGTCAGCAATGGACTCTTCCAAGGTCACCCAAATAGTAAAAGGCAGAGTTAAGGTTACATATTCTCATATTCCAAATTGTTATTGATTATTAGATCTTACTGATTGGGAAAGGAAAAAAAAAAGGACAAGGGATAGCTAAGAAGAGATATAGAGAAGAGAATCAACAAATTTTGCTGATTTCAAGCCTGTCAACAGTTGCCTCTGTGATGCCATCGCATTTCTAGGAGTTTGCAGAAGACTTCATGGGCAACTATTAACTGTGGATCATTTCAGTGAAAACTATTAGCAAAGCATCAGGACTGTGTTTCCTTCTTATAAGCACACCCATTTATGGTCCAAAAAACTTGAGGATGAGGAAACTTTTTTTTTTTTTTTTAAATAGAAAGTCTGAATGATGAAATAGACACCCTCCATACTTGGAGAAAGAAGACATATGTTGAGTCTAAGCTCTGAGCTTCATTATTTCCAGTAAGTCACTCAAACTATTTAAACATTTGTTTCCTGATTTATAAATTAGGCATAAAACTTGTTTTCCTAAGGCTATTTGTCACGAGGGAAACATTTTGTAAAACACAAAGTACTTAATAATGTCTGGTAGGAAAATTCCCCAAAATTGGCATTAGAGAGTGTCTTGCATACATATTTAATTCAATACTTTCACTATATAGCTGGAATCCCCTAGAGAGACCCTAACTGCCTCAACACCACATGGCTAAGGGGTGTCAGACTGGAATGAGTAGTCAAGTCCAGTACCTTTTCCCCCATCTGATGATTCATTTTCCTAGTCTAGTATGTTTTCCATTATCATCCCTTCCCACTGATAAGGCACCAAGATAGGGAGAACAGTAATAGGGGAGAGTCAATCAGTTAGACAGATAAAGAAATAGACAAGAGAGACAAAGACATGGAGACAGAGAGACAGACACAGAGACAGAGAACTTTTAATAATGTTGTTTAACACATATTAGCTGTGTTAAATCTGGGTAATTCATTTCATCTCAGTCATGCTCAGTTTTCTCCTGTATAAATCAAGTAATCAACAGGCACGATTTAAGTGGTTATGAAGCTGCTATATGCAAGCTTCTATAATAAATGCTGAGACTAACACAAAATATAAAAAGGAAATAATTCCCCATCCTCAAAATTCATATTTTTATCGATCAATAAAAATAAATTAGATTAAAATAAATACTATATATATATATATATATTGAGAAGTTGGAATGGATTATCTGGATATAATGAGCTTGTTCCTTCTGGCTGGATGGCACTTCAAAGGAAGAATTGTTTCCTATGTCTTAGACACTTGATGATGACCAAGGTGCCTTTCCAAATTGAGATGCCACGTAATTTTCGTGCTTCTAGCTTCTCTTAGACAAACCTTTTTTGTCCTTTCCTCACTCCTACAGAAAAACTGCATTTATACTTGCACCATGCACACTAACACTGGCACCTGTTCAGTTGGTGGTTTAGCAAGTGGGATGATGACTCATGGCCAATCACACATCCTCCCATAGGTGGACTGCATCCTCTTATTTTAACTTATGATTTGGCACACCTTCCAGGAACATTGTACTTCATTATGTCTGATGTATAATATTTTCAGTAGGGATGTGAGGACAGGACACTAGTATGGGGAGAAAGAAAGCTAATTTTTTAAAGGGAAAAAATCACACTAAATTATTTCTTAAACCAAATAAGAATTAAAATCACCAAGCATTCCTTAAGTATAAATGGGCCTAGGTGACATAGTACACGTTGACAAGGAACATCTGAAAGAGTGGCTATCTTTTTTCCTCTAAAAGTGACCTGGCTGTGTAACAGAGATCCTATTCTAAGGATGATGAACTTTTAAAAAGTGTTAATTATTTCAATATAATTCAATTATTTTGTGGTTCCATGTATTTTATGCTTTTCAAAACATTATTATGAGCAAGGATATAGCTATAGATATACTTACTATATATATATAATATATACTTACTATATATAATATAATATATGCTTACTATATGTATATATATACATACATATATATACATATATGTATGTATATATATACATATACGTATATATGTATATGTATATATATATATACATATATATATATATATATATCTGTGTGTATATATATATATATATATATATATATATATTCTTTCACCTGATTGCCAAAGGTGATACACAAGCCACAGAAATATTTAGCACCTGGCTTAAGAGGATGTAAGGAAGGCAAGAAGGCAGAAGGAAGGAAGGAAGAGAGGAATGGGAAAAGGAAGGGAAGAGAAGGGAAGGGAAAGGAATGGGATGGAACAGAAGGGAATGGAAGGGAAAAGAAAGGAAGGAAAGGGAGAACAGGAAAAAAAGGATGAAAGGGAGAGGGAACTTTAGGTACATTAAAGATACTATAATATCTTATTTCACCCTCAAAGTAACCCTGGAGACAGGCGTGATCATTAGCTCCATTTTACAATTAAGGAGACTGAAGACAACAAAAATCAAATGACTTTCCCAATGTCACACACTTAGTGGGTTAATTACTAAGCATCAGAGGCCACATTATAATGCAGGTCTTCCTGACTCTAGGACAGCTTTCTTTCTATGTGGCACTTCACTGAGTCTAAGAGGATCGGTTATCAGTAAATTATATGAATAAAGAACTCTGCCTCTCTGTCTCTTTTTCTCTGTGTGTATGTTTGTCTCTTTTTGCCTTTCTGCCTCCATGTGTATATTTGTCTCTCATCTCTCTCTTTCTCTGTCTATCTCTCTCTGTGTGTTTCTCTTTATCTCTCTGTATGTGTCTGTCTATCTCTGTGTGTGTGATTGTTTCTCTGTTTCTCTATCTCTGTGTAGGAGTGTTTGTGTGAGGGGGAAGTGGGTATATGTCTGTCTGTCTCTGTCTCTTTCTGTCTCTGTCTCTCTGCGTGTTTGTCTCTCTCTTTTTCTGTGTGTATGTCTCTGTCTATCTCTGTTTCTCTGTCTTTCTCTGACTGTCTCTCTGTGTGTATATTTGTCTTTATCTCTGTCTCTGTGTGTCTCTGTTACTCTCTGTCTCTCTGTATCTCTGTGTCTCTGTCTCTCTCTGTCATTCTGTCAATCTGTGTGTCTCTTTCTCTTCTGTTTCTGTTTATCTTTGTGTGTGTTTCTCACTGAGTCTCCGTCTCTGTTTTTGACTCCTCTCTTTCTATCATATCTCTTTCTTTTTTTCCTTAGCACCCCAAATTCTACCACCGCATTGTAATGGAATTTTAGAGATGGGGAAGTTTTGTAAGCATATAGTATTCCTTTTAAAGCCTAATTACCAAGTGGTTATTCAATCTTTCTCAGAATACCTTCAATGACAAGAAACTAAATACCTCAGGAAGAAGCCCTTTACTCTTTTAAAGTTTACAAACCAAGTTGTTTTCAGTCACATATTAAGGTGTTAGTTTATACCATTTCTTGATTACAAGTTATAGAAGTGTGGGGCAGCCAGGTGGTGCAGTGGATAGAGCACCAGCCTTGAATTCAGGAGGACCTGAGTTCAAATCTGGTCTCAGACACTTAACACTTCCTAGCTGTGTGACCCTGGGCAAGTCACTTAACCCCAGCCTCAGGGGGGAAAAAAAAAAAAAAGTTATACTAGTGTGACTTAATAGATGGTGTTTTAACTGCCTTATTGAAAATGCGGGGAAAGGTCCAGTTTATCCATAGTCAGACTTTGTTTCCTTTTTAAAATGTAGATATGTCGATGTCATAAGTGACCCATAATCAGATATCTTCCTTTAATTGGAGAATGGATTTCTCCTTTGAGTATTGCATGACTCTTCCTTTCTCCCATTATACAAAAGCTTAGAGATGGAAGCCAGTAAAGGGCCAGATTTTCTCTCCAATTCTGTGCCACTGGAGCCCTCTTGAGCATAGTGAGGGGACAATCGAACTGAGTTCAAAGTGGTTGGAACACATTTCCCCACACACACATTTTATGGCCACTTCTAAATGAGGTTGAGAAAGGCTACTAGAAAACCACCAAGGGGAAGCTTGATCAATTGTTGTTTATTGAATGCTTGGGAAAAATAAAACTTTTGTGTTGTCAGCCAAGAACCTTTCACTAACCCTTAAACACTTGAAAATTGGAAATGGGAGGGGGGAATGATCATTGGAAAGAGAAAAAAATAAAGAAAAGAGAGATAATGTGCTTTTCTCCTCTGCTAACATTACCGAAGACTAAGACAAGAAATTGTTTCTTTGGATTTACTGACCACCTGCAATAACCTGGCAGCACTAGGCATTGATAAGAGTGATTAACCCTTCTAACACTAGTAAAAAACACCCAGAGGAAAATGCTCTCCACATGAATAAAAACAAAAACAAAAAAAAAAAAAAAACCAAAAAAACAAAAAAACAAAAACAAACAAACAAACAACAACAACAACAAAAAAAAAAAAAAAAAAAAAAAACTGACAGACTTGGAATATAGATAAAAATTTTGTTGCTTTATTCTTTTTTTTGTTTTGATTTTTTTTTCTTTTAATCTGTTTTTACTTTCACAATGGTGACTAATATGGAAATATATTTTACATGATAACACATGGGTAACCTATATCAAATTGCCTACATTGTCAGAAGAGGAGAGCTGAGGGAGGTAGAAAAAAATTAGAACTCAAAATCTTGTAAAAATGAATGCTAAACATTTGCCTTGACATGTAATGGGGAAAAAAATAATATTTAAAAAAATGACTAACCATGTTTCAGTAAACTGTCATCTGATGATGGGAGTCCCTGTGTGGGTGTGCCCTCTAGTGGCCAGAAGCCTCAGTTGCTTTGATTTCCAAGTAGTTTTCTTGGAACATGGGACTGTGATGGGGGAAGATATGGGTCTGTTCTCCCTAAAGTTTCTTTAGGGGTTAAATGTCTTGAAATTTCAAGCTAAATAAGATTATTCACTGAGAACATGATTAGAAAGTTCCCACTAAAGTACAGAATCAATTACTTCTTTGTAGCCACAGAAACTTCTGTCTGTGTCAAATAAGCATCTGTGCAAATAACTGTGCAATGGTCGTGGATCTGCATCTGTGGGACATGGGTTTGAATCTGGATTTCTTTGCATACTATTTGATTGGTCTAGGACAAGCAACTTAATGGCTCAGTCTCATTTTCCTGATTTAGGTTTATTTCAGTGGATTATAAAACAAGAGAATTTAGATCTGATGTCTGGGAAGAAAAATGCAAACTAATTAGGACTATGCAGAAATTAAAGGGTCTATATTGAGTCGTAGCATTTTCCTCTTCATCAGACATCTTCAGGAAAAGCCCAGATGGTAATCTGTTAGTCATTCCTTAAAGGGGATTTTTCTTAGCAATAGAATAGACTAATAGGTGCTGAAATTCCACGATTCTCTATTCTTGATCTATGGCCACCATGTCCAAAATGGATTTCACAATTCATCCCTGCTTTCTTATCATTTGTGACTATATGCCAAGTATTTTTTCTTCCACATAAACTTTATCCAGGTTCATTGATCAATTCTCTAAGTCTTTAGAGATCATTTGGATGTTCACAAGTCAAATAATCTGTCCATCTGCTAGCCCCCAATCCTTTGGTATGACGAGCCTTAATCCCCATCTCAATCCTGTATCTCCCAGAATATATCATTTAAACCACATACTCGATTGCTGTGTGGTAGGTATTTTTCATATTTATCTGTAAGTTTCTTCTATGACATTCTTAAAAATAAGTTTCTAGACTGATCTGTAGTTTTCCAATGCTTACATTTATTCATTTCTGTTAAAAACAATCTAGACATCATTGGTTTATATCCTTTCCTATCTAATTCCCCTTTATCTCTAAGGCTGTTACTTTACTGGGGATAAGCTTTCTCAGAAATGGGGATTATCCATATGAAATGTTGCCTTTATCAATTTGCTATTTGCTACCTTGAATAATTCATAATGGAGTTAGTGCATCTGTATTTATATAAAATATCTTCTTTTCTAATTTGGTGTTAATTTGGACCTTTATTCTTTGTCACTGCCTCCAAATCTAAAATTAGTCATTTTTCGGATCCTTAAAACAGTAAAGCTCTTTGATGTTTGTCCTATAATACTGATACAGATCTTTTCTTATCAGTAATGTATTTGTATAGATTTGGTCACAGACGTCATGGCATATTGGTTTAAGTCTTGATTTGGACACTGATAGTGAGACTCTGGGCAAGGCACATAATTATCTGCCTCAACTAGATAGTTTCCTCCACCAGAAAGAGAATATAAAATCCAGGTAGTTTCATTGTAGTTGTTGTTGGTTTTCGTTTTTGTTTTTTAATGAGTTAATAATATATTTGAAGTGCTCTGTAAGTAACAAAGTAATATAGAAATTGTAGTTATTTTACTTATACTACCATTATTAAAGAAATTACTCACCATATACATAATGAGTCCTCTATATGCCTATTAATCCTGCTTACTATGTTCCAAGACATTTTGACCACTCTCATAAATCTTTACCTTAATCTTTACTTAATTGTTTCTACTGCTGATTGTTTCTAGGAAGGACACCATTTGATATTGAGATTAGATTACAGATATAGACTTAGTCAGAGATACACAATGCTAACTCACATTTATATAATGTTCTAAAGTATGTAAAGTGCTTTATCGATTCTATCTTATTTCATCCTCACAACAACCCTATAAAATAAATGGCATTATAATCCTAATTTTGCAGTTGCTAAAACTGGGATTAAGATAGGTTAATAACCAAGCCATTGCCACACAGCTTCTGGATGTCTACAGGAAGATTAGAACTCACATCTTCCCAACTTCAAATCTAAAATCTACCAAATCAACAAGACATTAACATACATTTATGTATATGTTGTATATATACACATGTGTGTCGATGAACATGGACAAATTATGTATATTGTTGCATGCCTCTGTGTGTGCATATATACATATTTGTGTATGAATTATGTGTGCATATGTATGTGTGATAAAGATGTATATATGAAACACTGATTGAAGAAACTCTCCATAGGTATAGGCTTAACAATCCCTCTGCAAGTCTTAGGTTTAGGTCATTGCAGGAGACAGTGACAATTCAAGTAACTTGCTCAGTGATTCAGAGCTGCTTTGTGTCAGAAGTTGGTCTTGGTACAAGGTTGTGTCCTGACTTTAATGATTCCCCTTATTTATTAAATCATGATGTTACTCAATATCTATATGTATCAAGTGTTATATTGTTTATACTCATTACCACTACTACCACCACCAAAATCATCATGATCACCATCAGAACCACCAGGTGCATCAACACCATCATCATCCTTGTCATTATCACCATCAACATCATCATCATCATCATCATCATCATCATCATCATCATCATCCTCACCATGATTCTCTTTCTTTCCTATATTATGTAATCTTTGCTTACCTTCAATTTTTACATTTGTGAAATGACTGGGTTACTCAATGGTCTTTCAAATTCCCAATTCCAGATATATCTTGCAAGATCTTTTGGGTTAGATTCCGACAGAAAAATGCAGTGCTACAGTACAACTTCTCTTATACTCGGGCTTCTCAAATGTGTCCTGAAAGCTGAAATAGCATTTTCTCTTCTTAAATCTTTAGTGTCATTTATTTTGGTGTTACCAAAGAGATCTAGCTCTATGATGTTACTATTCAACTAAAACGGTATCTAATTTAATATTTGACACATTACATTAACTTACTTTATATATAAACAGAAAAAACTGCCTTGCCTCATCATGACAAATATGCATGGTACATGAAGTGGAGTTAACAGTCCATCACACAAGAGACAAGAGCTGGCTAGAAATCCAAGTGAGTCCTCAGCAGGCTAATAAGGTGAAGGACTTTTATGAGAATTCTTTTTTCTCCATCATTATCTAGGCATAATGGAAAAAAAATACGCACTTTACACAATCATCTCTCATTATTCTTATGTTGGGAGTTTGCCTTAAATTTTCTTCTCTCTTAGTTCTATAATTCTTTTTGGTTGAGGATTTTGCTCTTTTGTTATTTTTCCTGATTGTTTTTCTTCTCTCTTATTATTTTCTTCCTTTCCTCCTTTTTTCTTCCTTTTTTCAACATATCTAAAACAAAACTCATTATTTTTTTTTCAAATACCTCCTCCTTCTAAATTTCCTTATCACTTTTAAGGACACAACCATTTTTTTCAGTCATTTAGGTTTGTAACCTCAGTATTATTATCAACTTTTCTGACAAATGTCTGATCTGTGGTCAAAACTAAGATTTTTTTTTTTTTTAATGTACACTTCTAGCATGTTTCTTCAATTCTCTATTCACACTGTCGTGACATTAGTTGGAGCTTTATTCATCTGCCACTTGGGTTTTTGCAATACCTTCCTAATTGGTTCTATGGCCTGAAGTCTTTCATCAATCCCATATATGTTCAATTAAGCTACCAAAGTGGTATTCCTAAGGTATAAACTTGACCATTTCACTTCTTTGCTCATTAAAATTCAGTAGATCAGTAGATGAAGTAAGGGGGGAGGTGGTTTGGAATATAAAGCTCTGTTTGGAATTTAAAGTTGGTCTTTCCAACCTTCCCTATCCTATATTTTACTTCCTTGAACATGCCATACTATCCAGCTCTATGGGCCTACATACTCTGTCAACCACAGTCCTTCATCTCACACATCCACACTTTTACACTGGTTTATTCCCATGAATGAAAAACTCTCCCTACCCCAACATATTCCTGGAGTGTCTGATTTCTTTTAAGATGCTGATCAAATATCACCTCCTCTGTGAGTTCTTTCTCTCTTTTCCAGCTTCTTGTGTCATCTTGTTTAAGGTCGACTTCTAACTGCTTCAAATTTATTTTTCCAATTCTGATTGGTATATAATAATTGCCTTATACATGGTATCTGGATTTAATTGAATTGTACATTGAATAAACATAATTAATCTGAGCCAGGCTTTTCAGTTCATCTGCTCAAATAAAAGTTCTTCATTTTAGACAGAAGGAGATACATTGATTTCAGATAAGTAATGGGGAAGCAGGAAAGAATTTTTTTTTTTTAATTCTCCAAGAATAAGTCCTTTTCAAATTGGGGCTCACATTAAACATATGAAGAGTTCCTAAATATAAAATAATATTCAAAAATAAAAGTAAAATTTTAAAAAGAATCATTTCGAAAACATTTGAATTTATTTAAATAATTTGAGATGAATAGTGCAGTTCATTCCCCATGTTGAAAATCTTATCCATCAATTAATTCTGCCGTTATATGATTTGTTAATTATTATTCTCTTTTACATAGAACACTTAGATGCAATGTCATTGTTGTCTCACCCTCCCAGTGTTAGATTATACTTTTTTTCCCTAGAAAATAGACTTAGTGATTGACATGTCATTTAAACTGAATTTCTATTTGTTTTACTTTTTTTTTCATCTTCATGAATTCCATGTTACTTGGCAAAGAGAGGAATGGAAGCTTTTTCTACAGAAAATCAAAACTTTCTTTAGTAAACACTGGCATTTTATTCAAAAGGCTCCATTATTTACATATTGCCTCCAGGATAAAAATAATACAAACAAATAAACAAAAAACACTCTCCACCTGACATTTCAAACCCTTTCAAATCTTCCCTGCAGATACTTTCTAGTCTTTTTTTTTTTCTATCTCACTGCTTCAGATCTTCTCTTTTCTAGCCAAACTCCCCTCTTAACTATTTCCTATAAAATTCCAAGTCTTTTAGTCCTTTCTGAATCTCAATTCTTTACCTATACATTTGAAAGATTATACTAAATGTTTGATGAGGTCTCTTCTGTTGTAATATTTTTGATTCTCTATATTTTCCAAAATGCATTTTTAAATGATTTTGGTGATTCTTTGGGGATTAGTATTCCAATCCCCATCCTTTTCCCTCTTTCCCCCCAATAAATAATTATGACAAGTTGAAGTCAAAGTCCTACCATTATATAATGTTTAAATTGATATTTACATTGGAAGTTATAGAATGCAACTATTTTTTTTTTTTTTTTTTTGCAGATGGGAAAATCAAGACCCAGACCTTCCTTAGGACATTTACTCACAGTCCCCAACCTAAAGTTTAGAACTATAAAGACTACATCAAAACCTTCTGCCTCCTCTCTAAAGTCTCCTCCCATTACAGCACACTGCCTTCTACTGATTTCTTCAGGAAGAGAAGCATCTATAAAGATGTAAGTGAAACTGGAATATCTAGAGGCAGCCAGGCAGAGAACTAAGCATGGCTATATTAATAAAGGTGAGGGGAGAGAGAAAGGAGAATCATAAGCGTATCTAGCTGTCAGTTCAGACTTTTTCAAACAGTTATTGAATACATTTAGACATAGAAGGCCTTTGTGCATGTCTTCTATTAAATAAAGAAAAGGGCTTTCTTTGTATATCACTGAGAAGTGAAATTTCTCAAGGGATTAGACCAAGAAAGATTTTTTTTTCGTTTTCTTCCATTTCTTTCTAAAGCCTTACTATTTGACAAGCCCTGGGAGTTCTTAGCAACTGGATGACAAGGGGATGTCATTGAGGGTCACGCTGCAATGACATGAGCTAAACATATATGAATATGAATCTGTGCATGTAATAGTATATCTATCTATGTGGATGTAGGTATATATAGTGATATACATATACATGTGTATATACATACATACATGCATGTATAGGGACTAAGAAGCCGCAAAAGTGCATTTGTCAAAAAGACTAATTTATGGAGAATTCACATAGGGCAAGTGCTCACAAGGCATTCAGAAAAAAATGATACAAAGACACTCTCAAGGTCTCTCTTAAGGACTTTAAAATCGATTGTATGACATGGGAGACATAGCATGGGACCGCCCAGCAGGATGTGTTCTCACCAGAGAAGGTGCTGTGCTCTATGAGCAAAGCAGAATTAAAAGAGCTCAAAAGAAATGCAAGATGAGCAAATTTAGAGAAGCACCACACATGTTCAAAAGCACTATTTGTGTCTGACCTGTGTCAGAGAATTCTGAACTCATAATGGTCTGCCCCATTGGATAGGCTAATTTGACTCTAACATAGTGACATCATTTTAGTGCTCTTTGAAAATGAGGCTTACATTGCTATCTTAACATACATACACATATGTGTGTATATATACATACATATATATGTATATCTATATATATATGTATGTGTATGTATATGTATATATATGTATATGTATATCTATATATATATGTATGTGTATGTGTATATATCTATATCTATCTATCTATCTATATCTATATCTATATCTATATAAAGAGAGAGAAAGAGACAAAGCCAAAGAGACAGAGAAAAAGGAAGACATAGACAGTTGCATACAGAAACAGAGAGAGAAAGAGAGAGAGAGAGAGAGAGAGAGAGAGAGAGAGAGAGAAAGAGAAAGAGAGAGAGAGAGAGAGAGAGAGAAAGAAAGAGAAAGAGAGAGAGAGAGAGAAGACAAGGAGAGAGAAAATACACATATGTAGATATGAGTATTATATAGACAATTATATTTCTGAGTCTCCCAAAATATACAGGATTATGAGTGTGGTCCAGTGTAAAGTGCAAAGGTTCAGAAATCAGATGACCTCAATTTGAATTTCATCTTTGAAAAAAATCACTTAACTTCTCCCTCTTTGTGGAATGAGGTGAATCAGTCCCTTGAGATGCCTTTCTACTTAAGATCTATGATCCTATATTAGAGCTAGTAGTGCATTTGGAAACCATCTTGCCCAGGGCTAATTAAGGTTGTCTATGTGTGTAACATGTTTGATGGATTTTCGGGTAGTTTATTTGGAAAAGCTTTGCATGGACCTTTTTTAAGAATAATATTTTTAAATCCACAAAATAAATGATTTATGTTTATAAAGAAAATTATGTGTATACATATGTATATGTGTATATGTATATGTATGCATATTTATGCATGTTTATATATGTGTGCATAAGTTACATAGGCAAATTTCTTTGGAAATCTATATGTCTATAATCTATATATTATATGTATGGATATTATATTATTTGTATATACACCCACATATATATATATCTAAAACTTGATAAGTCATGGATCCCATGATTAAGAATCCTCAATGTCATTAAATCTGGAGATTTTAAAGAAAAAGAGCCAGAGTCAGAGATATTATGGGATGGACCCCGGGTCACACAAGCTAAAGAGATAATTGCAGAGCTTCATTCCTGGCTGATTCTCTCATTTTACCTCCAGCTTCCTGGAAAATGGCAGACAACTAACATTCTATTGCCCTAAAATTAGGCTTTTTGATTCAATGTCCAACACTATTTTCTGCTTGGCCATGGGTCAAATTAGTAGCAGTATGTCATATTTTTATTTCTAGCAAAAGAGCAGTACCTGTTTTATAAAGAGTCAGGTAGATTCCTAGTGGGAACACATTCTGAAGGAAACAAGTAAGACAATCTTGGGACTTTCCTGATTTCAAAGAATTGGAGATTTTAGTAAGAATGCCTCTTGTCCTTTAGGAATAGTTTTCTTGGGGCAGTTAGGTGGTGCAGTGGACAGAGCACCAGCCCTGAATTCAGGAGGACCAGAGTTCAAATCTGATCTCAGACACTTAACACTTCCTAGCTGTGTGACCCTGGGCAAGTCACTTAACCCCAGCCTCAAGAAAAAAAAATAGTTTTCTTTTTGAGTTCTGTCAGTGGTTATGGAACCAGAAGGGACTAGCATTATATTTTAATTTAATTAAATTTGGTGGTTTCTTAATTGGCTCAGGCTTTCCTAGGAGGAATGTGTACCCATAAGGGGCAAGGGTATCACCCTGCTAGCCCTTTGGAGTTCAAAGGCCTGACTTATAACTCAAGGTCTACAGAATGGAGAAGCCCACACATCACAACTGTCCCATTTACACATCTATCTGTGGAATCCTAGTCCAGTAGAGAGTTATCTAGATCCTCAATCATACAAACCTAAAGCATTTCTATATTTCTCCTAATGACTTAATGTGCTTATTTTAAGGAAAGTTCTTTCTAAACCATAAAGTACAACAGACATTGATGTGATTATTATATTATATATGGCCCTGGAAGGGAAAAGGCAACCTTCTGTTTTCTGAAGAAACAGACTTAGCTCATGAGTATCATGGCCTGGGATATGAATTAAGATTAAAAAAAGAGAAGACTTAGGGTTTTCCCTGCATCTTTAATATTAAAAATAATTACACAGCTATAAAACTGCCTTTTTAAAAGTGCTATTCTCCATTTGAAAGTTTGCCTCCATCATAAGATCAACACCTGCTACAACTATCCAGAGGTGATAGTGCTGCTTGCATTTCTCAGTATGCTGACCATGCTGTGGGGGGAAAAAACAGCAAAAAAATATGGGGACTTGTTAAGGGACAGTTCAATTCTCCTAGAGCCTCCACAGCTGTGGATCAGAGCATCTGAAGGCGTTCCAGGGCAGCCTTTGTTGACACAAATGTTGCAGACTGAGAATGAGATAAATTGGAGGCAGAGGGAAAAGGAGAGAGGTCAGACAACACAAGTGTCTCTCAGTTTCTTTGTATCATCCTCTAACATGAGGAGATCCATTCTGCAAGTCTGGGTTGGATCTCCAACAGCCATAGTCGGGTGGCTCCCGTGTATTCACAACAGTGTTTTATTTTTCATTTAATTGTATTTTTAATTTATTGAATAAAATAAACATTTTTATAACACAGTACTCAAAAAAGATGATTATACATGAAACTGTAAATCTAATATTTGCTACTTGATATTACTTCCAAACATACAATTTTATCATATAGATGCATTTATTTTTACATCTATATCAATTTATTTTCATATGAATTTATCTATTTACATACTATCCTCACCCTTTATAAAATGGAAGATCCTTAAGGATATAGATTGTTTGGTTATATCTCTATATCATAGGTACCAATGAAAGTCCTTAAATAATCAATTACTTTAGCTCTACCTAGGACCCATCAGTAAGTTAAAGGAAACCATAGGCATCCCTATTCCACACATTATAAAGCTAGCAAATAATAGAGAATCAATCACTCACTGAAATGGAGATTCTGGGGGCCATGGAAACAGAAGTATCCATAAAAAGAATAACTCAGCATGGAGAAGACAGAACCTTCAGAAAATAAACTTCACATAACAGATTGCAAGGAGAAGACGCCCAATCAGAATTATCAAGTTGAGTTTTACTTCAAACAGTTAACTTGGAAATTTAAGATAGGAATTTAAATGAGTTAAAAGTAGACAATAATGGCAGCTCTGGTCATTTTTTATCCCCTAATGATTAAATGTTTGGATACATTTCTTCAGATATTTAAATATTTTTGGCTGTTGGGATTTTTTTGGTCATAATCAATTAAATAGTATTTAATAAACAAAGGGTAGCAGGCATTTTGCTAGGTTGATCTGTCCTTTAAAGGATTTCAATTGAACCCACAAATATAATTTATTAATTTAATTATTTTCCTATTTAATTATTAATTGCTATGTGCAGGACATATAAAGACATGAACACAAGAAAGGAGAGAAGAATTTATTGAGTACTTACAACATGCCAAGAGCAGAAATTCAGATAACATGAAGCAATCCTGTCAATCTCAAAATGTGTATTCTTTCAGAAGAAACAAGTATGCATTTTCCTTTAGTAAATTTTTATTCCAATATATGACAAGTTATGTTTCTGCCCCCAAAACTCAAGCAGATCTAGCTACAGTTGGTTCTTACATATGGAAAGACCTGCCATGCCCATAATATCTACTCCATATTTTATATTCAATGTTCTTTGTAATGTCTTTTTAGAGAAGCCAACCCCTAATGAATTAAAAAAAAAAAAAAAACTTTTAGAGAGAGAGAGAGAATTCATTATGTCCTAAAGCAACCTTTTAGATTTTTGAACTGCTCTTGTTAAGATGTTGGTTATCCCCTGGAATAAGTCAATTTTTCTCTTTTCTCTAATATCCACCTCTAAGTCCTAAATCTTCCCTCTGATGTCAATAGAACAATGCTAGTCATTCATGTGAAAGATCTTCTAGAAGACTGGATTTGGATTGCTTGATTCTTCTCTTCTTTAACTAATCCTTGCAACACATTCTATTCCAAATTTTCCTCATTCCCCCCATCTCCTCCCCTAGTTGGCAGGTAGCCCAATACATGATAAATATGTTAAAATATATGTTAAATCCAATATAAGTATATATATATATATGTATATATGTGCATATATATACATATATATGTTTGTGTGTATATATGTGTACATATATACATTATATGTGTGTATATATATGTGTGTGTATATATATATACATATATATATATATATATATATACAGTTATCATGCTGCAAAAGAAAAATCAAATCTAGAAAGAAAAAAAAAACTGGGAAGGAAAACAAAAAACACAAGCAAACAATAGCAGAAAGAATGAAAATGCTATATGGTGGTGCTCATTCAATTCCCATAGTCCTCTCTCTAGGTGTAGATGGCTCTCTTCATTACTGAACAGCTGGAACTGGTTTGAATCATACCATTGTTGAAGACAGCCACATCCATCAGAGTTGATCATCAGATAGTCTTCTTGTTGCTGTGTATTTTAACATAAGTTTTGGAATTTAAACAACTGAAAAATTATTCATTTTAAGTGCTCAAAAGAAGATATGATTTTGTTTCTGACAGCTAAGGACAACCTGAGGGAGTAAACAGTAGAGGAAAATTGGTCTACAGTTTTAAATTTATTACCAAAGGAGGTAAACGAGAATGGAGTAATTGTTCTTTATATCCATGAATGAAGAGCCTTTCCAAAAGATCTTTGAGAGTATATTCTAGTAGATCTTACAGAATATTATATTGTCCTTCTGCATTTAGCCCTGAGTCAGTCCTGAATAAATTATAAACACCATGAGTCACCATGAGTCAATTATGCTTTCTGCTATTACAACTGCCTCTGTGTATGCAAATCCTTTGGGGGCAATGCTTTGGGGCACTTGTACCTTCTCACATTAGACAATTTTATAATGAACATTGTCACTGCTTTTTTCTTGAAACTGGGCCCCAGAAGAATCTCATAGGAAAAGGTTTATGATTCTCTCTTTCAACTGTAATGTTTAACAATTTACTCTTTGTCCAGAGAAGGTGGGAGTCAAATAAGCTTCACATGCTGAGACAGGAGACAGCTCTTTGTAGTTTGATATTTTGAAGGCCCATGGGAAGTATTTTATCTATGATTCAACAGATATCTATGGCAGGCTTGATATGAGGTGCTGAATATAGAAAGAGAAAAAAAGATGTGTCCCTGCTGCCAAGAAACTTCCATTTCTTTGGGATACAATCTAAATGCACAGGGACATGAAAGGACTGAGCTAGATTATTAAGGTAGCAAGGCAAACAGAATGGAAAGTGAAATTTGCAGATAGAAATGACTGAGACCCAACACTAATAATGGTCCATAGAAACTGTGATTATGGGAAGATCAATTAAACTGTCTGACCCTGTTTTGTGATCTTTATGATTGAGGGTAAAGACTGAACCTGTGATTCCACTTATGGAGAAAATCCTGGATGATAAAGCTCCTTATATCAACATAATTTAACACCTTTTCTGTAATTTTTTTGAGTAGAGAGCCTTGAGAGACTATTTGACCTCCACTGAAGATTTCGAGTTACTCCAGTTAAGTCAACACTGGACCCCTTTTGATAAATGGTCAAAGTATATATAAACAGGTAGTTTTCAGAAAAAGAAATAAAAGTTATCAGTAATCACATGAAAAATTCTCTAAATTACTATTGATAAGATAAATGTAAAATAAAACAACTCTGAGTTACCACCTCATACCCATTAAAATAGTAACATGATGTAAAAGGGAAATGATAAATGCTGAAAAGGATATGGAAAAAGAGGGAGAATAAAGTATTGAGGTAGTAGGTGAGAAATGGTCCAACCATTCTGGAGACCAATTTAGAATTATATCTAAAAGTTTACAAAATAATTTAACCATTGGACTCCCCCAAGATCATTATTAAGTCAGTATCCCAAAGACGTCAAAGAAAATAGCGGAAAGGACATGTGCAATTTTTTTTTTAATAGCAGCTCTTTTTGTAAGGGCAAAGAACTGGAAATTGAAGAAATGCCCATAAATTACAAAATGGATGAAAAACTTTTGGTTTATGATTTTTGGGATAAGAAATGAAAAGAATTGGTTTTAGGAAAACCTGAAAAGACATACATTGACTGATAAAAAGTGAAATGAGAAGAAGCAGAAAAATACTGTACTTTGCAACATCAGTACTGTACCAATGATCAATTGTGAAAGACTGAGTTGGTCTGATCAAGATCATGACCCAAGATAATGAATGCCAAAGAACAACAATGAAAATTAATATCCTTTTGTAAAGAGAAAACCGATAAACTCTAAATATAGATTGAAACAATATTTTCACTTTATTCTTCTTTTTTTTGTTTGTTTGTTTTTGGCAATGTGGCTAATGCAGAAATGTTTTGCATAATGTAACATGTATAACTTATAGCACATTGATTTTCTTTTTAATATGTGGGGGAGACATTGGTGGGAGAAAGAAAAATGATAGTTCCATTAAAAATGAATGTTAAAAATAAACTAGCAATCTTTTATAAAAGAATCAGCACTTGATTCCAGAATTACCTATCTTTAAGACTAGCTCTTTACCCTTTGAATCATTCTGTCTTTCTAAATGGGAAAATGATAAAAATTGCATTAACTATTTCAGTGTGTGTGAGCAGTTAGATGATAGTGGAAATAGGAAAACTCATCTTCTTGAGTTCAAATCTGACTTCAGGTACTTACTAACTGTGTAAAACTGGGCAAGTTATTTAATCTTTTTTTTTTTTTTTACTTCAATTTCCTCATCTGTAAAATGAGCTGGAGAAGGAAATGGGATACCACTTCAGTATCTTTGCCAAGATAACTCCAAATGGGGTCATAATTTGTAAAACAAAACTAAACCAACTAAAGAATAGCACAAGTATTTCAATGGATAGTTTGAGATTAGAATGGAATAATAGTTGCAAGGCCCTTTGAAAATTTTAATGTACTATATAAATGTCAATCTATGATTCACTGGATATCAGAAATTAGATCATGACATTTAAAATGTATTTTTGCATAATTTATGTAATAACTTTACATTTTTCAAGTGTTTTAGCTACATTTTCTTACTTGGTCTTACAACATCTTCACAACAGAGATGCTATTATTATTTAAAAGACACTGGGAAAAGTGAAATGACTTGTTCAGATTCACACAACATTTATGTATCTGAAATAGGATTTGATCTCATCACTCCCTGACTCAAAATTCAATACTGTATCCACTATAGGATCTACCTATCTAGAGAGGGATGTTCTACTTTCGAAATAATCATGGAATTCATTTCATTCAAGTGCTTTATTTTACATATAAGGAAACTAAGGTTCAAGCAGAGGAAATGGATCTGCCTATGGCCATTCAGGTAGAAAATACAGAGCTGAGTTGGAAGCTTTCTTTTGTGATGCAGTTTCCAATAATCTTTCAACTGAATACCATTAAAGAGTTTTCCAAAGTAGGTCTTCTGATCTAACTTTACATGTTGGACCTTTTGTGGTTTTAAAAGACTAAATCCACAAGGATAAGACATTCTGATATTAAACCCAGGGGAAACATTTTCTAAAAAACAAATAGATCTGATTTTTGAATTACCAGCCATTTGAGATTATCTATCCTTCTGTGGAACTTCAGTCAGTGCCATTGAAAGTTAATTATATATTGATTTTCTGTTCTTCTCTAATCCCATTTTCAATAAAGAAAATCACAATGAATATGGCATTTCTGCCATTTTGCAGATGAAGGAATAACAATAATGAACGTGAAAATAATAACTGCTGAAATCAGACCCTTTGGCTAAAGGGCACAATAGAGGTCATATAATCTGTTCCCTTAATTTAAGAGAATAGGGAATTGAGGCCCTTAAATTAGCGGCTCTAGATTCGACAGACAACAAGTTGTAAAGTGGAGACTTGAATCCAGGGCTTCTAATTCCAAAGCCAGGACTATCAAGGGACCACAATGTGGTGATGTATATACTGCTTTGATAAAATAATAATGCTTTGGAAATATAAAATTATTTCATTTCAATTTATACATGTGTGTGTTAGAAACAGAGAGACAAAGAAAGAGAAACACAGAGACAGAGAGACAGAGATAAAGAGTCAGAAAGAGACAGAAACATACATAGAGACAGAGAGATAGTGAGAGACAGAGACAGAGACACACAGAGATAGAGAGATAGTGAGAGACAGACAGACACACAAAAAGACAGAGACAGAGAGAGACAAAGAGACAGAGAAAGAGAGAGAGAGAGAAAAAGAGAGACTCAGAGTGAGACAGAGAGAGAAGTAGAGGGAGAGAGAGTATATGTGTATAAAATGTTCCATGCTAAGATTTTCCCTATTCTATATTTGTGATGCAGATATTTGGAATTTGAATTTAGAAATTATTGTTTTTTTCCTATCAAATTCCACTTTGTTATATGTAGTCTTAATCTCTTATTCTAGTCTATAAAGAAGTTTCTTGTATTCTGTGAGGGTAATATTGTGCAATGGAGAGAGAATTAGAGCAAGAAGGAAGGACTTGCATTCAGATCCGACATCAGATGTCAGTAGTGGGAAATTAACTAAACCTAATGTGTCTCAGTTTCATCAAATGTACAATTAACAAGTTATATAAAATGATCTTGGTTGTCCCTTTGGATTATAAATTGATGATCCTATAAACTAAAATATTAAATATTCTTCCCAACTTCATCAATTTTTTTCTTGTTGATAACAGTGTCATCTTTATCTTGTTTGAAGTCATTCAAAAAATCATTGACCTGTTCAAGGCTTTCGCAGATCCACTATTGGGCATGCAAGTCTACATCTTCCTCCACATTAATATTGACATAATGTGTTTTCTTTTAGATCTGTTTATTCAAGCAATTCTAAGTCTCCCTCATCTTAGCATTTTCTAGTTCCCCAGATTTCCTTCTCCTCCACAACAATATCATATTTCAGTGTACTTTTATAAGAATAAGACTTTATTAGCTTAACCTCCATCCTAAGGGAGACTAGATTTCAATGCCTGTTTATGTGAAGGTTATTCAGGGTCAACAAAAATGAGAAAATCTTTCCAGGGAGCTGCCCTGATCCCTCACTCAACCATTCTGCATTCCTGCAGTATTGAGTAATTTTTCTTTTGTCTTTTTCTCCCCAATTTTCTCCCAAGTTGTCACCCACAAACATGAATAAACACTGAGTAGAGATATACCAGAACCTCACTGGATTTAATTTAAAGGTCACATCTTAAAAAAAAAATTAAAAAAAATAAAAGAACAAGCAGTGGAAATGACATTCTCGATATTTCCTTCCTTTTTTTTTTCTCTCTTTCACAACTTAAAGGCTGTTAGAAAAGAAAAGGTTAGAAGAGTGCTGATAAAGTGAGCTTTTAGTCATAATCGATGGAGTCCATTGTGCATTTATTTTTTAAATAGGGGAACATATCTTATCGGTTCATGTTGGTGTTTAAAATGTATAAAGGGATATGTGTATACATATATAGACACACAATTCATAGACATGCATATTTGTATAGATGTTTTACGTGTGAATGTATATATTCATATGTATATGAGTGTGTATTACAAAGAAATTATCTCCTTAATTTCAGTTAGCATTTGGCAGTTTACTCAATGATGAACAATAATGATAAGCAATTGAAGAGCTCAGCCCTGAAAATTAATTCTGAAAAGCTATCTACCCCTTTTCTGTCAACCCCCCACCTCCTTCTACCTAAGGCAACACCATCTTAGCAGATAATCAAGTCAACACAATATTGTAACCATAAGCCGCCCCCCCCCCCCAGGGTCTCTGATTTCTGTCAAAAAGAACAAGAGAAAACAGTTGGAAAAGATTTGGAAAAGCTCACCAATATGTCATTGTTTCTAAATCTATTTATTTTGGTCAAAATCATTAAAAGACTTGGTTCTGTGCAAAAAGATTTACTGTCACAAAGAATATATAATAATATGCCTATCCTAACATAAAGTGCTTGACAACCTTAATTATGCAATACACATCTGGAATTTAATTCAATTCAGCAAACACACACTATTCTGTTTAAGGTAATAGAGTTCTGTTCTAATGTTGTATTCTACAAGGTATGGACTTATCTCATTGTTATTCTTATTTATTTACATGTGGTCTCAACAATTTGAACAAAAACTCCTTGAGTTTGGGAACTATTTTTGCCTTTTTTTGAATGCTATTTGGCCCAGTTCCTGGTTCATTATAAATTTCAATTAGTTCTTATCAATTGGTTGATTGATTAATTAAAAGTTATCATGTTGTGATAGCAACTTTGGGTTCTCAAAACCATTTCAACAATGTACAAACTCTGTGAATATGTTCATATCCATTTCTTGTCTATTTTCCGAGAACTAATGTAGCCCAGTGGGGAGAGACTTGCCTCTTGATGGATCTGTGAACATTTTAATTCATGACATAAAGAGGAATAATCATCATCATCATCATCATCATCATCATCATCATCATCCTAATCGCACATGTCTGGAATTTTAGCATTCTCCAAACCCTCCATTTTAATAGGAATGATGGCAGATGAATGGAAAAGGAGGAAAAATCTAGTCCCAAGACACATGCTGTTTTCCTATCACTTATAAATAGACATTTAGTTCTCAGTTTTATAAAGATGAAATCATGGGCAGTGATCCATACTTGCAAATACTTGAAGAGAAAATAATTCTTTTTTTTTTTTTTTTTTACATTCTTATAAAAATAACTCAGAAGACAGAAGGAAATTGTAGTCAATAAGTCACAGATTCATTTAAAAAAGTAAATAAAGGAATCTCCAGTTAGTCATCATGCATCTGAAGATACCAAGAAGAATAATCTCATGGAACATTTGATCATCTTAAATTATAGCACTCATAATTAATGTTTGAAAAAAAAGCACAATGGTAAGAATTGCAACATCTGTAGCAACATCTGTTGGAAAATTGGATTGGAGACAAAATATTGGAAAACTCTTAAGATACCAATATCACATAAATATTATACTTTGATAGACAATGAATTCAATTCACGTAGTGAAGTCCATTTGAGGGCCCATGGACTTTACTCTTATTTTGGGGTCTGGAACTGGGGATGTGAAGTTTACAAACACCAAGGTAAAATATTAAGATTTGTGAAAAATTCTTATGACACCTGGAGTGTCAACAGAAAAGGCCTCCAGTAGGATCTGCCACTTAAGCTGAGGCCTGAAAGGTACTAAAAGTTTTCAAATATGGAACTGATTTTGAAGAACTATTCCATACAATGATAACAACCTGTGGAAAGGGATAGATACAGGTGATGGAATTTCACATAGAAGGAAAACCAGTAAGCCAATGTGCTAGAAGGAAGAGTATTGTAGCATTACTCTGAAAAGTTATTTTGGAGATGATTGTAAAAAGGCTTAATAAAGCAAATAGAACACAACATTGGATTATTCTGGATGACTATTGTGATGATGTTAATTCAACTAGAAAATGGAACCCTGTATTCAATATTTAAAATGGGAGAGGAGTACCTAAAATATTTTTCCAGACCCTAAAATGTAAAGTTTGGAAACTTTCAAGATGAAATAATTTCAATTATATAGGAAGAATGATATGTGCAGACTTGGCTCATTCCAGTATTGGAGCTGGGTGGGGAAAGTTATGATTATATTGCATATTGGGATGTAACAATCAGCTAGTGCTTAGAATGATAATTTTAGGATGATCTTTTAAAGATCTGGGGGGAAAAAGCAAGCAAGATGCAGGGGGGCACTGCTAGAGTAAAATAGATTAAAAATCAGCCATTTAGGATTAGCCGCATGCTGCTTACTATTTGTTGTCCGTGTCAAATGTTTACATCTCCATTCTAATGTGACCCAGCCATGATTATCTGTACATTGATGGGAGAATGATAGAATGGACATCTGTGAAAGTAACTGTATGAGCATGACCAACTTTGCCACCTTGGCTTTCACATTAGATGGATCCAGTAAAGTGGAATAAAGAATTGTTTCTTATTGGTAAGCTTGAGTTGGCTTATATAGAGTAATATAAGAATCTGTGATTTTGTCTAAATCAAGGATTTTTTTTAAAGGCAAACTATTAGCCATTTAGAACTGTATAGATAGATTATGAGTTACCAGAGACTGAGGGAATTGAGATATACTTGGGGGCCATATAGCTACTATGAAAAGGTTCAGATCTGGCAATTGAATCCAGCTCTTTCTACCAGCAAATCTAGCATGTATTCTAGTATGTCATGTTGCCATATTATTTTTATAATAGGATTTTATATTTTTCCAGATAAATGTAAAAATACTTTTCAACATTAACCTTTGTAAAACCTTGTATTCCAAATTTGTCTCCATCTGCCCCTCCCCAAAACAGAAAGCAATGCAATATAGATTAAATAGATACAATTCTTCTAAACATCTCCATATTTGTCATGCTTCATAAAAAATTAAACAAGAGGGGAAAATGAGAAAAAAAGAAACAAACCAACAACAAAAAGGGTGAAACGACTAATATTTAATCCATATTCAGCCTCCATAGTTTTGTGTTGTTTGTTTTTTTTTTCCCTTGTGGGGGCAGATTGCTCTTTTATCACAAATGTATTGCTTTTAAACACCTCATTGTTCAAAAGAGCAAAGTACAGGGAAGGAGCCAAGATGGTGGAAAGGACACACGTTTCTTTCTGACCTCTCCTACAACTCTCAGACTAATTAGAAAATCCAGGATCTGAATTAGTACTGAATTGGCAGAATCCACAGATGTTGAGAGTACACAGCATATAATTTCAAAGATCACCAGAAAAGATCTGTTTCAATCAGACATGAAAGGAGGTGGACCAAATACAAGCAGGCTGAGCAAAGATGCCAGTTCAGACAGAGCAGACCCAGGGTGGTACAGCTTCTGAGTAGCAGAGAATATATGGAGAGGAATCTACAGTGGTGATGGATACTATGCTCTGGTTGTTTGCCAGTAGATCAGAAGAGAAGTTATAGAACTCCCAACACATATACAGAATCTCATAACCTGGCCATGCCCTCCCAGCATTCTGAATGAGTCAACATGGACTCAGCTCAGCCACTAACACTTGCAGAAGAAGCCACTGCTACTTGTAGAGGAAGCTTGAACAACCACCCTTAACCAAAAAAACAGATCCTAACTTCTTAAAAAATGAATACAAAAGCAAAAATAACCCTAACCATAGATAGTTTTTATAGTGAAAGAGAAGAACAGATTTCAAAACCTGAGATTAAAAGCAGATCATCTTCAAATGAAGCCCCAAAAGGTGATATGAACTGTTCCCCATCACACAAGGCTCTCCTAGAAGAAATTAAAAAGAATCATAAAAGAGAACTAGAAGAAAAATGGGGAAAGGAAATTAAAACTTTGCAAAAGGGTTTGGAAAAGGCATATAACTCATTAAATGATAGATTCAATAAAATGGAAAAAGAAGATAACTCAGAAAAATGTAATTTGGGAAATGGAAAAAAATTCCATTGAACAGAACAAAAATTCATTTAAAAAACCATGTGGAATTTATTTAAAAATTCAACTGGACAAATACAAAAATAAGTTAAAAAGTAATGAAGAAAATAATTCACTAAAATTCAGAATTGAACAAATGGAAATGAATGACTGAATGAGAAAAGAATCAGTCAAGCAAAACTTTAAAAAATGAAAAAATAGGAAAAAATGTAAAATGCCTAATTGGGAAAACAATTGACCTGGAAAATAGATCTAGGAGAGACAATGTAAGGATTATTGGACTCCCTTAAAAACATGATGAAAAAAAAAAAAAAAAGACAGACACTCTTTTTTTTAGGAAACCATAAAAGAGAACTGCCCTGATGCCATAGAATCAGAAGGTAAAATTGCTATTGAAAGAATTCATCAAAAACCTCCTGAAAGAGACTCCAACATTAAAACTCCAAGGAATACCATGACTAAATATCAGAACTATTAGACCAAAGAAAACTATTACAGGGGCAGCTAGTTGGTGCAGTGGATAGAGCACCAGCCCTGAATTCGGGAGGACCTGAGTTCAAATCTGGTCTCAGACACTTAACACTTCCTAGCTGTGTGACTCTGGGCAAGTCACTTAACCCCAGCCTCAGGAAAAAAAAAAAAAGAAAGAAAACTATTACAAGCAACAAGAAAGAAACAATTCAAATATGGAGAAACTATAATAAGGATTACCCAATATCTAGCAGCCTCCACCTTAAAGGAATGAAGGGCCTGGAATCCGATATTCCAAAAGGCAAAGAAATTTGAAATGTAGCCAATAATAGATTACTTCACTAAACTGATCTTTTTATTTCAGGGAAGAATAAAGACATTCAATAAAACAGGTGAATTGCACGTATTTCTGATGAAAAAACAAGAGCTAAACAAAAAAAAAATTGACTTACAAATATAGAACTTAAAAGAAGCATAAAAAGGTAAAAAGAAAAGAACTCTTGAGTACTATATTTCTATTATGGGCATACATAGGGAGTGAATGTATAATTTGAGTTTACTGCTATAATATAAAAATAGATAAACCTTTAGTTAATTTAATTAGAAAAAGTAAAGAGGAAAATTAAATTGTTAGTCTCAAAAATGAAAAGGGGAAAATTTCCACAAATGAAGAGAAAATTAGCCAATAATTAGGAGTTATTTTTACCTAATGTTATGAAAATAAATTTGATAACCTAAGTTAAGTGAAGGAACACCTACAATAATATAGATTGCTCAGATTAACAGAAGAGTAAATAAAATACTTAAGTAGTCCCACTTTAGAAAAAAGACATAGAACAAGCTATTATTAATCAACTCCCTAAGAAAAAATCTTTGGGGCCAGATGGATTTACATGTTAATTCTACCAAACACTTAAAGAAAAATTAACTTCAATACTATATAAACTATTAGAAAAAAAATAGGGGATGAAGGATTCCTACCTAATTCATTTTATGACACAGACATGGTACTGATATCTAAACCAAGTAGGACAAAAACAGAAAAAGAAAGTTATAGACCAATCTCCTAATGAATATTGATGCAAAAATCTTAAATAAAATAATAGCAAAGAGATTATAGAAAATCATCCTCAGAATCATACACCATGATCAAGTAGGATTTATATTATGAATGCATGGCTGGTTCAATAATTGGAAAACTATTAGCATAATTGACTATATCAATAGCCAAATTAACAAAAAAAATATGATTATATTAATAGATGCACAAAAAAGCATTTTATAAAATCCAATTTCCATTCCCATTAAAAACACTAGAGAGCATAAGAATAAATGGACTTTTCCTTTAGTCAGTAGCAACTATTTAAAACTATCAGTAGCATCATATGTAATGGTGATCAACTGGAACCATCCCCAGTAAGATCAGGAGGGAAATAAGATTGCCTACTATCACCATAACTATTCAATATTGTATTAGAAAGATATAGCAAGATATATATAGATTTGGCAATGACAATAAAAAGAGATTAAAGGAATTAGAGTAGGTAATGAGGCAACCCAAATTATCACTCTTTTCAGATAATTAAAGAATCCCAGAAAATCAATTAAAAACTATTAGAAGCAATCTATAACTTTAGCAAAGTTTCAGGATACAAAATAAATCCACATAAATCATTAGCATCACTAATAAACCCAGCAGCAAGAGATACACAAAGAAATTCCACTTAAAATAACTGTCAGCAGTATAAAATATTTGGAAATCTATTTGCCAAGGGAAAATCAGGAACTATATGAGCAAAATTACAAAACACTTTCCACACAAAGTCAGATCTAAACAATTGGAAAAAAAAATATAAAGTTCTCTTGGATAGGTCCAGCAAGTATAAAAAAGATGACAATACTACCTAAGCTAATCTACTTATTTAATGCTATAACAATCAAACTCCCAAGAAACTACCTTACTTACCTAGATAAAATAACAACAAAATTCATATGAAAGAGTAAAATGTCAAGAATTTTAAAGGACTAAATCAAGAAAAAAGCAAATAAAGGTAGCCTAGTTATATTATAAAGCAGTGGTCATTAAAACCCTTTGGAACTAGCTAAGAAATAGAACAGTTGATCAGTGGAATAGGTTAGTTTCACAGGACAAAATAGTCAATAACTATAACAATCTAGTGTTTGACACACCCAAAGACCCCAACTTTTGGGATAAAAATTCACTATTTTACAAAAACTGCTGGGAAAATTGGAAAGTAGTATGGTAGAAATTAGGCATTGACCCACACATAACACTGTATACCACGACAAGGCCTAAATGGTTTCATGATCTAGATATAAAAAATGATATTATAAACAAATTGGAAGAACATAGGATAGTTTACCTCTCAGACCTGTGGAGGAGGAAAGAATTTGTGACCAAAGGAAAACTAGGTATCATTATTTATTGCAAACTAATTTTGATTATATTAAGTTAAAAAGCTTTTGTACAAACACAATTAATGCTGACAAGATTAGAAGGGAAGGAATAAACTGTGAAAAGATTTTTTTTACATTGAAAGGTTCTGACAAAGGCCTCATTTCTAAACTATACAGAGTATTGACTCAAATTTATAAGAATTCAAGCCATTCTTCCATTGATAAATAGTCAAAGGATATGAATAGACAATTTTCAGATGAAGGAATTAAAACCATTTATACTGAAATGAAAAATGCTCTAAATCTTTATTGATCAGAAAAATGCAAATTAAGACAGCTCTGAGGTCCCACTGCACACCTCTCAGATTGGCTAAGATGACAGGAAAAGACAATGATGAATATTGGAGGGGATGTGGAAAAACTAAGACACATACATTGTTCATGAAACTGTGAATTGGTTGAACCATTCTGGAGAGCAATTTGGAACTATCCTCAAAGGGGATCACTGGTCTTTATCCCAAAGAGATAATAATGGAGGAAAAGGGAGCCATATGTGTAAAAATGTTTGTGGAAGCCCTTTTTATATTGACAAGAAACCAGAAATTGAATTGAAAGAAGGAAAAAAAGAAAGAAAGGAAGGAAGGAAGGAAGGAAGGAAGGAAGGAAGGAAGGAAGGAAGGAAGGAAGGAAGGAAGGAAGGAAGGAAGGAAGGAAGGAAGGAAGGAAGGAAGGAAGGAGAAAGGGAGAGAGGGAGGGAAGGAGGAATAAAGGTAAAGAAGAAAAGGAGGGAGGGAGAAAGGGGAAGAGAAAAAGGAAGAAAGGAGGTAAGAATTTATTAATAATAGTATGAATGATTGAATAGATATAAATACAACACATCTGACTCCAAATTATTTGTGCCAATAGAATTAGCCTAAAGCATTTAACCATTCTTATAGACC
This sequence comes from Sminthopsis crassicaudata, assembly GCF_048593235.1. NCBI lineage: Eukaryota > Metazoa > Chordata > Mammalia > Dasyuromorphia > Dasyuridae > Sminthopsis > Sminthopsis crassicaudata. The sequence continues at coordinate 13,792,308 of NC_133618.1, read as the reverse complement.
AATAGGCATTGTGATGACAATTCTTACCTATAACATATGCTCACCTTAAATGACCACAAACAACCAAATATGACAGAAACTTAAGTCACAGATAGTCACAAAGGCTCCCAACCCTACTCTCCATTAAATGCAATATAAGGGAAGAGTCAAAATAATACATCTGCCAGCTGCTTAGAAATTATTAATCCAAAAGGGACTGATGATTTCAGGGTGAGAACAGTCTCACCTCAGAATATTGACAAGCTATTCTTTAGCCTAGAGAATATAATCAGTGACAAAAAGCACCCCTGTCCTTCACATTCAAGTAACATGTATCTGGAAAGATTTTCAGAAGACAAAGTGATGACTAAAGATTTATCATATCCAGGACAAGTAGTGATGAAATTCACTGCACTGTGTTATACCACTCCCTACATGATAAAATCGAATATTGAATAGAGCGAGTTGAACAACAGGTCAGAGGAAGATATTGGATCTGAGTTTTAAAATAGATATAAAAATGTTAGGACTTTAATTTCATTTCATTTAGTAGGGTTTTGCTGTTCTTGTTGTTTGTTTTATTGCCTTTTTATGTCTATTAATCAAAAGAGACAATTCTCTTGTAAAGTTTGAACAAACTTTACAATAATGTTTAAAGAGTTTATAAAGGGCCTATAATAAAGGAGACAATAAAGAAGAGATGCTGTTCATAATTCTGGATTCTACTCCCACAACCTTTCTCCATAATGCTCAATTTTTATTTATTTATTTATTTATTTATTTTTGGAAGAGGAAGACTTAGGAGAGTTGTAAAAGAAATGGACTTTGGCAAATCAAAAATTTCTATGCAAGCTTTAAAGAAATATAAAAGGGGAATCTTGGTACACTTTTCTGATCCTATTTTTTTTTTTCTTAATGTAAATCTTAATATTTATAATCTCAGGAGCAACTAGGTGGCGCAGTGGATAGAGCAGCAGCCCTGAATTCAGGAGGACCCAAGTTCAAATCTGGTCTCAGACACTTAACACTTCCTAGATGTGTGATCCTGGGCAAGTTATTTAACCCCAGCCTCAGGGGGAAAATTATGTATATATATATATATATATATATATATATATATATATATATATATATATATATATATATATATATTTGTAATCTCTCTTAAAGATCATATATAAAACAGGAAGAATCCTAGGGAAATTAAACACATAGAGGTGAATTGATTTATCCAAGGTTATGTAGCCAGTGAATAATAGCAGAAATTCAAAATACATCTCCCATCTCCATGTTCAGTGTTTGTATTTGTCTTTAATACAATGAACTATCATTTAATACAATGAATTCTCAGGGCATAAAGGTTTATTATTGTATATCAAAACAAACATTTAATTGATAAAAAGAAGCCCCTTTCCTTAATGCCCTTTGAATTGTTAATTATCCAGCCATTCCTTAGAGTTTCATACTGGTAAGGGAAAGCAGTATACTGGATAGAGTGCTGAAATAGTAGACAAGAACAATTAACCTCAAATTCATCTCTTTGTTAGATCTGTGTCCCGGGAGGTATTGTTTCACCTATTTATGTCTCAGTTTCCCCACATCTGAAATAGATGGGTGAATTTGAAAGTCTGTAAAATTTCTTCCAGTTCTCAAAATTCTTCTAAATGATTTCTGCTTTTTTTTTCTTTAACAGTATCCTATCTGAATATCCATAAAATAATTTCATCTGAAAAGCAGAAAACCTGAGTTCTAACTTTGAATCTGAAGCTTCTGTGACTAGAAGAAAACATCAAATTTCCTGTGCCTCAGTCTCTCATCTACAAAATAACACGATTGATTAGGTAACTACAAATTTTAATACTATATTTATGATCAGAGGATTTCCATGAATCTATAAGGACTCCTTAGCACTTATCTATGTAGTCATAAAGTCAATACCTACTAAGTACAGGGCACCATGCTACATAATGTGAATTCCAAAAAGAAAATAGTCTTTGACCTCAAGTAGTTCACATTCTATTTCAGAGGAAACATTATTTTGTAAAGGAAAGGAAATAGGCAAACTTAGGACAACAGTAGACTGGCCTATGGAACATAACTCAGTTAGAAAAACCTAGGCTCAAGTAACCTTTTGCTATATATTGCCAAGATCCTGGGCAAATCAATTTACCTTCCATAAAGCCAGAAGTGGCATCTGAAACATATCAGTTCTTGCAATATATCAGTTCATGCTTAAGTTTTCACCAGCAGGAAAAATCCCTTTCCTATTGCATTTTGTTTAGAATAAAATCTATGAAAAATGCACTATCTCTAACATCTCATTTCCCCAAATCCCAAATCTCCAAATTGCTTAGTTGAATGGAGTAAAGATTTTTGAATTTTCTCAGTTCAAATAGTTAAAAAATAATTTCTAAGATTATAAATTATAAAAACAACTGCTGATAATAATCAGTAGAGGCACTTCCTTACCTGACTGCTCTTTATCAGTGAAATCACTTTTCCTCACCCCAAATATTATCCATATATATATATTAACAATATTTGGGAGAGTTATGGGAATCAGGACATTTCTAAGTCTCTTTCCAGTAGTCTTTGCCATCTTTTCTACTATATGGTTCTGCTTTGAATGCTCAAACAGAATAAATTTCATTTCCTTTATTTTTTTAGATTAAACATTTCTTTTAAACATATTTCCGTATTTTTCATTCTGTACAAGAAAAACCAGTCCAAAACCTGGGGGGACGAGAAAGAAAAAAACAAGCAAATAGCAACAACCAAAAAAGATGAAAATACTATTCTTTGATCTTCATTCATTCTTCATAGTTCTCTCTCTGGCATAAGTCTGATGGAATTGGCTTAAATCACCTCATTGTTAAAAAGAGCCAAGTCCATCAGAGTTGATCTTGTTTTTTCTGTGCACAATATTTCTTGGTTCTGCTCACCTAACTCAGCATCAGTTTATGTAAGACTCTCCATGCCTTTTCATCATGAAATTATCCTGCTGATCATAATAATAATTTATAACATTCAAATACCATAACATTGTCATTTTCCAACTGATGGGCATCCATTCAGTTTCCACTTTCTTGACATTACAAAAAGGGTTGCCACCAACATTTTTGCACATATAGGTCCCTTTCCCTCCTTTAGGATCTCTTTGGGATATAAGCCCAGTAGAAACATAATGGATCATAGGGTATGCAGTTTGGTACCCTTTGGACATACTTCCAAATTGCTCTCCAGTCAGAATGGTTGGATCACTTCACAACTCTACCAACATGCATTTCATTTTCTCAAAGTAGAATTGCAGAGAATCCATTGTTTCCAAAAGAACACTGGCTGTTAGTTCATTAACTTATTTATCCTTCAAACTGTGGAGTTCTAAATGTGAAACAAAATCCAAACATGCTAAAAATGCACTGTTATTCTCAGAATCAGAATAGTGCATAAACTTGAATGTATACTCACTCATGATCACTACTATTGTCTTTGGCTGTTGGTGTTAATTCCCAATTTCACCTGTAGTTTTTCTCCTCTGTCTTAAATCTTGCTATTCAGAAAATTGTTATCAATTGTTATCAAATTGTTATGAAGATTCACATGACCTAAGTTTGAATACAATAACAACTACACTGTAGTTATGTATCATTAGGTAATACAAAATGATAAACTAATAAGAATATATTTTTGTAGTAATTTGTATGTTACACATTGTGTGAAGTGATGGTGATACAAAGAAATGAAACAACAACTAAAACAAACAACAACAACAAAAACAAAGTTTCTTGAGGGGCTAAACACTCTAAGTAGAGAAATAACACATAAACAGTTGTTTATTTCTGATATATTATTATTATTTTTTTGATTATTAAGATTTTATGATATATGAATATTTTGAGTCAAATTTTCGGCAATAATAATCATTTTTTTCATTATTTCTATCATTTAATAAAAGAATGGTCATTTGACTTATTCTTATAAATCAAAGATGAATCACGGAAGCCAATCAATGTTTATATACCCTTGGAAGAGTGAGTAATCCTCATAGAAATCAACTCTAATGCCTTGGGAGAGTGGATGTTTCTGACACACAGAAATCAACTTTAATTGGTTAACGATGAATATGAGAATGAATATTATTAAGAGAAATGTGCTTATTCTAAATAGCATCTGAAGATGTGACACTCATGAACAAAGAGAGTGTTATGTCCCATTATTGGTCGATCTATCCTGCACTTAGCCAATAAACAGTGAACAATAGTGGGGTAATAATCTCACTCAGTTGGATGGTTTGGGTGCGATAAAATCTTTGACCACGTCAGAAATGTCCTTGAGAAAAGGGGCTTTGGATAAGGAAATACAAATAAAAATCCTATTCTGAATTTTTATTATAGCTTTTTATTTATAAAATATGTGCATGGGTAATTTTTCAGCATCGACAATTGCCAAACCTTTTGCTCTAACTTTTCCCCTCCTTCCCCCCACTGCCTTCCCATGATGGCAGGTTGACCAATACATGTTAAACATGTTAAAATATAAGTTAAATACAATATATGTATACATGTCCAAAAAGATATTTCTCAAATGATATTTTGAATATAGATTTGAATATAGATTTTTCTCTGAATTACAGAATACAAAGAAGAGTAAGAAGGAGCTTGTTAAAATAGGTTTTTCTTCATTGTCTATTATATGCTAAGTAACAAGGAGTCATGAAAGTGTGACATTTATTATCTCTCTGACACTTAAATGACTCCACTTCTCAGTATCAACAGGAGAGAACCCCAAATCTATTAAGTTATAGAAGAGTTCTTAATCAATATAAGTGAATGAAATTTGTACAATGTAGATCCCACCTTGTCATCATTATTATTATTATTGATGATGATGATGATGATGATGATGATGATGATGATGATGATGATGATGATCATAGATAGAATTCCAGGTGTGAAGACAGGAAGATGAGTATTCCTGGTTCAAATCAGGCCTCAAACATATACTAGCTATGTGATCCTGGGCATGTCACTTCACCCTGCTTTCTCATACATAAAAAAAAATCTGAAGAAATGAAATATCAAACCATTCCAGTATCTTTGCCAAGAAACTCCCTAATGGGGGTCACCAAGAGTAGGATGTGACCAACCTGATTGAACAATGAATGGATTTTGCACATAGGAGATCTCATCACATTCTTATCCTTATTATTATTATTTATTATCATGACGATGATAATGATGAGCATAGTTCCCTAAAGCGTACCAACGACTTTATGTATAACAGTAATAAAATTATGATTAGTTTAAATAAAAAAGCCACAACAGAAATATTTCAATTGTAAAATCAGTGTGACAATGTCTAAAAGACAGTCTAAAATCAAGAAATCCTTTATCCTGTGCTCAAATCTTTCTTGTGAAGCTTATGACCTTTCTGGCTTCCTTTTACTTCCAACTAAAATCCCACTTTCTATGCGAATCCTCCTAAATTCTCTTAATTTCAATGTCTTACCTCTATCAATGATTTCCTATTTATTTTGTACATAGTTTTCATTGTTTATATTTGCTTCCCTGTGTTCTCTCCCAGGAGATTGTAATATCCATGAGCAGGAACTGTTTTTTGCCTGGAATCTCTAATGTTAAGCACAATGTCTTCCACACAAGGAGTGCTTAAGACATGTTTATTGATTTCAATTAGAACTTTGCATATGTTAGACAAGTCACTTCACTATTCTGTGAGTCAAGTGATTCCTTAGGTCTTAACTAGAGTAAGATTTGTTCATTTAAAAAATTCCTAAAACATTGGTACCCTGAGAAAATTATACAGTAATTAATTCTGATGAACATGGCTCTCTTTAACAGTGAAATGATTCAGAACAGTTCCAATCATCTTGTGATGGAGAGAGCCATCTACACCCAGAGAGAGGACTTTGGGAACTGAGTGAGGTTCACAACACAGCGTTCTCACTCTTTTTGTTGTTGTTTGCTTGCGTTTTATTTTCTTTCTCATTTTTTCTAATTTGATTTGAATTTTTGTGCAAGATAAATGTATAAATATGTATGCATATATTGGATTTAACATATACCATGTTTAAGTTAAAGTTTAACTTATATTGGACTATTTGCCAACTGCAGGATGGAGTGAGGGAAGGAAGGGGGAATTGGAACACAAAGTTTTGCAAGGGTTAATGGCAAAGCAAGTATCCATGCATACATTTTGAAAAATTTAAAAAAAAGCTTTAATTAAAAAAGATAATTTCTTCCCCCAAACAGTATTTTATTTTTCCAAAACTACCTAAAGATTGTTTCCAACATTCGTTTTCATAAGGTTCTGTGCTCTAATTATTTCTCCTTTCTTTCCTTCTTTCTCGCTCTTCAAGGCAGCAAGCAACCTGATATAGGTTAAAAATCTTTAATATATTTCCTTATTTGTCATGTTGTTAAAAAAAATCTGATGAATGAGGGGAGCACCAAAAAATAAAAATAAACAAACAGAAAAGGTGAAAATTAAAAAAAAAACAACTTTTTCTCTGTGCTCTAGAAATATCAAGATAATATGAATCAGACTTTCCTTATGGAACTATGCTAGTTGGATAAATAAAATGAGCCCTCTGTACATTCATAGATATGCTCACTTATGAAAATTCACTTATAGTATATATATATATATATATTTAACAATTTATATAATCTAGAATAAACAGTAAAATTGATTTTCAGTTCAGTTCAGAAAAACATGAGGTGGAGGGTTAGGATATCCTTTTGAAAAGTGCACAGCTTCTTTAATGGCCTCAAACTTCTGCCAAATCTCAGGCTCCATTTTTAAATACCAATATTCTTCTAGAGTTATTTTCTGACTTTGTCATAGAATACAAGATTCTTTGAAGATTTAAAAATAAATAATATCCATAAGATGATGTAGAAATAAGGATCCATGGATTACTAGATTAAAGGATGATATAAAAGAAGTATATAAGTATTAGGGAAAGTGTAATGCCTGGATAAACTGAGGCAAATTAGAGGTTAGAGAATATTTAATATTTTGTTTGAAAGGAAGAGTGATTTACTGGGACCAAATGGATCCATGATTTGGTTCCAGGGCTGAATGAGACTATCTTCTCCAAATATCCAGCAAACAATGTGAGTTCTCAATGATATATATCTATCTATATCTATCTATATCTATATCTATATCTATATCTATATCTATATCTATATCTATATCTATATCTATCTATATATATATATACACACACACATATATACATATATATACATATATATGTATATATATGTATATATACATATATATGTATATATACCTACATATATGTATACATACATATACATATGTATATGCATATATACATATATACCTACATATACATACATATATGCATATATACATATACATACATATGACAGATACAGGGAATAGACTGAGACAGGGGTGGAGTCAGAGCACTGAGTGGGAAGGGACTATCAATCTGGTTCTGACAGGATGGGAGGAGGCATGAGGACATCTGATTAATTGGGATTACAGAATAGGGAGAGGCATCCAACAATCTGATGATGCCTAAAATAGAAGGTCTTTCTCCTTGTCTGGATCATCATGATTAGGAGGGAGGGCTGGTGTTGTAGGATTGGCCAGAACAATTAGGAACTGAGGTTGAACAATTCAAGGAAATTGGGCCAGGACAATTTAGGGAAACCGAGTCAGGATAATTAGGGAAATTGAGTCAGGATGATAAAAGAGAACTGTGGCACAACAAAAAAGGTTCATTATATGGTGAAAATAAATGATAATCACTTGGGAAATAATGTGATCTGTGGGTTAATTCACAATGTCAAGAGGAAAAAAAAAAAAAAAAAAAAAACATTTTCAATCTGTCATAGAATGCAACCAGTGTCTTGCATGTACTGCTTTGGAAGACACTGAAGAAACACAAGAAATAACACAGAATGGGTAGAAAAGGGACAAGTTTTATTGTTGCAGAGAAAATCTTAAACTCTTTGAGAAATAATATAGTAATAAAAAATTCAAGAAGGCTTAAGTATAATTCATTTAAGATAGGGCTAAAAGGGGAATAATAGAAAATCTAATGTCTGTTACATTTTTGAAGAATAGAATCCCATTGTTCTCTATCTTGTGACCTATTTTTGGAATAATTGGTCTCCCACAAATGGCACTTTTACAATTGTTAAAAATGAATATTGACTAGATTAGTTTGTATACACCTTTTTTTTTGTTTTGTTTTGTTTTGAATTAATACTATCACTATGTATGTAGTTCTGTTGTTAGGCACCAACATAATCACACACACACACACACACACACACACACACACACACATATACACACATACAATTTTCCACCCCCATGCTTTGGTTTGGCTATTTTTATTTTAGGGACTATTTTGTCCCTCTTTCCATTCACACTTTTGAATATTTTGCTTATTCAAGGATCAGTTCTGATGTTACATTGAGTAGAATAAATTTCCTGATTTCATCAGCTTTTTAATACTCACCTCAAAAATGACTACACATACTTTATATTTACCTGGGTAAATGTGGTATTCCCTAAATAGAATAAAATTTGTTTTAAGGACAATAAGTCATGCATTTTCCCTTTCTGTTCTAATGGCTAATGTAGTTTTGAGTATTTAGGAGAACTTCAATGACTCTTTATAAGATTGAATTTAAGTAAAATTCACATTCTCATAGATACTGAGTGCTAATATATAAAGAACCGTGTATTTGATTGTCCAAAAGTTAGTTAAAATGTATATGTATTATTTACTTTATGGATCCAGACTCAGCAATAACTTTCATAGGTTTATACATTGGATCTTATTCATATTGTACAATGATTACCCATTCCAAAAGAAATGTTAATGGAACCTTAGAACTCATTTATTACTCTTTAAATTGCCATTCATGCAGGTCATTTTACTCCATATTTAGTCTTTAGCTCTTATATAAAAGAATTACCTACTCTTAGGGGTTTAGTGTGAAGTTCACGCTCAACATATACAGAGTTTCAGTTAACTGTGAGGTGTTCAATAAACACTGTCAGAAAATTATGTGCAAGATACCCTAACAGAAAATATGTGGATTTAAATAAAATGTTTTTTTTTTTTTGCTTGTGATGTTTTCTGTCACAGAATTGGTATCAAAATTCAAAACCACATATAGATGCTGATTAATTCCTCATAGACACTCTGCTTGCAATTTTGTTAGCTGTCACTTGGTGCCTGTTGATGGATGCTTAGGCTCAGTGGATGGGTTCTCCTCAGGCATGGATAATTGAAAGAATCATAAGACCATATGATCCCTCAATACTGCTATTTCTATTAAAAGACAACACTTTATTTTTAAAGTATTCTTTCATTTACCCTTTCTAATTACTATCCTTTGTCAAACATGTTATATTGCCATGTAGAAGCAAAGGTTAAGATATAGAAATAACTAAGTAAAAGTTAAGTAATATCTCCCACATAAGTCAATATTTTAAAGTCACTTTTTAATCTTAACACAATTTTCCTTTTTATTCTAAATTGACATATTTAATGTAATTTGCAGTTATTCAATAAATTGAAATGACCTTATCTTCTAAACTCTCTCTAGCATTCCATCCATTTTGCTTATATGTGAGTTCTGATCAAACTTTCTACTTCCTTACAGATGAGATAGTTCATTAATTTTGTTCTCACAAACCAGATAAATTATCTGAAAACTCTGCTTAAAGTGCTTTTCCTCAATTTTTTTTTAAATAAAATTCTCAAAATACTGTTAAGAAAGGGGGAGATGTTAGGTTCTTACTAAGTGCTAATGAGATAATGAGATATTAGGCTTTTACTAAGTGCTAAGTCGGTACTTAACAATTTTCTAATTCAGGCCTTTCCTGGGAATTTGACTTGTGAATTCCTGGGGAAGAGCTTGTGTGCTTAGGAGGAGCAAGTTCATTGGTTGAAGTAACTCTTCCCAGAAGCCCTTGCATTATCCCACGCCCATTCTCTGGGAGGATAAAGAGGGCAGCTCTGGAGGAAAAAAGTGAGTCTCTGCTCTAGACCAGGCTTGACGTGGCTCTCTGCAGGAAGGGAAGTCACTTCTCTGGACGAGAGTTAACGGCAACTGTCTGGAGACAATGGTTCTCTATAGGAAGAAGAATCTGTCTGAGAGATTTGAGTTGACACAGCAGATCTCCTCCCAGAGAATGGGCATGGGATAATGCAAGGGCTTCTGGGAAGAACCACTTCAACCAATGAACTTGCTCCTCCCAAGCATGCAAGCTCTATCCCAGGAATTCACAAGTCAAACTCCCAGGAAAGGCCAGAACTAGAAAATTGTCAAGTACCGACTTAGCACTTAATAAGAACCTAATATCTTATTATCTCATTAGCACTTGGTAAGAACCTAACAAAATACCCCTTTGTATTCTTTTAAATTCCAAACTATAAATAGAATATCCCCTAAACAAATAAAAGCACATTTCTCTCCAGTTTTTTTTTTTTTTCTAACTCAAAAATACTGCTGTGAGGGCATGAGTAGAGCTAGATTACATTCCTGGGAGTTAAAGAATCATGGTTAGGTTTGATATAAAGGTGGGTAATGTATTTACAAAGAGAGCTATTTTTGTGGTGGTTTTTCTAGTGGTATCTTTTTTTTAAAATTTTATTTATAAAATTTTTTTCACAGTAAATATGCATGAGTAATTTTTTTATAACATTATCCCTTGTATTCATTTTTCCACATTATCCCCTCCCTCCCTCTACTCCCTCCCCTTCATGACAGACAATCCCAAACATTTTACATGTGTTACAGTATAACCTAGATACAATATATGTGTGTAAATACCATTTTTTGTTGCACATTAAGTATTAGATTCCAAAGGTATAAGTAACCTGGGTAGATAGACAGTAGTGCTAATAATTTACATTCACTTCCCAGTGTTCCTTCTCTGGGTGTAGTTGATTCTGTCCATCATTGATCAATGGGGAGTGAGTTGGATCTTCTTTATGTTGAAGATTTCCACTTCTATCAGAATACATCTTCATACAACATTGAAGTGTACAGTGATCTTCTGGTTCTATCCATTTCACTCAGCAGCAGTTGATGTAAGTCTCTCCAAGCCTCTCTGTATTCCTCCTGCTGGTCATTTCTTACAGAACAATAATATTCCATAAACTTCATATACCATAATTTACCCAACCATTCTCCAATTGATGGACATCCATTCATCTTCCAGTTTCTAGCCACTATGAAAAGAGCTGCCACAAACATTTTGGCACATACAGGTCCCTTTCCCTTCTTTAATATCTCTTTGGGATATAAGCCCAGTAGTAGCACTGCTGGATCAAAGGGCAGGCACAATTTGATAACTTTTTGGTCATAGTTCCAAATTGCTCTCCAGAATGGTTAGATTCTTTCACAGCTCCACCAACAATGTATTAGTGTCCCAATTTTCCCACATCCCCTCCAACATTCATCATTATTTGTTCCTGTCATCTTAGCCAATCTGACAGGTGTGTAGTGGTATCTCAGAGGTGTCTTAATTTGCATTTCTCTGATCAGTAGTGATTTGGAGCACTCTTTCATATGAGTGGATATAGTTTCAATTTCATCATCTGAGAATTGTCTGTTCATATCCTTTGACCATTTATCAATTGGAGAATTGTTTTATTTCTTATAAATTAGGGTCAGTTCTCTATATATTTTGGAAATGAGACCTTTATCAAAACAAAGAGAGCTATTAAAATGTAAAACAGACTGCCTTTAGAGACAGCAGATTTGCAGTAACTGTTTGTCTTCAAAGACTTAAAGTCTACTTCTCAGATAGGCTTTTGTTCCAGGTATAATTTAGAGCATATAACCACCAAAATCTCTTCCAACTCTGTAATTTTGTAAAACACTAATTACAATAAGGCAAAAAGATAATAAAAACCCAGCTATTTTCCAATTTTTCTTCCTCTCTTTTTTAGTAATAATTAATAACAAAGTTGTGTTAAATCAATTATTTGCTACAGCCTACAGATTACCAACCTACTGTCCTGATCTGTTTGTTTTAACTTGAGATTTGAATTTGTCTTTTGATTTTATTTCAATTAAATATCATTTAAATATACCATTAGGCCCAAACACAACAACTTTACAATATGATTTCACAATAGCTTCCTCACGTACTTAAACAACTTTATGTTCTTCACATAAATACATGGAAGTCAAGAAGTAAGATTCAAGAACACAAGAACTTTTATAAAGGAGAATTACCAAATGATCATAGTTTCCCATTTTTATATTGCTGCAGGGATTAGAAATTATTGTTCTTATAATAGCATTGTGAAGTGGATAATGCAACTTAAGCTCAGAGTAATAAAATGATTTGTCATGATCAGATAACTGGAAAAGTGATGAAGTCTAAACTCAAACTCAAGTTCTGAAAGTCTCAAGTCCAGTGGTCTTTTAAAGTACCACATTGTCAAACTATAAGTTAATAGTATATAAATCATAGCAAAAAGGAAAAAATGTACTTGAAATAACATCACTTAACAAGTAACATTAATGTGGTTGTCCTTCAAACTACAAAACATCAGCAACAACAATAACAACTATCTGTAAAAGGAAAGTAAGTTTGTTCTAGATGTCTCACAGCCACCTGAGTTATTCATTCTAAATGATGCAAATAGACTTAAAATGTAGAGAAGGCCAGTAACACAGAGAGAATTTTATGAGTAGATTGGATTTAGGATAGCTAGAATCTAAGGGGGTGGGGGGGAACATAAGGCAGAAACAAAAGACTTAAAGATGGGCAGGACCATGGATAGCTCAGGAGGGGATTATACTATCTTTGTTTTCTTGAAAATGTCTTTATGATTGGAGGATTTATTCCCTTTTGCTGTTTATGTAAAGTCATACCTTGTTTCATTATAATTTGTTTTATTATGCTTTGCAGCTGTTGTGGGGTTTATTTATTTTTAATTTATTATTTTTTCATTTTTAAGAAATTGAAGGTAGTGTATGGGGGGGCGGAGCCAAGATGGCGGAGAAGAAACACACGACTCAGTGAACGTCCTCACTCCCTCACAACCAATTAGATAAATTAAGTCTCAAAATTAGTTCAGGACTGATAGATACCACAGGAACTGGAAGCACGACTTACCAGCTGAAGAGAATCTGGAGTTTCAACAGGAAAGGTCAGTTCTCAGGGGAGGAATAAGAAAGACCAGCACAGACGGTGGGGTAGGGGCACACTGCGCCCATTGCGCTGGGAGGGGCTCTGGGATCAGAGAAGCCACTGAGGTAAAGGAATCTGGCACAGGCTGTTAGCTCTTCTCTGCTAATTATTTAGCAGTTCAGAAGAGAAAGCCAAAATATTTTAAAACTCAGATTAGATTTTCCCCGATCCTGGGGGGTGACTCAGCTGACTCGGCACCAGGGGGTGTGGCCACAGCTACCTCCTGAGAATAGTTAAGAGACTGACAAGTGGGTGGATACGGCCCAAGGCAACACACACTGCCTAGCTTAGCTGGAGGGAGTGGAACTCAGCTCCAGGAAGTCCCAGAGAAGCAGAACCTTTGAACTAGGGACCGCGGTTTCTGGCAGACACTTCCAGTTTGAGCGCAGGGGCTTCTCAGGTCACCTGCTGCAGACACCCACTCCCCACCCGGACACATACGCTGGGCTTCCTACAGTCTTCACTATTCTACGCCCTAGAAGCACAGTAGTGCTAATCACCTCTGAGGCACTTCCAGGGAGGGGGTGGGGAACTCTCTCCCAGAGCTCTATCTTAGCTCCGGCGCAGGGGCCACTGCATCCATCCGGTCTGGGAGGAAGCTGGTAAATAAGTAAATAATTTCCTACCCCAGGGACAGACCCCAAAACATTTTTTAAGTATGAGCAAAAAAGCTAGAAAAACTATAGATTCCTTCTATACAGAGAAAGAGCGGGTATCCAACCCCGAGGAAGTTAACAGCAAAGATTCAGAAGATAACAACCTAAAGGGGAACGATTCCTGCCCCCCATCACATAACTCTCTCCTAGAAGAAGCTCTTAAAAAATTGAGGGAGATAGAAGAAAAATGGGGAAAAGAAAGGGAAGTTATGATAGAGAGTAACAACGTCCTGAAATTGGAGTTGGAAAAAATAAAGAATTCACAGGAGATGCAGGGAAACAAAATTAGTGAATTAGAAAAGGTTAAAAAAAAAGGAAAGTAGGATTTCTGAATTGGAAAAGATAAAAAAGTCTCAAGAAAATAGAATTTCTGAATTGGAAAAAGAAAATAATTCTCAAAAAAAAAAATTAGGGAAATGGAAAAAAATTCAATAGAGCAAAATAATTCATTTAAAAACGAAATTGGGCATTTACAAAAAGAACTAAAAACTGTGAAAGAAGAAAATAACTCCTTAAAAGTCAGGATGGAACAAATAGAAATGAATGATTCACAGAGAACCCAAGAATCAGTCAAACAAAACAAAAAAAATGAGAAGCTGGAGAACAACATCAAATACTTACTGGGAAAATCTATAGACCTGGAAAATAGATCTAGGAGAGATAATCTGCGGATTATTGGACTTCCAGAAAACTATGACCAAAAAAAGAGCCTAGATTCTATTTTACAGGAAATTATCAAAGAGAACTGTCCAGAGATAATAGAAACAGAAGGGAAAGTAGATGTGGAAAGAATTCATCGAACTCCTTCTGAAATAGACCCTAAAAAAAGAACACCACGGAATATTGTGGCTAAGCTGCAGAATTACCACACAAAGGAGAAAATCCTGCAAGCAGCTAGAAAAAAACAATTTAAATACCAAGGTGCCACAATAAGGGTCACCCAAGATCTGGCTGCCTCCACATTAAAAGATAGAAGGGCCTGGAACCTGATATTCCGTAAGGCAAAAGATCAAGGACTGCAACCAAGAATGAACTACCCAGCTAAGTTTAGCATCTTTTTCCATGGAAGAAGATGGTCATTCAATGAAACAGAGGAATTCTATATGTTTCTAAGAAAAAAACCAGACTTAAACAAAAAATTTGATCTACATCCACAAGACTGAAGAGAAACAGAAAAAGGTACACAGAACCCTTGAGAACTGTAACTCTGTTGTGGGTATATAAAAAATACTCAAGGATAATTTGATTTTACTGTTATAAAAGAAAAAAAAAGGGGGGTGTAGTAAAGGGAAGGAGGTCGGTTCAGAAAAAGGGGAAGGAGTGATAAAAAGAGGGAAACTACATCCCAGGAAGAGACATAGAAAATACACCATATCTGAGGGAACTTAGTGAGGGGGAGAATCATTGTGTGAATCTTACTCTCATCAGAAGAGGCTCAAAGAGTAAATAATTAACATATTTGTTTTTCAGAGAATTTTCTCTCACCTCATTAAAAGGGGGGAGAGGAAAAGGGAAAAGGAAAAGGAGAATAAGTGAAGGGACTTGGAGGGAGGGGGGAGGGATCCTAAAAAAAAAAAAAAAAAAAAAAAGAGGGAGGGTTGTGCGTCACAAGGGGGGGTCTGTAAATTAAATATCGGGGAGGGGGATCAGGGGGGTCAAGGGAA
This sequence comes from Sminthopsis crassicaudata, assembly GCF_048593235.1. Classification (NCBI taxonomy): domain Eukaryota; kingdom Metazoa; phylum Chordata; class Mammalia; order Dasyuromorphia; family Dasyuridae; genus Sminthopsis; species Sminthopsis crassicaudata. The sequence goes on along the minus strand of NC_133618.1, from coordinate 13,776,779 downwards.
AAAAGCATAATCTGGGGATAATACGATGGCAGGAAATACAGAATTAGTAATTTTAACTGTAAATGTAAATGGGATGAACGATCCCATCAAACGGAGACGGATAGTAGATTGGATCAAAAAGCAGAACCCTACAATATGTTGCCTACAGGAAACACACTTAAAGCAGGGAGATACATACAGAGTAAAGGTAAAAGGTTGGAACAGAGCCTATTATGCTTCAGGTAAAGCCAAAAAAGCAGGGGTAGCTATCCTTATCTCAGATCAAGCAAAAGCAGAAGTAGATCTCGTTAAAAAAGATATGGAAGGAAACTATATCCTGCTGAAAGGTAGCATAAATAATGAAGCCATATCAATACTAAACATATATGCACCAAGTGGTATAGCATCTAACTTTCTAAAGGAAAAGTTAAGAGAACTGCAAGAAGAAATAGACAGTAAAACTATAATAGTGGGAGATCTCAACCTTGCACTCTCAGATTTAGACAAATCAAACCACAAAACAAACAAGAAAGAAATTAAAAAAGTAAATAGAACATTAGAAAAACTAGGTATGATAGACCTTTGGAGAAAACTGAATGGCAATAGGAAGGAATATACTTTCTTCTCAGCAGTCCATGGATCCTATACAAAAATTGACCATATACTAGGACATAAAGATCTCAAAATTAAATGTAGGAAGGCAGAAATAATAAATGCCTTCTTCTCAGATCACAATGCAATAAAAGCTACATTCAGTAAAAAGTTAGGGGTAAATAGACCAAAAAGTAATTGGAAACTGAATAATCTCATCTTAAAGAATGACTGGGTGAAAGAGCAAATTATAGAAACAATTAACAATTTCACCCAAGATAATGATAATGATGAGACATCATATCAAAATCTTTGGGATGCAGCTAAAGCGGTAATAAGGGGAAATTTTATATCTTTAGAGGCTTATTTGAAGAAAATTGAGAAAGAGAAGATTAACGAATTGGGCTTACAACTTAAAAGGCTAGAAAAAGACCAAATTATAAACCCCCAACCAAAAATTAAACTCGAAATACAAAAATTAAAAGGAGAAATCAATAAAATTGAAAGTAAAAAAACCATTGAATTAATAAATAAAACCAAGAGTTGGTTTTATGAAAAAGCCAATAAAATAGATAAACCTTTGGTAAATTTGATCAAAAAAAAGAAAGAGGAAAATCAAATTGATAGTCTTACAAATGAAAAGGGGGATCTTTCCACCAATGAAGAGGAAATTAGAGAAATAATAAGGAGTTACTTTGCCCAACTTTATGCCAATAAATTTGATAACTTAAGTGAAATGGATGACTTCCTCCAAAAATATAGGCTCCCTAGATTAACAGAGGAGGAGATAAATTGCTTAAATAGTCCCATTTCAGAAAAAGAAATAGAACAAGCTATTAATCAACTCCCCAGGAAAAAATCCCCAGGGCCAGATGGATTCACATGTGAATTCTACCAAACATTTAAAGAACAATTAGCCCCAATGTTATATAAATTATTTGAAAAAATAGGGGATGAAGGAGTCCTACCAAATTCCTTTTATGACACAGACATGGTACTGATACCTAAACCTGGTAGATCGAAAACTGAGAAAGAAAATTATAGACCAATCTCCTTAATGAATATTGATGCTAAAATCTTAAATAAGATATTAGCAAAAAGACTTCAGAAAATCATCTCCAAGATAATACACTATGATCAAGTAGGATTTATTCCAGGAATGCAGGGCTGGTTTAATATTAGGAAAACTATTAATATAATTGACCATATTAATAATCAAATTAATAAGAACCATATGATCATCTCAATAGATGCAGAAAAAGCATTTGACAAAATCCAACATCCATTCCTACTAAAAACTCTTGAGAGTATAGGAATAAATGGATTATTCCTTAGAATAATCAGGAGTATATATTTAAGACCGTCAGTAAGCATAATATGCAATAGAAATAAACTGCAACCTTTCCCAGTAAGATCAGGAGTGAAACAAGGTTGCCCACTATCACCATTACTATTCAATATAGTACTAGAAACGCTAGCCTCGGCAATAAGAGCCGAGAAAGAGATTCAAGGAATTAGAGTAGGAAATGAGGAAATCAAACTATCACTTTTTGCAGATGACATGATGGTATACTTAGAGAACCCCAAAGACTCTGCTAAAAAGCTACTAGAAATAATTCAAAATTTCAGCAAAGTGGCAGGATACAAAATAAATCCACATAAATCCTCGGCATTTTTATATATCACTAACAAAATGCAACAGCAAGAGATACAAAGAGAAATTCCATTCCAAACAAATGTTGAGAGTATAAAATATTTGGGAATCCATCTACCAAAGAAAAGTCAGGAATTATATGAGAAAAATTACAAAACACTTGCCACAAAAATAAAATCAGATTTAAATAATTGGAAAGACATTCAGTGCTCTTGGATAGGCCGAGCAAATATAATAAAGATGACAATACTCCCCAAACTAATCTATTTATTTAGTGCTATACCAATCAGACTCCCAAGAAACTATTTTAATGAACTAGAAAAAATAACAACAAAATTCATATGGAAGAATAAAAGGTCAAGAATTGCAAGGGAACTAATGAAAAAAAACTCAGAGGAAGGTGGTCTAAGTGTACCTGATCTAAAGCTATATTATATAGCAGCAGTCACCAAAACCATTTGGTATTGGCTAAGAAATAGGCCGGTAGATCAGTGGAACAGATTAGATACAAAGGACAAAAAAGGGTACATCTATAGCAATCTAATCTTTGACAAACTCAAAGATTCCAACATTAGGGATAAAAATTCATTATTCGGAAAAAACTGTTGGGAAAACTGGAAATTAGTATGGCAGAAATTAGATATGGATCCACACTTAACACCATATACCAAGATAAGATCAAAATGGGTCCATGATTTAGTCATAAAGAGGGAGATAATAAATAGATTAGAGGAACAGAGGATAATCTACCTCTCAGACTTGTGGAGGAGGAAGGAATTTATGACCAGAGGAGAACTAGAGATCATTATTGATCACAAAATAGAAGATTTTGATTACATCAAACTAAAAAGTTTCTGTACAAATAATACTAATGCAAACAAGATTAGAAGGGAAGTAACAAATTGGGAAAATATTTTTAAAAACAAAGGTTCTGATAAAGGTCTCATTTCCAAAATATATAGAGAATTGACCATAATTTATAAGAAACCGAACCATTCTCCAATTGATAAATGGTCAAGGGATATGAACAGACAATTCTCAGAGGAAGAAATTGAAACTATATCCACTCACATGAAAGAGTGTTCCAAATCACTACTGATCAGAGAAATGCAAATTAAGACCACTCTGAGATACCACTACACACCTGTCAGATTGGCTAAGATGACAGGAACAAATAATGACAAATGTTGGAGGGGATGTGGGGAAATTGGGACACTAATACATTGCTGGTGGAGTTGTGAAAGAATCCAGCCATTCTGGAGAGCAATCTGGAATTATGCCCAAAAAGTTATCAAACTGTGCATACCCTTTGACCCAGCAGCGCTACTACTGGGATTATATCCCAAAGAAATACTAAAGAGCGGAAAGAGACATATATGTGCCAAAATGTTTGTGGCAGCTCTTTTTGTTGTAGCTAGAAACTGGAAGATGAATGGATGTCCATCAGTTGGAGAATGGTTGGGTAAATTGTGGTATATGAAAGTTATGGAATATTATTGCTTGGTAAGAAATGACCAGCAGGAGGAATACAGAGAGGGTTGGAGAGACTTAAATCAACTGATGCTGAGTGAAATGAGCAGAACCAGAAGATCACTGTATACTTCAACAACAATACTGTATGAGGATGTATTCTGATGGAAGTGGAAATCTTCAACATAAAGAAGATCCAACTCACTTCCAGTTGATCAATGATGGACAGAGGTAGATACACCCAGAGAAGAAACACTGGGAGGGGAATGTAAATTGTTAGCACTACAATCTGTCTGCCCAGGTTGCATGTACCTTCGGATTCTAATGTTTATTGTGCAACAAGAAAATGATATTCACACACATGTATTGTACTTAGACTATATTGTAGCACATGTAAAATGTATGGTATTGCCTGTCGTCGGGGGGAGGAAATAGAGGGAGGGGGGGTAATTTGGAAAAATGAATACAAGGGATAATATTATAAAATATATATATATATATATATATAATAAAAAAAAAAAAAAAAAAAAAAAAAAAAAAGAAATTGAAGGTTTGTGGCAGTCCAGCAAGTCTGCAACATTTTCCAACAGTATTTGCTTTCATCGTGTCTCTGGATCACATTTTGGTATTTATCACAATATTTAAATATTTTAATTATTATTATGTGTTCTGTGATGGTCTATAATTGGTGGGCTTTGATGTTACTATTTTAATTGTTTGGAGGCACAGCTGTCCGTGTGCATATTTAACGGTAATCTTAATCTATAAATATGTGTGTTCTGACCACTCCACCTACCAAATATTCTCATTATTCTTCCTTTCCTTTGGCCTCCTTATTTCCTGAGACACAAAAATATTGAAATTATATTAGGTAACAATATGACAGCTATCTCAAAATGAAAAAGTTAATTGTTAAGACAGGTTCATTGTTGTTTTATTTTAAGAAATTGCCACAACCACTATCATCATGCAATAGCCATTCACATCAAGGCGATATCCTTTGCCAACAAAAAAGATTATGACACACTGAAGACTCAGATAAGGGTTAGTGTTTTTAACAATAATGTATTTTTTAAATGACAGCATATACATTTTAGACATAATATTATTACATACCTAAAATGCTATATAGTATAGTATAAACATGAATTTTCTATATACTAGAAAAGAAAAAAAAGAAATGTGTGACTTGTTTTCTTGCTTTATTGTGATGTTCCATAACAGTATCTCTGAGGTATACTGCTATATATCAGGGTACTTGGTTTACTCTGATCACTAAATACTACTATCCCTATTGTTATTAGGCAAAAATAGAACAATAAATTTTGGATTATTATTCATAAATTAATGGCTTTTTAGCAACTGAATAAAACTTCGGAATAAAACAGATACAAGTTCATTTTTTCTTAGCTCAATGAAATGATCTTAAGGACAATTCCAATATAATAGGATGATGATGGCCATGCACCTCATTTCTTCCCACATACTTTTTTTTTCTTGTGATATGCCTTTATATATCCAAAACATTTCTTTTAAAATTATGTAAAAAATAAACAGAGGTGAAATCAAGATGGTGAGTTATGGGAAGCAACCCAGCTGATCCCTCTCAATATTCCACCACAAAAAACTTTAAAATGATGTCTAAAATCAAAATTTTTGGGTGACAGAGTCAATTAAATTATTGGGATAAGATATTTTTTCTAGCCTGAGAAACTTTAAGAGATTAGCAACAGATGTTTCTGAACACTGGGATGGAAGCTTATCTGGAGCCATGCCGTGTTTACAGGCTACAGCAGAAGCAGAAAGATCAGCTTTGAGGAATCCCACTCCAGAGATAGCAAGAGGGTTGGACAATTGGTCTGAAATAGATTACAGAGGACCATTTTTTTTTTCTGGCACAGGGTATAGTTGGTTCTGATTGGCAACCATTTTGCCCATCTGCAGTTCTGGTTCACAGTTGCATGGCAGAAAGGAGCATTGGTGATCAGGTACAAAGGAAATGGACCACTGGTTAGAATTTCAAGGAAAAAGAAAGAGCACTCACCCTTGCAGGGTACAACCACACATTTCTCTGTATCAAACCACCTTAGAAGCATTAAAAAGTTTCAAACCTCCAACTCCTAACTCTAACAACAAAAACACCAAAAAGCCTGAAGTTTGAGACAGTGACTTCCTATCACATGCTAAGAAGAGTTTGACTTTAACATTAAAGTTCAGTTAAGATATAGGCTGAAAAAAAAGAACAAACCACCACTCTCAAAACAAAATAATTTGACCACAAAAACCTGGAATAGAAGACTTAAGACATGAACTCAGAAACAAACAATGTAACAACAGCTACAAAAAATAGCTTCCAAGAAAACTGCTAATTGGACCCATGCCCAATTAGAATTCTTGGAACAGTTAAAGAAAAATTCAAAGAGGTAATGGAAAAACTAGGGAAAGAAATGTCAGTGTTGCAAGAAAATTATGAACAGAGATTTAACAGCTTGTTAAAAGAGGCAAAAAATACTGATGAAATACAGTAGGGAGTTGCAATTTTCTTTGCCAGGTCACTTTAAAAATGAGGAAACTGAAGCAAACAAGTTTAAGTGACTTGTTTAAGTTCACAGAGCTCATAAGTGTCAAGAGAGTATATTTTAGCTCGGGAAGATGAGTCTTCCTGAGATTAGGTTTGGCACTCTCTTCACTGTGCCACTTAACTATTCCATTAACTTGGTACAGATGTCTCATCTCATAGATTTAAAAGAAGTCAGAAATTCAGATACAGAGTGGAGAGTTAATAACTTTAAAATTATTTACAAATTATTATCCTTCTGATCCTCACAGTAAACCTGTTTATTATTTCCATTTTTATAGATAAGGATATAGTGGTAAACTGAGGTGAAGTGACTACTTCAGAATCACATTGTTAATAAATATCTGGGACTGAATTTGACCTCACTTTTTTTCTAAGCCCATCATTCTACTATATTCTCTAGCTCAGTATTTCAGAACATCTGAATAGAAACCAGGATCTTAGTGAGAAAAAATATATTAAAAGATAATGAAAAACAAAACAAAATAAAAATGAAAGTATAATCAATCAGTCTAATGATAAAAGAGGCACCAAAAGTAAGTGAAAAATGAACACCTTAAAAGGTATTGGTGTGAATGGAAAAGATATTTATTTAAAAAAACACACTGAAAAAAACATTTCTCTAAAAATTAGAATTGGGCAAATGGAAGCTATTTTTTGTCCTTCATTCTCAAAAAGGACTATGGCATGCAAGTAAATTGGATTTAAGTAAAGGAGGGCTGTTCAAAGTAATTAGCTACACTTTCCCCTTCAGAGTCATATGGATCCAGTGGCAAGATCTCAATGAGTATGACTAAATAGAGATGGCTCTCCATGTAGTGGAAAGTTTTTTTTGTTGTTTTTTTTTTAATTTTTTATTATTATATATATATATATATATATATTTTATAATATTATCCCTTGTATTCATTTTTCCAAATTATCCCCCCCTCCCTCTATTCCCTCCCCCCGATGACAGGCAATCCCATACATTTTACATGTGTTACAATATAGACTAGGTACAATACATGTGTGCGAATATCATTTTCTTGTTGCACAATAAACATTAGAATCCGAAGGTACATGCAACCTGGGCAGACAAATATTAGTGCTAACAATTTACATTCACTTCCCAGTGTTTCTTCTCTGGGTGTAGCTACCTCTGTCCATCATTGATCAACTGGAAGTGAGTTGGATCTTCTTTATGTTGAAGATTTCCGTAGTGGAAAGTTTTAAACTAAGTTCTTTACCAAGTCTTACAAGTTTTAGTTGGAGCCATCTTCCAATCAATGATTAAACCAGTTAAGAAATAAGTGGGAAAATGGCCTCTTCTACCTGGGCAAAAAAAAAAAAAAAATCAATCTGGGTCAGGAGGATTGGAAACCTTCTGAAAAATACATAAACAATTACTATTTAACACTCACTCTGAGCCAATCAGGGCCCAACAATGATCAATTGGTACTTAACTTAGGACATACTATTGGCCAGTAAATAAGAGCTAGAGAAATTTTAAGGCATGGTCCTTAAAAAAGAAATTGAACCCATAAATATCAGTAGTCAAAATTTATATTCCATTGGGCAGATATCTCTTAGGTTAGAGCAATTGGAAGTTTCTGACTTCATGAAGCACTCAAGAAATTATAAAACAAAATCAGTATAATGAACAATAGAAGAAAATGAAAAATATCTCATCTGAAAAAACAACTGACCTAGAAAACAGATCAAGGACAGATAATTTAATAAATATCATGCTAACTAAAAGCTATTATTTAAAAAGAGAGTGTAGGCAGAGTATGGCAAGAAATTATCAAAGAAAAGTGCCTTATACCTTAGATTTGAAGTTGAACTAGGGATAGAAAAAATACACTAATAACTTCCTGAAAGAAATTTCAAAATAAAAACATTCAAAATTATAGACAAATACCAGAGCCCACAGGTCAAAGAGAAAATCCTTTAAATACCCATAAATAAATAATTCAAATATCATGAAATGGGGGAGGAAATGTGAGGAAGGGAAAAAAAAATTGAAACAAAAACCATTAAAAGAATTTTGAAAATAATAAAGTAAAATTAAAGAATGAAAGCATTCTGCAAGGAATAAGAAAATAAGAATATTTGTTCTAACAATATCTATTAGAAATGTTGTTCTTTATGTATAACACACACTATAGACATACATACACATACACTTCTATGCACATATATTTGTACTTAAATATATAATATGTATTTGTGTGTGAATAATATTCCCAGCTATTTAAGGGTAACTGAGATGATTCTTCACTTCTGATATAATTTATTTATTGAATTTTTATTGTAATTCTGGGTTTTTTCTTTACAGTTGAAAAATTAGTTTTCTAATTATGGAAGAATGAGTGTTTGGAAAATAATTCCAAATAAATAATCATGTATTTCATAGGTTTTAATTATTGGCAATATAAAAAATATTTATCAATATCTATAATTTCCACAGCAAACATTTCTAAAGTTTTAATTGTTGCTGTTGTTCATTGTCAAGTAGATATGTAACCTCATTTGTTTGGGAATTTCTTACAAGAATTCACATTAAAAAAAAAAAAAAAAAAGATATCCTTATTTGAAAGTTATCTATCTCAATTAAAATTGCAGACTATTTCCTATCTTTTTGAATTTTGCAATGTTAAATTACAGCTAAAATGTAAGTTCTAGAATTAATCCTTCTCATCCCTAATTTAATTTTAATTTCTTCCATTTATTTGTTATTTCTTGTTGTATCATGGCTTGTTTGTACATAGCCATTTAAATGGCCTCCATTAGACTCTGAGGTCCATGAAAGTAAGAATTATAGTTTACCTTTCTTTTTTTATTTCTCACACTTAACACAATATTTGACAAATGTATGTTTAATCAATGATGGGATAAGTGATTTCATTTGTCCTTATTAAAAGAAAGACAGTACAGTAGAATGTAATGCAAATTAGATTTGGAAATAGAAGAGCAGATTTCAAATACCACATCTGCATGACCTAGGATATGTTTCACTTTCTCAAGATCCTATATTACATGAAGCAATTGGACTCACAATCTTTTCAGGATCTTTATGGTTCTGAATCTGCAAACCAATAAGTTTAGACAGTGAATGAATAAGACATGGTGCCTACCTTCAAGAATCCTTCTTGTACAATCTCACTGGGAAAATAAGACCAGGATACAGAGTTATATCAATATTCACATACTAAAAATACAACAACAAGAACAAGAACAACAGGACTATTACTACTATTATTACTACTACTACTACTACTACTACTACTACTACTACTACTACTACTACTACTACTGCTACTACTACTACTACTAGAGCTCTACTACTACTACTTTTCCTACTACTACTACTAATACCACTATTACTAATAGCACTACTATATTATTACTACTACTATTGTGATTAATATTTAAATGGAGGCTAGAAGCTACTATTTATACTACAGCTTGTAGATAGATCGCTATTGGCCTACCCTCCAGGAGATTACAATTTAATTGGAAGAAAAAAACAAACAAACAAAAGGAGGCAGAAAGTAATGCCAAAAAGGGTGAAGGGAGAGACCAGGGGTCCCCAGCATAGAAGCGTCTTGTGCCATGGAGTTGAAGGCAAGCAAAATATCAGATACAGAATGCAAGAGAATAAAAACTCTAGTTTCTGACCTCTATAAATGAAGGCATTAGAAAGAGTTTGCCACCCTACTCTCCAGCTTTCCAGTCAAATCGAAGAAGAGGCTAAAGGACGCGGTGTTAGTCCAAGGTTGAGTTAGCAGCAATGATAAGATTAGAGGTGATGAGTTCTATAAATAAAAGAAAAGAAAACACGTTATTCCTAAACTATAGTGAGAAGGATATTGGATATGTTACAGAAGCTTAAGCAATTCTAAACATGCTAGGAAAATGCTGTTGCTCCTGGCAGTACTTATATTATCTTTCAGTTCATCAAAGCACAGATTAGCAGCAACTACAGATGATCCCCTTCAGTGCTTCAATGTTAAATGTCCTCTGGGGAAATTTAAAGAACAGACTTCCTGGAACTCACAATAAGGACCATGTGTAGAGAGAGAAAAATCTCCCTGCCCGCCTCCATCCATCCCCTCTGTTACTTAACTTAGAAGGCCTAACTCAGCTCCAAGTGTGCATATATCATCACTTCCAATATCCCTTTGCAGTTTATTCTTTTCTTGAAGATTATGACCTGAATTTCAAAGTCAGAAGCTTGTATTTATCATTATTTAGAAAGAGAAATTTCTATGCTGATTTCACACACATTTCAAGGAATATATACCTAAAATTAGAGTACAATTTCATTGAATTTGATACAATTAGTTGAAATTTAATAGTAATTCACACAGGGGTATGTTATACCAAATTATTTTTATCATGGAAGGGAGTAGAGGGAAGAGTTTGCTATGTGTAGGAGAGGGTTGACAACACTGTAGGAAAGATTGAACCCAGAGAAAAGATGGTGAAGTAAGGCGGGGTCTCACCTGAACTCTCTCAAATTAACTCTCAAATTACCTCCAAACAACTTTCATCTCAACATGAATAATATAGTGAGAGAATCAATAAAAGGATGAAACAAAACAATTTTCTAGCACAAGACAACTTAAAACATCGCAGGAAAAGGCTGTACCACTAAGGACTTTATAGGTGCCATCCAGACAACCAGCAGCAACCCCAACCCTAAAACAGGCCAACATTGAGGTGTTATGGTCCACAGCATAACCCGTGCAGCAAGGATCCATGATGTAGTTCAAAAAGCTGATGACAATGTCTCTTCTATCCCTAGAGTAGAGCACACTTTTCACCTAAAGCTAAAAAGTCAAGAAATAAGCTGAAAAATGAGTAAAAAAAAACAAAATAACTTTTTCATAGAAAGTTACTAAAATGAAAGGGAAGACAAAAACATAAACTCGGAAGAGGACAACAATGTCAAAATGGCTGCACAAGATGCCACAAAGAAACAAACATCCCATAATAGCTCAAAAAGGATTTTAAAAAGAAAATAAGAGATGTCAAAAAAATGGAGAGAAATCAGTGTGAATAAATGTATGCAAGTATGTAAGATTACATAAATCTCATTATGTAGTCATTAGCATACATAAATATGCATGTATGTATGTGTATATGTATACTAAGGAAACAAAATTAAAAGAATCAAAAAAATAGAAGAATATGTGGAATATCTTATTGGAACCTCAATTGACATGGAAAATATGTCCAGAAGAGGATATTTGAGAATTATTTCCTACCCAAAAGCTACAATAAAGAAAGTCTAGAAACCATATTCCAAAAATAAAGTAAGAAAACTGCCCTGATATATGTTGCAGAGGGGAAAATAGAAGTTGAAAACATTCATCAATCACCTCTGGAAAGAGATCCTGACATAAAAAAACTCCAGGAATATTATATGCAAATACCACAGTTTTTAATTCAAGGAGAAAATATTGCAGGTATGCCTTAAAGTTGGTGAAGAGGGGTGGGTACATCAAAGTGGAAATGGCATGATATGCTGTTGATTAGAGAAAGTTTGCTATCTTTTAAGAGTCTTAAAAGTTTTTGACCTCCATAAAATCTCACATTTTCTCTTGACAATCTCCAAGGAAGTACACATTATTTTATCGCATGTATGGAATTTGTTGATGCTTCTGACCCATGTCCCTTTCCACTCCACTCCCTTCTGATGTCACATTGATCTTCCTACAAAGCAGGTCTGACCATGACATCCATCCATTCTATCAACTCCAGTAACACACTAATGCTTCTAGAATCAAATAAAACATCCTCTGATTTTTAAAGTCTTTCACAATCTAGCCCTTTTTACCTTTTCAATCTTCTTATATCTTATCTTCCCACACATACACCCCATATTTTAGGACCTAGCAACATTGACTTTTATTCTTACTAGAATAAGGCATTCCATTTCTCAACTCCAGTTCCTTCACTGTCTATCCCACAAGCCTAGAAATCTTCCTCATCTCTGCCTTCTGGTTGAACTATATTCCTTTAAGGCTTAGCAAAGTTTTGCTAAATGCAAGATACATATACACACATGCATGTATACATATACAAACATACATGCTAACAACTCCATGATTCATTATATATGTATACATGTATGTATACACTGATTGCTTGGTTCTTATCCTTAATTCTCTTAAAGGATCAAAAATGGCACCACTCTATTAGAGTCGTTACACTGGGTCCCACTGAGGCTGATCACACTATTACAACCTTGGAATGCTTTGCCACAGGATGAACACAAATAATATATATGAACATTTGGGGTAGATTCGGTAACTTTGAACATCTTGTGTTTTGTCTGTATATATATATATATATATATATATATATATATATATAAATAAATATATATATATTTATATATATATATACACATGTATATATATACATATATATACATATATATGTATGTATATATATACGTATATATGTATATATATACATATATATGTATAAACATATATGCATATATAAACATAGACATATATACACACTCATTTTCCCATTATTTCTACTACTTCTCTCATTTGATTTTTTAAAATTCTTTTTCAGTTCTTACAAAAGGTTTCTTTTTTTTAAAGCTTCATGTACAGCTGTTTTGACACTGTTATACTTTTCTGAGCTTATGTGTTGATCTTCCCTTTTACCTTAATTACTTTGAATAATCAATTTGCAGGGTTTTTTGGATTATTTTCCAGCATATTTCTTGATTTTTTTTGTTTTTTTTTTTTTTTTTGGTTTTGCTGAGTCAATTGGGGTTAAGTAACTTGCCCAGGGTCACACAGCTAGGAAAATCCTGAGGTCAAATTTGAACTCGGGTCCTCCAGACTTCAGGGCTGGTGCTCTATCCACTGCACCACCTAGCTGCCCCATGTTTCTTGATTTTTAACTGTAAACATCCTAAACGATCTATTGTTAATTGTCCACAATTTGTCTCATAAATATTATAATTGTACTTTTTTTTCATGTCCTCTACCCCTTTGGACTGTGATCTCCTAGAGATTAGGGACATTTTTTTCTTTTTTCTTTTCTTCACATCACTAACATTTAATACATTTCCTGGAATGGAGTACAGGCTTGCAAAATACTTGTTTATTTGATTTGAAATGATTCAAATTGATAAGCCAGAGGGAGTTGAAGTTTTGGGGAAATGGAGAGCAGATCAAATTAGATAACTAGGGATAGAAGAAATTCAAAGGTAGAAAAAATGTGTTGTTCATGAAGAGTAGTACACATCTATGTTGATGATTATGTTACATGTTCTGTATATAGGGATATAAGTAGAATCAATATCTGCTTTCGTTACCACATTAAACAAAATGTATGCCAAAATATAAAGTACCTTTAAGGTAAGAGCAGAACTTTAAAAATTCAAAGGAGCAAGAAAGCCTCAACAATGCAATCCTGGAATGAGTCTTACAAGAAACTAGGGATTCAAAGATATAAAAAATGAAAAGGGAAAGAATTCCAGGAATAGGGGATATTGTACTCAAAATGACAAAAAGAAAAGATTGAATGTCAAAGATAGAAAAGAGCAAAGAGGTCAATTTGGTTGAAATATAACATGTGTAAAAGGGAGAATCCAACAATATCAGTTATAGAATTAAAAGGTTGAGTAGATTTAGACTGTGAGGAATATCCCAAGCTAAATGCTACTCTTTGTTTTATGGTCTGGAAGCAAGGAGGAAACACTGAAAATTTTATCTGGAAAGTAATAAGATTTGATACAGAATTTAAGATGATCAGGTTAGTAGTTCTGAATAAGAGAGATTAGAAAAGAAAGAGCAATGAGGTAATGAAACTAATTAGGAGGTCATTACAATAATCCAGGCTAAAGGTGATGAGGAACTAAATGAAAGTGATGGTGGTGGGAATTGGATGAAATTAATGTACACACATTTACCAATTTGTAATGATAGTATTCAAAACTTTCAAAACTTTTAGAAGAGATACATGCAGAGAGAAAGGGACAGAAAAACAGAGAGAGAAAGAGAAAGAAAAAGAGTGTCATAGAAAAACAGAGATAAAGACAGAGACAGAGACAGAGAAAGTGGAGACTCTGAAGATGAGCTTGTGTAGTTGGAAAAACAGCTTGCTTTCATTGATAATACTGTGGCATCTGGGCATGGGGAGGAGTACTGATTTTATTCTGATGATCTGCATTCAAATTCTCTGTCATATAATTATTTTCCATATAGCTCTAAGTAAATCATTATCTTTCCTTTGGTCTTTTGTCCCTTTTATCACTTGCATCTATGATTTTCTATACTTTAACATATATGGGGAATAGGAGGAGAACATATGAATTTAGCACAGTTGAAGCCTTGGGATCTCTATGCAAAAATTTACCTGATTTCTAGGACTTTGTGGTAATTCTTTAGATTTTTCATGGATAAGTGATAAGGCGAAGAGAGTTTTCTATAGCAAGATTAGAGGAAGAGAGTTCACAACTCCTGAACAATACCTGAAGCCTTACTCTGGTTCAGAGGCAAACACTTTTTAAAAAAAATGACTTTTGCATTTGTTCAGGTTTATCTTTTTTTTTTCTAGTCAAATTGACAAGCCTTTATCCTTTTAAACATATCTTGGAAATCTTCCTAGAAAGACTGATTGCTACTGGTTTCTTTGATTGTTATGAGATGAAATAATTGCATATATAATTCATCCTGGACTTGTTCATATTACACCAGGAAAATGATTTTTTTCTGAACACACACACACACACACACACACACACACACACACACTCATAGACACACTTGCATACACACACATAGATTCTCAAATCCATGTCCTCTCCTCACCTGCATTAAAAACTTATAATAGTTCTGTGAGATGTAACACATTTTCAGTTTAATCCACTACTGTCAAAGGTTGAGATTTAAGGCATGGTGCTGGGGGATTTCTGACGTGATCTGGCAATTTTTAGGAAAGTTCTCTCATTCACATATTGAGCTAACTCACCTGCTAAGCAATCTTTCTGTCCAGGAATAGAAATCATTTAAATGAAACTCACATAAAAATGAGGACAAGTACTAATTATGCATCTGCTCAGGTTAACTAGACACTCCTCGGTGCCATGAGAGAACACACAGCCCAGTGTGGGACTGAGACCCTTGCTGAATTACAAAGACTGTCAGGCCCTTCTGTTCAATATCTTTCCTTTCTCCTCCCTATGTGAAAGCTCAGTTCTAAGTTCTTACTTTGTTTCTAAATAAATTCTTTCTTCTCTTTGATGTCCACCAGCAGGACATTACAGAACTAATTTCTTTTATAGGATCACAGCTTCAGTGCTGGAAGGAAGCTTAGAAGTCATTGGGTACAAACTCCTCTTTTTACAAAGTAGGAAACTGAGGACAGACATTGGAAATGATTTCTGTGAAGTTGCCTAGGCAGCAGGTGCCAAAGCCCAGATTTAAATTTAGTGCCTCAGAATCCCAAACCAGATTCATGGAACTATTCATGGAACCATCCTGATGCAGAGTGCTTGGAAAAAGAACATAGTCATCCCTTCACAAAGCCTGTCTGTGAAATCTATTGGGCCTAGCCACCTGAATAGAAATGGAAGTCAAGGACTAAAACTGGATTTGTCATTGTATGCAAACACACAAAAATATATATGTGTATATATTGTTAGGATTACTAGGTGAGAACTCAGGTTGTCTGGATAGTGACAAGGTGAGAATTCAGGTTGGACAATTACAAAGTGAGAACTCAGGTTGACTTGATAGAAGGAGCAAGCTCATTGGCTGAAGTGGTTCTTCTCAGAAGCCCTTGCATTATCCCACACCCATTCTCTGGGAGAATAAAAGAGAGGACACCCAGAGATAGAAGAAGACTTTGCATTACATCAGGCTTGACGCAGCTCTCTGCAGGAAGGGAAGTCACTTCTCTGGACAAGAGTTAACAGCAACTACCTGGAGACAACGGTTCACTACAGGAAGAAGAATCTGTCTGAGAGATTTGAGTAGACACAGCATATCTCTTCCCAGAGAGTGATCCGGCAGCTTCTAGAGACGACAGCTCACTACAATATATCCACATTAGTATCTCCATATCTCCATTCTCTCTCTCTCTCTCTCTCTCTCTCTCTCTCTCTCTCTCTCTCTCTCTCTCTCTCTCTCTCTCTCTCTCTCTTTCTCTCTCTCTCTCTCTCTCTCTCTCTCTCTCTCTCTTTCTCTCTCTCTCTCTCTCTCTCTCTCTCTCTCTCTCTCTCTCTCTCTCTATATATATATATATATATATATATATACATAATAACACAATATCTTTATTTTTATTGAGAGTTTAGTTCCACATTGGTCAAATCATTCATATGGGAACTCTCTCAGTCCTTGTTGAATCTTCCTACCACTTACTTCATCATATCCAAACTATTACTCAGGCCAGTGTATGGCAGTCACCTTTTTCTCCACACTCACAAGGCCACTGCTTTGCTGATGACATCATGTGTAATTTTCTTATAACCACCTAATTGCTGTGCTTCCTAAAGCCCTTTTCCTCTCTGGGCTATAATTCATATAGTTGACTAAATGATTTTCGAAATTCACAAAATCTAATAGACTCATTCTTTTGCAGAAAAATAAATAAATAAATAAACCAAAAAAAAAAAAAAATAAAAAAAAAAACCCTTTTCAGTGGCTCCCCATTGCCTCTAAGATAATATGAAATCTTTTGACTTTCTCATTTCGAGATTTGTTTTTTTAATTTGACACCAACTGAGCAAATTTTTTTTTTCTGTCACTGACTTAAACCTCTTGAGAATGAAATCAAACTGCCTACTCACTGTTTCAGAAATTTGTCTTGCCATTTGTCATTTCTCTATGTTTGCTCGATGATTCCCTATGGTTGGGATGTACTGATTACTCATCATCATAGGTTGCAACTTGAATTTTCCCTGTGGTGACTCAGCCAAGGGCTCACCAGTTCCAAGATCATTTCTTTGTCTTCTCTTCTGAGAAGTTATCCCTGCCTCCTCACATTTTGTAGTCTTATATGGATTGCATGCTGGGTTTGGAGTCAGTAGGACCTGATCCTATTTGGCCCCAGAAACTTCATAGTTTTGTGAACCTGCCCAAGGAATTTAACCTGCCTTCCTCAGTTTCCTTAACTTTACCAGAGAGATTATAATAACACCTATCTCACAGAGCTTTTGTCAAATGAGGTGATAGTTGGAAAAGCACTTAGCTTGATAATGGTGCCTAGGACTAGGTGTTTAATAAATTCTTATTCCTGACTTATTGAGGTTTTTTCATGTGACCTGAGAATCATCTTATTGACCGAGGCCAGCACAAATATGACTTTGGCCCCAAGAATATTGGATGCTTGATATTTTCACAGAAAAAAATTTCTCTAGGTCCCCATAATCTGTGAGATTGGCTCCCCTATCATTTTTTTTGGAAAGAAACCTAAACATATCTTGACAGGAGATAAGATACAGACAATTGACATGCAGTGGTTCATCAAGATTAATGGTAAAGTCCATGCTGACATAACTTACTCTGCTGGTTTTATGAATTTCATCAGCAAGAAGAAGACAGGAGTACATTCCCTACTAGTGTATGACACCAAGAAAATATTATTGTTCAACATCATGGCTGAAGAGACAAAATATAAATTGTGCAAAGTAAAAAAGACCTCTGTGGATAGAAATGATGTTGCTCATCTAGTGACCCATCTGCTAAGCAGATCCTCTAAACCAAAACACAATTCAGATTAATTTAGAGACTAGGAAGATCGATTATTTCAAGTTAGATATAACAATTTATGTCTCACAACCAATGCTGATAAATTGAATCAAATTGATGAGATCAACAATTGGGAAAGGGATCTGGGTTCTTTTGAAGTTTTCCTTGTGAAGGATATTAAGAGTCATAACTTTGTATTAGGCTTTTGAACATGTCTGTTTTTTTGTTTCACTTTTTTGTTTCCTTTTTCTTTTTCTTTATTTGTTTTGACAACAGAGAACAGGCTTTAAATTTATCTACTTTCAATTATCCCCAGGAAAAAAAAAAATTTTCACTTCTGAAGAAAAAGATAAGAGATTGACAGCAAAACAGAATAGTGGATAAATGAAGGTGAGAATTAACATTATTTGTATAATTATATAAAGATGTTATAACATGGAAAATGTTACCTTTATTCATTTACCAGTAAAACAAAATTTGGACTAGATAGCCTCTTGTGTTTTGGTAATTGATATTATTATTATAGGTAATCATCTGCTTCTATTTTGTTTTCTGATTTATTAGAACATAGCTGTGAGCTAGTTTTATTTGATAGTTTTCATTTTCTTTTGCAATATTTGAATTATTGGTTTAATAACACAATATATATTATTTCTGTCTTTTAAATTCATTGAATTTTACAAACTAGTCTGAAATTGATTTTTTGAGTATATAATTGCAAGAGAATGAGTAATCTTTGCACTTTTCTTTTTAATATTTTTCCCATATAACTTGTAATTCTAATTTATTTAAATAAATTGACTTCAAATGTTTACTGCTATCTCTTAATGATATGCTCTGATATCTACTATATTTTTGTCTTTTTTGTATCATATTTTACTTCATTTTTCAGGATTAAGGATTTGTGTGTTGCTCAAAAAAATGGAGAATTATTGCATAACTAACAAAATAAATTATTCTTTTCCCTTTTTGCTCAATCACCCTCTATTGTGCATTATACTCCTCTATGTAAATATAGTTATAGATCATGTGATTATTGAATTAACTCTTTGATGGACACACATGGTTATCTAGTTCAGTTTGTATGTATCACAAATAAAGAAATAACATTATGGAGAAAGGAATAGTTTGCCTTTTGTAACTGAAATTGCAAATGATAAAGCAAGGATCTAACTAAAGACCCCATACTTCAACAACTAATCTCTTTCAATGACACCATTGTTCCATGTCATTGACTAAACTCTAAGTCATCTGAAAGCACAAACTTATTCTACCCTTTTGAACCGCCATTATATATTAAGATATCTGAGATGATAGATCATATCCTGATATCTATATATCAAGAAATTGGAGAATTTTCAGACACCAACCTTAAACAACTTTTTCATTTTAAAGATGAGAAGTATGAGATCTGAGGAAGCTGAACAATTTGACTTCAGTCACATGGGATGTAAGCATGAGAGATGAAATTTGAACCCAGATCCTTTGTTTTTTTTTTGTTGTTGTTGTTTGTTTGTTTTTTGGCAAGTTCTCTTTTCACTACATCAAAATTAATAAGTAAAAAAACAATTGCAGTTTGGATTAAATAAAATGAAATTTCTGAACTCCTACGCAAGAAGAGCACGTTAAGAAGCAAGAAGGACCACAGCTTACAGATTCTCATTTGGCCTTTAGTTCAGAGCCCCTAAGTCTTGCCTGCTCCCTGTTCCACATCTTCACTTTGCTTTTCCAAACTGTTTTTTTTTTTTTGCATTCCATAGACTTTGTTTTACTCTTGGCTTACTTTCTCTGCTCATCTGCTTACTTTATCTGCTTATCTATCTATTCTCTATGATCCCTGTTTGCTTCTAGTGTTCATGATATGTCCATCAGTGAAGTAACCAATCATTCCATAACAAACAATTATTAAGTGTTCATGTTATATTAAACTTTTGCTGAACTTGGGGAATACAAAGACCAAGAATGAACCAATTCCTGAACACCAGATACTTACAGCCTTATAGTTAACCAGGGTAACAGAATTACTTATATATTTACATACATGTGTAAATGTAGCGATATATATATATATATATACAAATAATTTATGTATGTGTATGCACACATATACATAACACACATGTGAAAGAAATGGCAAACAACAGATGTTTTTGGAAAGGCTTCTACTTTATCATAGATATTATTATATCTATAGATTTATAGATCAGGAGTTCTCAAACTACTACCCGTGGGCCAGATGTGGCAGGATGTTTATGCAGTTGGCCAGGTTATGGCAAATGGGCTGAGGGGCATAAACAGAGTGTGAATTTTTGTTTTTACTATAGTCTGGCCCTCCAACAGTCTGAGGGACAGTGAAGTGGCCCCTATTTTAAAAGTTTAAGGACCACTGTTATAGATCATGTTTTATTTTGGTTTCATATACTTAACATTTTACAAAAGCTTCATTTCTTCCCATGCTTTCTAATTTTTTAAAATAGAAATCAATATAATTTCTTGGAAAATTTATTTATTTATTGAACTAATTATGCGACTTTTAAATTGTGATTAAAGTTTTCCTAATCTTGAATATGTCTTACATTCCTACTATAAATTAAACTTGGTCATAATTTATGATCTTTCTTACATATGGCTATAGTTTCTTTACTAATATTTATGTTAAATGAAATGAGCAGAACCAGGATTTCATTATACATGGCAACATCAAGAATATACAATGATCAATTCTTATGGATGTGGCTCTCTTCAACAATGAGATGATTCAAACCAATTCCAATTGTTCAGTGATGAAGGGAGCATCTACATCCAAAGAAAGGCCCATGAGAACTGAGTGTGAACCACAAGATAGCATTCTCATTCTTTTTGTTGTTGTTTCCTTGCATTTGCTTTTCTTTCTCTGTTTTTTTTTTCCTTCTTCATCTGATTTTTCTTGTGCAGCAAGATAACTGTATAAATAAATATACATATGTTGGATTTAATATATATTGTAACATATTTAACATGTATTGGACTGTCTGCCATCTACAGGAGAGGGTGAGAGGAAGGAGGGGATAATTTGGAACAGAAGGCTTTGCAAGGAACAATGTTGAAAATTTGCCCATGCATATGTTTTGTAAATAAAAAGCTTTAATTAAAAAAAAAAGTGTTTTGCTTCAGACAACTTCATCTGCTCATCTATCCTTCATTCTATCAACATTTTCTTCACTTATCTCTTTATCCGTCTACTTGTCTGTATATTAAGATAGATTTTGATACATATTAAGAACCTCTATTTATATATTATATATGTGTACGTATGTGTTTGTGTGTTATTCCATCTTTGAGTCAATTCTGATGAGAGTAAGGCTTGCACAGTCCTCTTTACCTCTCCCCTCTTCCTCACTATTATAAAAGCTTCTGCCTATTTTATTTATTTTTTGACAACTCTTTGAGTATAGTACCAAATTGCTTTCCAACTCGTGGTTTTATTTTTTAATTCAATCATTTTTTAAGTTTCTATTTTATTAATCTCTTCTTTTAATTTTAGAATTCCAAGTTTGGTATTTGGGGATTTTTAATTTGTCTGTTTGTTTGTTTTTTTGTTTGTTTTGTTTTGTTTTTCCTAGCATTTTTAGTTGCAAGTTCAATTCATTGATCTTCTCTTTATTTCATGCAAGTAAGCATCTAGAGATATAAAACGTCACCTTATTACAGCTTTGGCTGCATCCCATAAATTTTGGTGTATTGTCTTCTCTTGCATGACATTATTGATTGTGTCTATGATTTGCTGTTTCACCCATTCATTTTTAGAATGAGATAATTTCATTTTCAATCACTTTTTGGTCTGTTTTCCCCTGGCCTTTTATTGAATGCAATTTTTATTGCTTCATGATCTGAAAAAAATTAATTGACTATTTCTGCTTTTCTGCATTTGATTTTGAGGTTTTTGTGTCCTAATATATGATCATTTTTGTATGGGTTCCATAAACTGCTGAGAAGAAAGTGTATTCCCTTCTGTCTCCATTCAATTTTCTCCAAGGATCTATCATACCTAACTTTTCTAGTATCCTATTTACTTTTTAAACTTCTTTTTTATTTATTTTGTGGTTTAATTTACCTAGTTCTGAGAGAGCAAAGTTCAGATTTCCCACTGTTATAGTTTTGATATCTGTTTCTTTTTGTAGCTCTCTTAATTTCTCTTTTAGGAATTCCCATGCTATATACCACATAGTGCAATATGTTTAGTATCAATATTGCTTCATTATCTATGGTACCATTTAGCAAGATATAGTTTCCTTCCTTATATTTTTTAATTAGATTAATTTTTGTTTTTCCTTGATCTGAGATCTGGATATCTACCCTTGCTTTTTATATTTGACTTGAAGCATAAGAGCTGCTCCAGTCTTTTAACTTTATTCTTTATGTATTGCTCTGCTTTAAATGTGTTTCTTGTAAATAACATATTGTAGGATTTTGGCTTTTAATCCATTCTGGTATCAGCTTACACTTTATGGGAGAGTTCACCCCATTCATATTTATGATTAAAACTACTAATTCTGTATTTCCTGACATCTTATTAACCCCAAATTATAATTGTCTCTTTCCTTTTCCCCTTTCCATTCTCCCCAGTATTTTTCTTACAAGCATTACTTTCTTCAAGGAGTCCTCTCACTTTAAAATTTCTCCCCTTTCTTATCCCTTTTCCCTACTATTTCTGCTTTCCCTTTATTTAGCCTACCACTTCTCTTTTTCCCCCTCCCACTTTTCTATAAGGTGAGAGAAGTTTCTTGGGGAAACAAAATTTGACTAATATTGTTTCTTTGAGCCAAGTCTGATGAGAACAACATTTACACAATGATCATCACACTGCCTTATTTCTCTCTATTATAATAGGTTTTCTTTGCCTCTTCCTGAGATGTAATTTCCCTATTTTTACCTCCACTTTGTCTTTTTTTTTTTCCAGAACAATCCCCTTTCTACCTCTAGTTTCTTTTTTATAACAGTAAAATCAAATTATAGTGCATTTTCTCTACATACCCATAACAGAAATACAGTACTCAAGAGTTATTTTCTTTTTACCTTTTATGCTTCTCTTAGGTTCTGTATTTGGAGGTCGATTTTTTGTTTAGCTTTGATCTTTTCATCAGCAATAAATGGAATTCACCTGTTTTATTGAATGTCCATCTTCTTCCCTGAAAAAAAAAATGCTCAGTTTAGCAGGATAATTTATTCTTGGCTGCATTCCAAGTTCTCTTGCCTTTTGGAATATCAGATTTCAGGCCTTTTGATCCTTTAGGGTGGAAGCTGCTAGGTCTTTGATAATTCTTATTGTGGCTTCTTAGTATTTGAATTTTTTCTTTCTGGCTGTTTGTAATATTTTTCCTTGGTACAATAATTCTGAAGTTTAGCCTTGATATTCCTTGGAGTTTTAATTTTGGGCTCTCAGAAGGCATTTGGTGAATTCTTTCAATGGACATATTACCTTTTCATTCTGTGACATCCAGGTAGTTCTCTTTGATGATTTCCTAAAAAATATTGTCTAGTCTCTTGTATTCATCATGGTTTTCAGGGAGTCCAATAATCCTTAGATTGTCTCTCCTAGATCTATTGTTCAGGTCAATTGTTTTCCTAATTAGGAATTTTACATTTTTTCTATTTTTTTTCATTTTTTTTTGTTTTTGCTTGACTGATACTTGTTATCTCATTAAGTCATTCATTTCCATTTGTTCAGTTCTGATTTTTAGGGAATTATTTTCTTCAGTACCCTTTGTTAGTTCTGTTTGTATTTTGACAATTGAAATATTAAATGATGTTTTGTTCTATGGATTTTTTTCTATTTCACAAATTCTGTCTTTAAGGAGTTATTTTATTTTTCCATTTCACAAATTCTGTTTGTAAGGAGTTATTTTCTTTTTTCAATTTCACAAATTCTGTTTTTCTGGGGCTTGTATTTTTTCATTTTGTCAAATCTATATTTTAATGAGTTATATGTTTTTTTTTTTTCCATTTTACTAAGTCTATTTTGTGTTGCTTTTTCAAACTCTTTTGCATAGTTTTCATTTCCTTTCCCCAGTTTTCTTCTCACTCTCTTTTAAGATCATTTTTAATTTCTTCTAGGAGAGCCTTGTGTGATGGGGATTACCTTTTGGAATTTCATCTGTAGATCTTCTATAAGTCTCCTCAGGGTTTGAAATCTGTTTTTCACTTTCACCATAAAATTTACTTATGTTTAGAGTTCTTTTTGGTTTTTATTCATTTTTTTTTTAAATGATGAGATCTATTTTTAGGACAAGAGGGATTTCCAAGCTTCCTCTACAAGAAGCAGTGTCTGTGCTGAGTCAGTGCTGGCTGTACTGAGTCACTGTTCCCTGACTTTCAGTCTTGCGTGTTCATGGCCAGGTCCCATGAGATTCTGGCATTTGGGATTTCACTGTTTACCTTTTTCGTTTGGGTTAGATGTTTTTAACTTCTCTGCTTACTTACTGGCTTATGTTCAGGGCAGGGTAATCAACAACACTGCTGTAGACTCCTCCCCATAGATTCTCCACTATGCAGAACTCCCACCATCCTGGGTCTGTGCTTAGCCTGCTTGTGTTTGGTTCATCCCCTTCCATGCCTGATTGAAATGGTCCTTTTCTGGTGATCTTTGAAATTATCTTCTGCTGATAATTTGTTGCATTCCCAATAATCATGGATTCTGCCAGTCCAGAACTAATTCAGAGACTGGATTTGCTCATTAGTCTGATGGTCATGGGGGAAGATCACAAAGAAGCATGTATGCTCTCCACCATCTTGGCTTTGCCCAATGATCTGACATTTAAATATGGAAATAGAATATACATATAATTCCAATTAAGAAATATACAATGGAGAAAGAGGTATCTTTAGAAGATCTTGCAGCTAAACTAAAATATTGATCACTATCAAACAAGCAAATAATCATTTATTAAATGCCTACTTCTTGCCAACTACTGGTAATAAAATACAAAACCAAAACATTCTCTAAAACAGTATCCTCAATGCATTTATAGTTTATGAAGTGATTTAAGCAAGAATACCTGAAAATATAATGGCTATATGTGTGAGCTGAAGATGCATCACTTTCAGGCAAAAAAAGCATAATAGCCTCAAGGTAACCATCTTTCTTTATTATTTTGTCCTGCATTTACTAGTTTAGGATGAAAGTTAATCTTGAAAAGTACCAACCTTCAGTAATTCTAACATTCTTGGGAAAAGAAAATGAGAAAAGTGAATTAGATTTGTTTGGAAACATTTGGGGATTTGAAGGAAGAAATAAAGTTCTATTTCTGAGGAAATCATTCAGAACACAAAACATGGATTTCCTCCTATATAAATGTACACCTTGTAAAACATGAAGATAAATCTTGGATGGAACTCTTCTCCTTTGGCTGAAGGCAGGGTTGACGTTGATGGTGAATGGGGAATTTTTTCTGCTATGTTTTTTATATCTTGGTAGGTTTCCAAAACGGAAGCCTCTGAAAACTGAATGTAAAAGCTTTGAATTAAAGGAGTCTGCCCTAGTCAGACAACAAAATGAATATCATTCCTCCTAGGCAATATCAGAGCCAGACTTTTCTAAAGTTTGTTTTGTTGTTGGCTACTTCTCCTTATTCTCTATTTGGTACTCAAAAATAGAGGGAAATTCATTATGAGATGTAGTAGGAATTGAAGCATTGAGAAAACTTGTCAGATATAAGGAGTAAGTTCTTTACTTTCATCTCTTCTTTTCTAAGGGAAAGAACATTAAAGTGATGAAGAAAAGAACCTGGCAGAAGGATAGAAGTAATATAGTGCTTAATAGTGGTTAGAAATGTATTAAACAAAGTAAGTTTCCAAGTGTCCAGTGCTATTTCAAGTGGGATTCATTTTTGAAAAGCTAGTTAATTTATGGGAAATGAATATTCTTTTTTCATTGGATAAATATGATTTAAGTGACTCAGTTTCTCCTGAAGGCAACATGCCTCTTCATTTCAACAGATCTTCCTTTTCTATCTGTGACAATCACTTTTGTGATCTTGGTATGCAGTATAATAACTAGAATGTTTTAGGAATCAGATAATTATTTAAGAAGGGTTATATCACTTTCCTGACTCTGCACTTTACCATGTATAACTACTATTTAATGATATCAAAAGCAAAGTGGTAATTTTATGAAAAGACATTTTATTTGAGAGGCAACTAGACAGGAGAGAGGGAGAGAAGGAAGGAAATGAAGGAGAGTGAGAGAGAGGAGAGAGAAAAAGAAGGAAAAAGAGAGAGAGGAGGGAAAGAAAGTGAGAGACAGAGACAGAGAGAAGCAGAGAGAGAAAAAAAGAAGGAGAGGAGGTGGGAGAGGGGATGAGGGGGGAGAGGGAAGAATGAGAGAGAGAGAGAGGAGGAGGAGAGGAGTGGAGAGGAGAAGAGAGAGATGGAGACAGAGAGGGATAGACACACAAACACAGAGAGACACAGAAAATGACAGAGAAATAGAGAGAGAAAGAGAGACAGAGAGACAGACAGAAAGAGAAACAGAGAGAGACAGAGAGACAGAGAGAGAGAGAGAGAGAAAGAGAGAGAGAAAAAAAGAAAGAGAGAGAGAGAGAGAGAAAGAGAGAGAGAGAGGAGAAGAGGAGTGGAGAGGAGAAGAGAGATGGAGAGACAGAGAGGGATAGACACACAAACTCAGAGAGACACAGAAAAATGACAGAGAAATAGAGAGAGACAGAGAGAGAGACAGAAAGAGAGACAGAGAGAGATAGAGAGACACAGAGAGAGAGACAGAGAGACAGACAGAGAGAGAGAGAGAGAGAGAGAGAGAGAAAGAGAGAGAGAGAGAGACAGAGAGAGACAGAGACAGAGAGACAGAGACAGAGACAGAGACAGAGAGAGAGAGAGGGGCAAAAATATTTTCTCCCTTTTTAAACCATTTTTGACACTTTTTCATTTCACTACTCCTAATAGAACCCTCTGTTATAACAAACAAAAGAAGCTAATCAAAACCAACCAATGAATCAATCACTCATCAAGTACTTTGTAGGAATCTACTATGTGCCAAACACTGTGGTAAGCATGAGGGTGGAAAATGCTTCTTATTTAAAGGAGAATGCATTCTAAAGGGAGATGTCAAATGCAGATGTATAAATATATGCAAAAGACAAAGTAGATTTATAACCACTTTTGGGGGGACAGAGAAGGCAATAGCATAAGGGAGGGTTCTTTGTGGAGGGAGAGAGATCTTGAAATGTCTCATGCAGAAAGTAAAGCTTTTACTGAGACTTGAATGATAATAAGGCGTCTTAAAATTCCTTTTGGGGAAAATGCTCTATGGTTAAAGGCGATGCAAAGCCTAAATGGGGACTAGTGAGTATAAAGATATGCAAGTGGGGGATGGAGAGCTGCATTTAAAGACCAGAACGATACAGTTTGGCTGGATCACAGTATGCATGAAAAATTATTTTTTTAAAAAGCTAAAAAGTCTGGGAAAAGGACTTAGGCTCAAGTTTGGAGAACTTGAAATATGAAATGGGTATTCTATTTAATTTTATGGAGATTAAGGAGGAACTGATTTTGCCTTAATATTCTACATATTCCCATATTATTTTTTTCCTGTCATTCCTTGGGCATCCACTTTGATTTTGCTTTTTTTTTTTCCCACAAAAAATGATGCTTTGAATATTTTGGCATTTGTTATTTTAATGTATATGATATATTTTCCTCTATGATTAAAATCCTTGGATGGATACCCAGTAATATTAAGGGTGAGTTGAAGAGATAATCATTTTGCACATTTGCCAATCATAATTCCAAAATAGATTCTGAAATCATTGGATTAGTTCCACCAAAATTTAGTATATTAATTCAAGTACACTACAATCCTGCCTACTATTTCTACTTTTTTTCATCTTTGAGAATCTTTTTAAGGCTCAGAGCCACAAAGCTAATAAGTGTCTGAATCTGGATTTGAACTCAGGTCGTCCTGACTCTTAAGATTGCTGCTTGATCTCCTGAGTCACCCAGCTGTCTTTTACCCAAGTTTAAATCCTGGTTAACACAAAATAAACTTTAGGCTGTGAAAAGTTACTTAAAGTCTTAAAACTTGAACTTTCATATCAATTTTCGCCTCTGGAAAATGAGTGTGGTAATAATCCTTTCAATATGTGCCTGCTATAATTGCTCTGAGGAGCAAGTATAATGATAAAGTCCTTGAAAGTGTGTTTAAGAATATTTTAAAAGAACTGTAATATTTTGTTCTGGTTAAATATGTGCTTTCATTGGTATAGGGAATTTTCAAGTGAGAGGTCTCTTATTCATATAGATCATCAATTTCCCTGTTGCTTGCAGGCTTAGGAAGTTATTAGGAATATTGAAAGATTAGATGATCCATCCAAGAATCACACAATAAGCACGGGTCAGAATGAAGACTTAAATCCAAATATTCTTGGCTCCACAGGCAAAATTACTGTCCACCAGTTTAAGCCACCTCTACTAAACAACATTCATCCTAAACATTTTCCTAAAATATAATGTACTGCGATGGTTATTAGTAATAGTAAGAAAGTCCATCAGTAAACATTTGTAAAGCACCTAGTACATGACAGGGACTGTGTGAGGGACTGGAAGATACAAAAAATGGCAAAATAATCTCAAAGAGCTCACAGTCTCATGGGGCGGGGAGGACAATATGCAAATAAATATGTACCAACAGCTATAAACAGAGCAAATTGAGAATGATGAAAAAAGAGAAGGCACTAGAAATAGTGGCAGGAAATGTTTCCTAATAGAAGGTGATTTTAGCTGGAAATTGAAGAAATCCGGAGATGGAAATGAGAAAGAAGAGCATTTCAGAAATGAGGAATAACCAAGTTAAAATGCCTGGAATAAAAAAAAAAGCACATGACTTGTTGAAAGGAAAATGGAAACATAAAATGGCTTGCATAAAAGTTTGGAGTTTCTTGTTCAAAGAGTAGCAGGAAGCCAGTGTCATTGGATCACGGGATTGAGGCATTAAAAGACCAAAACTTTAGGATCGAATCAGGTTATGAATGATTTTGAATGCCAGAAGATTTTATTTTTTGATTCTTGAATTTATAGAGAGCTACTGGAGCTTATTAAATAGCATGGTCAGATCTGGGCTTTAGGAAGAAACATTTGGACAACTGAATGGAGGAAAACGTGAGTGAGAAATGACTTAGAGAAACAATGCAACTAGAAGATCATTGCAATAGTCTTTCAATATTCCAGAACTGAGATCTGAAGGACTGTTCCAGGCTGCAGATGGTGCCAGAGGAGAGAAGAAGGTGTATATGAAAGATATTATATAGGTGATATTGATTAGCCTTGGCAACAGAATGGAGGGAGTGGACAGGAGTTAAGGATGACTCTATAGAGTGAATTTGTTCAAAGAATATGTCTTTCCATAAGACATATTCATTCTCTCCTATAACAAGAATATATTAAACATTCATTGTACCCAGTGTCTTGTGTAAACTGAAGGATTTAAATAATTTCCTCTTTGGTCATTTTTAGTGTAAAAGGCAAGTAGGTTGCTAGGGCTCTGAAAGATATGGTATGATCATAGGATGCCGTAATCAGAAACCTAGGGCAAACAAGGATCATAGAGTGCATTGGACCTGACAGGCTCATTTTTTTTTAAAGAGAAGATGAAGTTTTAGTAATTTTCCTATTGTCACATAACAGTAGGTGGCCAAAACAGAATTTGAAGCCAGCTTCCCTGATAGCAATCCATTATGGCCAGTAGAGATCTGTCTCCTCTCTTAAATCCATCTTCTATTTCTGAGAAATCTCATTATCAAACTCTGGATACCTCACTTGGTATCTTAGTGCATCCACATAACAAAATCTGTAAGCTACTGAGAAGGTAAAACCCTATATTAATAAAGAGACTTTTTTGAGTTGCAAGTTCCTTTGTTCAGAAAATCCAAAGTCTATTCCCTTCCTGCAAATCCAGCATTCACTCTGTTCAATATTACTTCACTGTAACAAGAGGTAAAGTAGCCTCTGTAATCTAGGTGGAAGCAATGTGTGTGTGTGTGTGTGTGTGTGTGTGTGTGTGTGTGTGTGTGTATGTATATATATACATATATATGTATATATATACATATATATGTATATATATATATATAAATATATATATATATATATATATATATATATATATATATAGAGAGAGAGAGAGAGAGAGAGAGAGAGAGAGAGAGAGACTGAGGAACTTGATTTTGAATACTGATTTCATTCTTTAAAAGCTATACAACTGGGCTCAGAGAAATAGAACAAAACAAAAAGAATATATTAGATCTGGAATCAAAATGTTCAAATCTTACCTCTAGATTACCTTACCTTATCTTACCTATGTGAATCTGAGAACATAATCACCCCCATAAACTTTATCATATTCAAAATGAGGAAAATGGGCGTGATAATTTTTACAGTTCTTTCCAGCTTTTGATCTAAGCTCAATAATTGGTTCTGACTCTTGACTATCACTTAGCCATCACTTGCTAAAATAGTGTGAATTGATCTTGATCTCTACTAATCCTCAATATCTTCTGCCAGTTGAGGGGTTAGGACTTAAAGGTAGTCACGATTAGCAAGTTCTTCACCTCCCAACTTGCTTAATACAGAACTGTCAGGCTCAGATCAGAGCCAGAACCAAACCACATTAAAATGTAATTAGAATTTCTTTTTTGAAATAAATAAAACTTCATTACAACACAGATAATGTGAATTTGTGGTTCTTAAGTCATTATGGGGTCCATAGGCTTCTGTTTCTGTATAAATTTGGCATAGGTACCATAAAACATGACATCTAAAGCTTGTGAGCCATCATTTTCTGTGTCACAGCCTTTAGGAAGTTCTCATTTTAATTTATTATTTACCTCTAGTGTGCAAATCTTATTTTTCTGTACTGATACAGGAATGTCAACATTATCAGAGGCCTCCAAGATTCCAACATCCTTGGAAAAGCTCAGATTGATTTACCTTTCTTAAAAATTCTTCACTTAAAAACTCCTTCTACTCCTAAATGTATGTATGGCTCTACATCCCTGATTTCTCTCTCTGCACAAGCTACACATGCACCTGCACTCACACCCACCCACCCATCCACCCACGCACAGATACACACCAGTTCCCGGACTCTGGCACAATACTTTTATTACCTGGTCAAAATTTGAAGCTGCAAATTGGGGCTTTTACTTCCGAAGGCTTTATTTCTTTGGCTACTGGGTATTTTGTTGCAAGTGGGAGAAATAAAGTTTCTATTAAAGAGAGTGGCCACTGGGGATTTGATAATACAGGAACCATTCTAAATGCCCACTGATGAAGTCCAAAAACAAATAACTGTGAGTGAGCCTTTGATCCCTCTCATTTTGTGCCAACTTGGTAATTAGTCTGATGGTCATAATTGTATGCTGCATATCTTGGGGTGTTGGGTTGGTAGGGAGAGAAGAAAAGGATGGTGGGATTATGAAGTACTAAAAGCCTCCAGCATGACCATTCGCGTAGGCAAGCCTGTGAAATAGAGCATATTAGTTTGTGTCTAGAAAGACCTTGCTGTGACTTAATGATACTCCCCAGTTAGATCCAGATTGGTTAACCAAAGACTTATAAGCCACTTTAAAAAAAATACATGGCAGTAATGTTGTAAATAGTGCTTAGCTCACAGGCCCCACAAACACAGGTGGCAGCCTGGATTTGGCCCACAAACCAGAGTTTGCTGGCCCTGCAGCTAGAATTCAGCTGAAAATGGTGACTCCTTAGTGACTGGAGAGAACTCTTCTCAGGAGGGTGGTGGGGATGGAAACCAAGGAATTGAGTATGGAGAGAGAAATAAGATGTCAGAGGCAGTTAGGGATAATGATTGGTGGCAGGTAACAGTGAAAGGCCAGGTAAAATATTGGGTTATGACTTAGAAGGGTAACAGAAGGCATGGTGTGGCTGTTACTAATATAGGTGGAGACATTGTTATATTTAGGAAAGCCAGCTAGCAGTGTGCATCTTACTTGAGGGGAAGGCCCTGAGAAAAAGGGACTTCTGGGAAATTCATGAGAAGCAGAGAATTTGAGGGAGCAAGACCTTGGAAGGGTTGAGAAGGGAATGAACAAGGGTTCAAATAGAAGAGTTCTGACAAAGAGTTCCTTGTTATTGTGAAACTTGAGAGAAGAAGAGTGCCCAAGTTATTGAAAAGAGCATTAGAGTAGTTTGGATAGTAGCTAGGTAGAGTTGGGTCGAAAACATTTACCGTTCATTCTGGCTCTGAATTTCATGGTCTAGCTAATTGTTAATAAAGAAAACAAAGGAGAACCCAAGGGTCAGAGTTAACGCCATTGTTTAGGATGGATTGATGATTCAGATTGTGGTTTGGGGAAAAAGGAAAAAAAATTTTTCTAACTCAATAGGACAATATTTAAAACATAATTCTGATTTTCTGATATGAAGAAACATAAAAAATGTAAAGTTGGGGCAGCTAAGTGACACAATGGATAGAGTGCCAGTCCTGAAGTCAGGAAGACCTGAGTTCAAAATCGGCTCAGACACCTAACACATCTTAGCTGTGTGACCCTGGACAAGTCACATAGCCCCATCCAATTGCTTCATGAAAATAAGTAAAATTTAGATATGCAATCATAAAACTTGGGTTCAAATTTTGGCTTTCCTACTAACTACTATATGATATTAGGTATTTGAATTCTATCCTCTGGATTTCATTGTTCTCAACTGCAAAATAAGAAGTTTAGATTAGATAAATTCTCGATTTATTCTAGATTCTAAAAAAAAAAGACTGATCTAAAGCAATGTGACTAATAGATACCAGGACCCAAATAAACCCAAGTTTTCTAACTATAATGAGATTGCTCTATTGTCTCCATGATCTTCAGAAAGAGATCTGGATTTGGGTTTAAAGGACCTCCATTCAAGTTAGAACTTTTGCACTTACTACCCTTGTGAATTTGGTCAATGCTTTTAGATTTTCTGTGCCTATCCGGGAATATGAAAATCAGGATATTTAATCAAAATGACAAAGTTTCAGTGGATCCTCAATTTGTGGCTAAAATCTTGCATATATGTAAATATGAAAAAATGATTTTTGTGGGGACAAAAGATCAATAGGATCTGAGAGCATGAGAAAAATATACCTTGTTGATCAATTTTCAACCGAACTTTGAAAGAGGTTAGATGTTCAGAGAGATGGAAGTGAAAAAGAAATGTATTCCAGGCATGGAGGACAGATAACTTGGACAAAAGCACAAGTTCTTTTTTATCAGTCTTAATTACATTGCTTACTAATTGCTGAATGTTTCTGCTTTATTTTGTAGATAATTGGTTGGTTTATAATCATTTATGTGTTTTCTTTCCCATTAGAATCAAAACTCCTATAGAGTAGGAACTGTCCTTTGCCTTTCTTTCTCGCCCCAGAATTTAGCAGAATTTTTGGTATAGAGTAAACACTTAAATAAATGCTTTTTTTTGATGGATGAACTGTCTGGGATTTTTCCTTTCACTTCTTTCTTTTGTAAATGACATAAAATTTTTTCCTATGAGAAAAAATAAATGTGTTTTTTAATCATTTTTGTGATACATCTCTTAAAATGATATTTTTAAATCA
>NC_133618.1:13663192-13738192 GCF_048593235.1 Sminthopsis crassicaudata | reverse complement strand
GCCAAAGTCTTGAAACTGATATACCTGGTCATCAGGACTTTTTGTTGACCAATGTTCTATATACACTTTTTTTCTTTTCTTTTCCTTTTATAGGATGGTAAAAGTTCTACAAATGGAATTAGGAGAAATTTAGGTTTGAATACTTTACCAGATATTTACTAGATATATGATTTGGAACAAGTCATTCAAGCACTAAGAACTCCACTGTTATTATTTGTAAAATGAGGACAATATTTATATACTTCCCAGAATTTTTAAGGAAAATGGTAAGAAAAGATTTCCATCTTATACATAGAAAGTAGGAGACTAAAGGTCTTGATTCTTTCATACCCTCTCAAAGATTGGATAATGAGAACCTTAGTGCAGGTAAAATTAATAATAATCAAAAAAGTGTGCATATTATTTTAAGTACATATGAATATCTATGTTGAAAATGTCAATTGCATTTTATATCATGATCTCTCTCATATATATGTTTGTATGTATACATACATACTCATGTATATGTTTATATGTATCTCTCTAAATATATATGCATGTAAATATATATGTGTATGTAAATATATATATGTAAATATATATGTGTGTATGTAAATATATATGTATGTAAATATATATATGTATGTATGTAAATAAATAAATAAATATATATATATATATATATATATATATATATATATATATATATATATATATATAATTATTTCTTTTTCTTGTTCTTGGGTTGTAGCTTTTGAGATAATAAAAGGCCTACTGGGAACCTCTAGTAAGTACTTCATAATTTCAATATAAGTAAACTGAAATCCAGGAAGTTAAAGTTACTGCCCCAGAATTACATTTTTCATTGGTTCTCTGAGCCTACCATATTTTAGAGAATGATTTCTTAAAAGAAAGAAAAGAAAGTCAGAAAAACTAACCAAAGTGCATTTCAATGAACTATACCCCAGTACTTTACTGAAGTGAATGGAATCACAATCCCCATTCATATCATAATTGCTGCCTTTTTAGTTTTTCTGTTTTGGTGAACCACCTTTTCAGTATAAATTGGTTTAAATTGGCTGTTATTACAATTCTATTACATTTTTGTATAAATTGGTTTAAATTGTATATTGTTACAATTCTATTACATTTTTGTAGTTATGTATATTGTTTTCTTCTCACACATTATTCAGTTTCCATTAGTTCATAAAATTTGCCCATTTTTTAGTGTCCATCATATTCATCATTTCTTAGTGTATATTGCAATTCAATACCACGTATTGGGTACTTTTTTTTTAATTGCTCACCCAATCAATAGGAATTAACTTTGTTTCCATTTTTTGGCTCCATGATATGTTTCCCTGTATTTTATTATACCTAGGACCCTTATTTCTCTTCTTTCTTTTTTCTGTCAAGTTATCTCAGTAGGGGATTATTAGGGTCAATGGGCATAAATATTTTAAGAATATTCTTCTTATATTTCCAAACTGTTTTCCAGAATGTTGAGCTCTACCAATACGGTAATCATCTTCACACATTTTTATAATACTTCTAAGATTAACTGTATTTATTTTGTCATTTCTCTCCAATTTTCTGGATATAAAGTTAAACTTTATGTTTCTCTCAATTTGCATTTATCTTATGTGTAATTTGGAGCAATTTTCATAAAATTGTTAATAGTTTACAATTCTTTACTGAAAATAATTTACTCATATAGTCTTTTTATGTAATTTATTATAGTTCTTTGTCTTATTTAATGCTGTTAGCTATCTATATATAACTTCGATAAAAGAGTCTGACAAGTTAGTTATGCCAAGATTATTTTCTTACCTTACCATTTATCTCTACTTCCTATCATTTTTTTCATGACAAAGCTTTTGAATTGCATACAATCAACATTATATATTCAATATTTTATAGTTACCTCTTACCACTGTGTGGTTCACAATTCTTTCCATAACAATATCTCTGAAAGACATTTCGGGGAAGTGGAGTCATGAAGTTGGGGAAAAGATAGTGACTCACCTGAGCTCTCCACAAAACCCCTCTGAATGCTTTTAAATAATGCCATTAAAAAGTCCTGGAAAGGCAGAACCCACAAAAGGAAAATGGAAAATAATTTTCCAGCCAAAGAAAACTTAGGTCATCAGTAAAGGTCTGTTATACTGGGTTGATACTGGAGAACAATCTAGAGCAGGCTATGTGAGCACATACTGCGCTACAGAAAACCAGTTGCAGGCCCTGGAAATAACTGAATCATCATCATGAGTTGTTGTTTTCTGAGCTCTTATCGACAGACGGTAAGGCATTACACAACTGGTCAGAAGGAGATTGCATTGGTCTCTTTGCTAACACTGAGGCAAGCCTCTTATTTTATAGATGCTCTAATTTAAGTCATAGTCCTGGGTGGGAAGTCCATGGTGAAGCAGGGGCCTTCATCACAGGTTAAAGGCAAAAAAGAGTGTAGATTAGATCACAGGCCATGAGAGAAGAAAACAACCCACTTTAGATAATACCACCTTGGCAGAACTGAAAACTTACAGGTTCTTAGAAGTATTTCTGAAAAAAGCTGCATAAAAGCTGAAGCTTGGGATAGTGCACACTCCATCCTGTAAGCATCCTTTAGCAAAGTCAATAAATAGACTTGAAAAATGAACAAATAATTGGAAAAGTCCAACCATATTAAGTTACTATGGTGACAAGGAAGATAACAGAAAAAGAAAACAAATTCAAAACTCTGATATGTGAAGACTGTAAGAAAAATATGAATTGATTTAAAACTATGGAGGGGTGTAATGTTCTTCTCTGAATTATAATGTTCTCTGAGAGCAGAGAAAAATGTTTTCTTGGGAGCTTCTGGAGGCAGCCTTCCTTTCAGTTTTGGTCAATTTTGTAGTAGTTTGTAGCCAGGAGTTAAAGTCCAGATGCTTTATTTTCTCCTTCAAAGTCTTGTGTCTTTTCCTGGGCCCAGTTAGCTTTTTTAGAGGCTTATCTCTCTCCTTGGTTCTAAGAGCTCTCTTCTAATGTCTTCAACCACCACAAAGGTGGAAGTTGGAATGAATCTTGCTCCTCCTCCCAGAGAGTTGGGCTTGTGGGTTTCTGACTTGTGAATCTCCTGGAAATCCTTTAGTCTTTTAGTGGGCTTGTGAACTCCTCCTTATATGTGCTCTCTAAAGGTGTGAAGTCTAATAAGTACTAAGTACATAATCACTTAGCACCTTGTTTCAAGTTCTGGCTCATAACAGAGGGGCTCAAAATAAATGAAATAATTTTGATTTTGAATTTTTAAACTTAAATAAGAACAATACAGGAAAAACTGAAAAAAGAAATGAGAGTGATGCAAGGAAATCATTAAAAAAAAAAAAAAGAACCAAGAGTTTAGTAAAGCAGACCCAAAACCCTAAAGAAAATAACACCTTTTTTTAAAAAACAATAGGCCAAATGGTAGAAGAGGTACCAAAAAACCAATGAGGAGAAGGATTCTTTGTAAAACAGAAATGACCAGAGGCAAAAATGTTTACTAAAGAACAAAAAAAAAAAAAAAAAAAGCTTAAAAAGTAGAATTGGTCAAAAGGAAAAGATGATTCAATAGTTCAATGAAGAATATAATTACTTAAATAACTGGAATTCAACAAATGCAAGCTAACGATGATAGGACAAATCGAGAAAGAATAAAACAAAATTTTTAAAAAATGAAAAAATAGAAAATAATGTGAAATATCTCATTGAAAAGAAAATACTGACATAGAAAACAGTTATAGGATATAGTTATTTTAAATGGAACATTTATTTTCTGTTATTTATTTATGAACTTTAGAATGGTTTATGGAAAATCTCTTGAATTTTATGCTTATTGTGTAGTTTTCAGCTTTGGTATAGCTAATGATTATACCTATTTGTTTCTTTGTTAAGTCTTTTACTTCATAAATAACCCATTATGTCATCAGCAAATAGAGGAACTTTGCTCTTCTATTTATGTCTCATTATGCCTTTACTTTTTCTTTTAAGTTATATTTTATTGTTAAAATTTATGAAATGTTGCAAATAATATCAAGGGAAAATGAATATCCTTGTTTTATATCTATATGTATACAGAAAGACTGGAGTTTACTATATTGCATATTAAGCTACAGTCTATTTTAAGATAGCTTTTCCTAATATTAAAAAGTTCTTTTATGTTTATATCTTGTAGAGTTTTTAGCATAAATGTACATGATAGAATACCAAAGACTTTTCTTAAATTTATCAATTATGTAGTTTTATACATTTTTGTTTAAATATGAGTACTTTTGTAATTTTGTTCTCTTAAGTTTAGGTATTAGGACTTATTTTCTCTCACAAAAAGTACTTGATGTTTTCCTTTCTCATTTTTGTAAAGAAGTATATAGGATTTTTTTTTTCAGCTTGCTTTTCCCTTCTCCACTTTAGGGAGTTTATAGTTAATTCAATTTTATCTTGTGGCACTGGATTGTAAAATAACCTTTATTAATATTTCTAAAAGCCATTGAATTATTAATTATTGATCATAATTACAAATAATAAAATAGTAATAATAAATATTTCTATAGTACATGCTAGTTATGAAATACCATGCTAAATGATTTATAAATATCTCATTTGATCCTTCCAATAATCCTGGAAGGTATTATTTTGCCCATTTAAAAATGAAGAAATAAATAGAATCTGAGGACATGTTTGAAATCAGATCTTTCTGACTTCAAGTCCAGTGCTTTTTATGGACTTTAATAATTACTATTATTTGATTATATAGTGAATATAATTATATAATTTAATAATATCATTATTGTAATTAAAGGTCTATAAAGCTGATAACAGAATTCAAAGTTGATTCCTTGAAAAGACTAAAAAAATGTAAATTTAAATTAAAAAAACATTCTTTAGGAGAAATACCTAAAAGGAGGAAAAATAAATTTAAAATGAAAATAAACATAAAAGCAGGAAAAAATCACAACAAATCTGGAAGAAAAATTATTTATCAAGAAACTTGGAAAAATAATATGATGGCTAAAGAGAATTAATAGACTTCAACAGTCATTGAGAATTATATTCAATAAAAAAAAGAACATGGATTAAATTTGATGGCCTTATGAGTTTATAATGTATATATCTCTCCAATAATTTCCAAGATTTCTTCTTTTATCCAATATTTGCTTTATTAGTTGACTTTCTAATATTTTATGCATATTCTTTTAGTTAAAATTTTTATTTTATAATTATATATATGTATATATATATGCATACATACATACACAATACATATATATTGTTTGGCATATATCTATGTTGTTTGGCAGCCAAGTTACATATATTTTCAGGGTATAATTTGTCCCTTTTTGATCTATTTTTGATGAATAGTTTAAATTTATTTTTTAAAATTAATTTTATAATTAATTATATGTATAATTATATATATATGTATATATATACTATAATTATTTATAATGTTTTGACAGTATATATGCATGAGTAATTTTTATAACATTATCCCTTGTTTTCATTTTTCCAAATTTTCCCCTCCTTCCCTCTACTCCCTCCCCTAGATGACAGGCAACCCCATACATTTCACATGTGTTACAGTATAACCTAGATACAATATATGTGTGTAAATCCAATTTTCTTGTTGCACGTTAAGTATTGGATTCCAAAGGTATAAGTAACCTGGGTAGATAGACAGTAGTGCTAATATTTTACATTCAATTCCCAGTGTTCTTTCTCTGGGTGTAGTTGTTTCTGTCCATCATTGATCAGCTGGAAGTGAGTTGGATCTTCTTTATGTTGAAGATTTCCACTTCCATCAGAATACATCCTCATACAGTATTGTTGTTGAAGTGTACAGTGATCTTCTGGTTCTTCTCATTTCACTCAGCATCAGTTGATGTAAGTCTCTCCAAGCCTTTCTGAATTCATCCTGCTGTTCATTTCTTATAGAGCAATAATATTCCATAACCTTCATATACCATAATTTACCCAACCATTCTCCAATGGATGGACATCCATTCATTTTCCAGTTTCTAGCCACTATGAAAAGAGCTGCCACAAACATTTTGGCACATAAAGGTCCCTTTCTCCTCCTCAGTATTTCTTTGGGATATAAGCCTAGTAGTATCACTGCTGGATCAAAGGGTATGCACAGTTTGATAACTTTTTGGGCATAGTTCCAAATTGGTCTCCAGAATGGCTGGATTCTTTCACAACTCCACCAACAATGTATTAGTGTCCCAGTTTTCCCACGTCCCCTCCAACATTCTAGTTTAAATTTCTATGTTTTGATTTCATATTTGTCTCACATTCATATCTCATAAATTTTATATGATTTGTTCTTTGAACCAATTATTATGAGTTTCATTATCATATCCATGTAATCTGTCTTTTACTTTTTTCCCTGAATTATTAGTTTTATTGTGTAATGGTTTGTAAAGGAAATATTTCTCTACATCTTAGCAAATTGTCTATTTTTTAATAAATATCTCATATGATTCTGAGAAAAAAAGGCAAAATATTTACCTTTTCATTTACTATATGAGAAACACAGAAACACAATGGAATTGCAGCTGGACTTATGTCTTGGGTATCTTGGATTAAAGTTCCATCCTTTTCTCATATTAGCTTTGTGATTATAAGCAAAGTTCTGAGTTTTTTTTTTTTTAATCTGTTTAATAGAATAATAATACTTTCATAATACATCTCTTTTTTATTGTGAAGACTGTATTTTAAAAACCATGAAAGGCTTGAAAATGGAAAGATCACTGTTTATAAATGGCAGAACTTTTCCCAGACTTCAATTTTTTTTCAATTTACATATGTGTTTAACAGAGATAACAGAGTGAAAGAGAGGTACAAGATATTGGCCCTGCTATGTTCACTTCTCTTTTGTTTCCCTCACATACACCCTTAGTTATTTGGTATGGTAAACAGGGAATGAGGAATGAATTATAGCCTCAATTCAAAAATAATTTTGGAGTGAAAATTTTTGGGAGTGCCTTCAATATATAATTTGATGAAATAAAATGTCAAAACAGAAGGTAACAGGAATTAAAAGTAATTGCCTAACTGAAGTCCAGATTAAATTTTAAAAAATGATTAATAAAAGTTATAACTGACTCAGAAAATATGTATCATATGGTGTCTTATAACCTTTACAACACAATAAATGAACTTTACCTTTTGCATACTAAAGAAGGGTTATTGATGAGTAGAACTTTGAGGATAATAACAGAGAGCAGCAGATACCCATAATATAAGATTTAAAAAAGAGAGACATGTAACCAGAGAGCAGTTTAGGAGCCACAAAACAGGAAAGATACTAAGTAGAAAATCCAGAAGACCCCCTTCCCCAACACACACACAACACATAAACTATATATCTATTTATAGATCTACCTTTATTTATCTTTAAGTCTAGAGATATATAGTATGTATCTCCATATATTTACATATCCATACATTTCTATAATCTCATAATTTTTTTCCAGTACCCTTCTACCTTCCTATTCCAATGTCATTCCATGTAAAAAACATGTTTGGAGAAAAAAAATAAGTCAGCACTATCCATAAATATGTCAAATCCTGAAAATAAATCCAACATACCATGTAATCACCATCTCTGGAAAGAGGTAGATTTGAGATGTCTTTTTCTATCTCCTCTTTGGAACTATGTTTATTTATTAATTTATTTAACTTATTCATTCATTCATTCATTCATTCATTTAACTTTATTTATTTGTTTGTTTATTTATTTATTTATTCATTTATTTATCTACCTATTCATCTATTTATTTATTTATTCATTTATTTATCTATCTATTCATCTATTTATTCATTCATTCATTCATTCATTTATTTGTAATTTTACAATAACCATTGTTATGTGATCCTGTTTGTTTATACTATTGTAGTCATTGAGAAAATTATTTTCTTGGTTCTATTTCACATCAATTAAT
Organism: Sminthopsis crassicaudata; assembly: GCF_048593235.1. NCBI lineage: Eukaryota > Metazoa > Chordata > Mammalia > Dasyuromorphia > Dasyuridae > Sminthopsis > Sminthopsis crassicaudata. The sequence continues at coordinate 13,730,252 of NC_133618.1, read as the reverse complement.
GTAATTCTTTCTATGTTTCTCTGTATTCATTATATTTATCATATTATAGAATACTAACAATATATAAAATGTGCATATATGACAATTTGTTAGCTCTGCCCCAATTGATGACCATTCAATTTTTTTTTCCCTATTGTTAACTATATTTTAAAAAATGTCAGCTTTATGTGTGTGTATGAGTGTATGAGTGTATGCATGTGTTTGATACATGGAGATGTCTTTTTCATCAAAGGACAATTTGGGTTATAAGCCTTTGGAGTGAAAACTGTGTCAAAGAGTATGGGTATCTCAACCACTTTAGTTCCCTTATTCCAAAATGCTTTCTTAAATTGATATATACTGCTCCAGAGCTTGGCCCACACTTCATGCATATGCTTGTCTTCACACAACCATTACAACATTGGCTTGTTCCATTTTTAATCATCTTTGCCAATTTTCAGGGTGTGAAGTTTGGTTGATTTTCATTCCTCCCGTTCTTAATGATTCGCATAATTATCTCATATGGTGATTATTAATTTAAATTATTCTTTTGGAAAACATTCATTTGACCATGTATCTATTAAGATTTCTTTTTTCTCTCTTGGTGTGCGTTCATGTGACATTCATCGTATTGAATTCTAGTTGTATTAACTTGAAAAAACTTTTTAGTTGAATAAAAATCAAAATTATCTATTATATCTTTTATAATTGTGTCTATCTCTTCTTTATTTACTGATACTTTTCCTACCCATTGCTGTGACAAATGATTTGTTTTTCTTCTAAATTTAAGTGATTTGATTTTTAATATTAAGAATATTAATCCACTTATAATTTATTGTGTAATATTGTATAAGATATTCATTTAAGCCAGATGTTTCAGACAACAAATTTTCCTCACTTTTTTTTGATAAATTAAGAAATTATTTCCAAAATAATTTATGCTTTCTGTTTTCATAGAAATTGGGTAATTATGTTCCATTATTTCTGAATTTCTCTTTGCTATCATGTCCAATTGATCCATGTCCCTATTTTTTTTTAACTAATGTCAAATAGTTTTGATGACTGTTATTATATAACCCTTTTTGACATTTGGGGATTCTTTCTTTGCTTTGTTCTCACCTATTTTTCATTTCTGTTTATTTTCAAATTAAAAAAAAAAACATTTTTCCAAATTATTTTATTATTTTATTGAGCTCTATAATGCATTCCTCTCATAACTTGATTGACAATTACAATTATTACTTTACATTGGCAGTATTGTTAATTTTATTATGGTCTATGGTACAATGGATACTATTCTTCCAATTAGTTACATTTTCAGTTGTTTCTTGTTTTTAATTTTTAAGCAGCACTCTGCTATTAAATCTCTTGAAGTTTTGATTGACTCAACCCTGAATATGCTTTTTCTCATTTAGCAAGACATTTTTCTTTTTTATTGTTTAGTTTTAGAATTAATTATTGCTATAAAGATATGTAGTTTATTTTGATTATTTCTTTTGTATTTCACCATTTTGCTGAAATTATCAATTGTCTCAAATAGCATCTTTTCTGATAGCTTAAGATTTTAATTAACTGCAATGTCATCAGCAAATAAGAAAAAAATATATTTAATCTTTACAAATGTTATGCCTTATTTTATTTATTTTTTCATTGAGATAATTTCCAGAATGCTATAAAAGTATGTAGGGGAAAGTAAGCAATATCTCATGTTTCATTTTCTGGTCAGTTTTTGTTTTACAAAATGACTTTTTTCTTCATCTACTGTTTTTCCTCTTTTTTTGTTTTTTCAAGAATATTATAACTTGATTAATAGGCATATTTATTCATTAATCATAGTTTCTTTATTCCACAGAATTTAATCATTTAATGTGACTCCAGTTCCCCCTTCAGAATTGTTCACTTATGTCTGACTGTGACTGCATTTGTGGTTTTCTTGGCAAAGAAAACCTTCTCCAGTTCATTTTAGAGTTGAGGAATTGAGGTAACTAACGTTAAGTTACTTGTCTAAGGTCATATATAGTATCTGAGGCCAGATTTGAAATCATAAAGACAGTGTTCCTGATTCGAAGAATAATGCCCTGTCTATACATCAACCCACCCAGTTGCCCTTCTTCAAAACAATTTATAAGATTTATTTCTAGATATTTCCCCATAATATCGTTTTTCTCTTATGATTCTTTCTTAAAAACACCAATGCCTAAAATACATAAGGAAGTCTAGAACTCTTTCCTCATGAGAATTTTCCTCTTCTCTGAATAAAAAATTCATTATTACATTTTGTTCTCTTTCCAAGATCAACATTTTACCATTTTCCATGAAATAAATCCCTTCCCCTTAACCTTATAAATATGTTTTTCTTTTACTTTTATGTGATAATTTATTTTGTTTCTTGTACCATCTTTAGTTGGTACCCATATTCTCATATTCTCTCATATTCTATCTCACTAGATCTCCTAATCACTTTGCAAGAATCTCTCATTGCATTTTATAAATGAATTGATTGTACATTAATTTCCTAATCTTACAAACTTTCTACAATTACTTCCTTTCCCAGTAGCAGTATGAAATTCTGCACAAAAAATGTTCTTTGCCACTTATCCTCTCAAATCATTTACTATTTCATTTGAATAAAGATATTTTGCCTGAAACAAATATGTCCACCGCTAAGCTAGGAGAAGTAATTACATAGGAAAAGATGTTAATACTGAAACTCAGAATGGATCAATACAGCACAGATTTTCTGGGATGCCACATTATTTGCTTAAACAAAAAGAAATATGCCCATTTTACCTCCGTATACCTTTCTGTACAACACAACCAACTCCTCTTAGCCACAAGGTTACATCACTGAATCCTTTAAGAGTTTTTAATTCTTTGAAGGAAGATTTTTATAGAAGCAAAGTGTTAATAAAAATGAGTAATATTCCATAAAAAGGCTTTTGGGTTCCTCATCCCATTTCTTCCCACCCAACAGATGTAATCCCATATTCTTCTCCATGTAAGCTCTCACCAGCTGACATATTCTAGTGATGCATAAATCATGGGGTGGTTGATTTCAAATGTATGGACTTTTAAAAGAAATTCATGTTACTTCAGCAAGCCAAGGGATGACTATCATTCTTCCCTGGCTGTCAATGGCATGCTGACATCAGCTCTCAAGGAAGAATTCATTCCAGGTGTTCCCATTTCTTACAGGCACAGCTGCTACTGCGGAGAAACAGAACAGTATGGCGGGTGCCTTAATATACTATTGACCTGTGGATATTTATGATGACAGTCCCCACCATTACACTGCAATTAAGAGGTCTTTTTCAAATGAGAAATGAAAAATCATTGAATATATAAATTTTAAATCACAATATTAAACATTTATGAGAAAAACCCCCAAGATGTTTTGCTTAAAACTCAAAAAAACAAAAGGTTGGTGTCAGTTACTTTGAGAAGGATTAATCCCCAGTGTAGTAAAATCAGAGTTTTTTTTTTTTTTTAAGTGACCCATAGATAAAAAGGACTGATTACAAATTAATAAGGCATAAAACACTACTTGATTGCTAGCCACTGCAGTGTGAAATGAGTTGGTTTTAGTCCAGTTGTGGAGACTGATGGTTATCATCTGTCACTCTCTACTAAGTCCTGCTGAGCTGGACTCCATCTTAACAGGTTTGGGAGAGAGATAGAAGAAGGTACAGGGAAGAAACATTTGTCTTTAAGCTTAGTTGGGGAAAGTAATAAGATCACCATCCAAAATGTGATTATTCCTTAACTTATCTGAAGACTTGTTCTCTCACTTCAAATGCTGGCTCTGTTGCTTGTTACTTAAGGAAGCATGGATAAGTCACAACCTAACCCTGGGACTCAGTTTCCTTCCTGGTAAAATGAAGGTAAGTTAAATTAAATTATTCTTCAGATTTATCAAGATGGGTTTATTGATATTATAGAAACACAATATAAACTGTCTCACTGAATGTTCTTCCCAATGATTTTTAAAATTTAGGGTTGTGTAATTAATAGTTTTGGTTGTAAGGCAACATAACAATTGTGATATTATAGATGAAATTTATATAGGAATTTAAGGTTATAAAAATAATCATATGTATGCATTAGGTATGTAAAATAGGTATGTACTTATGAATATATGTGCACATGTATGTAAAATCTCAATGTATCATCCCACATTTGGGGAGTAAATGTTGCTATAAGCATGCCCATTTTTCAGATGAGGAAACAATCAAACAGAAATAAAGTAACTTTCCCAAATTCATGCAGCTAGGATATAGCTGAAACTGGATTCAAATATCCAAAGGCGAATTTTGTTCTAACTCCAAATCCAGAATTTTACTCTGTTCTGTGATGTCACTTAGTTACTAATGACATTTGACAATATGCTTAAAGAAAAAAAAAAAAAAAAGTAGAGTCAGATTAACCATTCAAATGAGCTCAGTATCCCGTTTCCTCTTCCTGATTCAGAAATTCTTCTCAACATTACCCAGTCTTCCTTCATTTATACTTTCTTCCTTCTATTCCTCTTCCTCCTTCCTTGTACAAGACCAGTTATCTTTATACAATTTCAAGTCACTTTGCTCAATAGTCAATGTTTTTTTTTTATTATCTTTTCTTTTGGTATATTTCCTTCTTACTGGACTTATGATATCATCAATGTGGTAAAATGCTCCATGCTCTAATTTAGATAGGTATCTTTTGCATGACTTATAATCTTAGAGACTTCCCTTGTTTAATATCACACAAACGATAAATCAAAGGCAGCAGTTAAAATCTGCTCTTCCTCTTGGTTGGTCATGTACATTCAGCATGTACTACAGGCCAGACACTGTGCTAAGCACTAAAAAAATAAGCAAATAGAGGCAAAACTATAAACAAACTCATGATCTGACAAGAGTGAAGGTTGGAAGATGGAGATAAACATGAAAATATCTATTGAGAAAGAAGTTCAAATTCCTTGGTCTGAAACATGTCATTCCAGAAGTTGAGTCCTCCTACCTTTCAAAATCATTTCATGAAAATTTCCCTTCCTCTTACAATAAGCCCCAATCAGTTGTGACTCTTGTCTCCAAAGTTACCCAGAAAACTCCCATGAATTTCGGATGAAAGATGCCCATGTTTAGAAAAGCTTCCTTGCCTTTCTTTGTCACTGGGATCCATATTCATCATTCAAAAACCAACTAAAACAGTACTTCCAATAAGAAACTTAAGATAAATCCCCCTTGAATCCAAAGAACACTGTATTTTTAAAACCTAATACGATGTAAAAATTCATATTTTAGCTCATCATCATTTACATCTATTTTTTATTAAACTCAGAGGGAAGAGAAACCTTTTTTTTTTGATACTTAGCAATTCTCTAATGCCCAGAAAATTTTTCTGTGCACAACAGTCACTTTATAAATGTTTTTAGAATCAAATCAATTTTTTTTAACTATCTTCCAAAAAACCACCCTATTTTTCCATGTTTTTTTTTTGTTTGTTTGTTTGTTTGTTTTTGTTTTTGTTTTGTATGGATGCCTGGGCTTCCATTTCTCCATTCCCCACCAAGTCTTTCTATTCTGGCAAGGTCAAATTTCTTTTGTTGTGCCAGAGTTCTCTTTTAATGTCCTGACCCAGTTTCCCTAATTGTCCTTTTCAGTTACTCTACCTTAGGTTATAACCATTCCCTCTTAATGTTCCATAGGATAAAGGTCTTATATCTTAGACCTTAGTCTATATTTATTCCCTCTTAATGTTTGATGGGAGAAAGGTCTTTATCCATTTTAGACATCATTAGAATATCAGGAGCCTCTCCCATTATGTCATCCTAGGTGCCTCCCCCCATTAGGTCAGCTCCATCCAGATACCTCCCCCATTATGACATTGTTCTTATTACCCTATAAAAGAATCTTGTGTATCTGACATTGGAGCTGGATTCTTTGAGATGATAATCTCGTTCAGCCATAAAACAACCATGGATCCATTTGGTCCCAGTAAATCTCTCCATTTAATAAATTCTGTATTGAATACTCTCTAATCTCTGTCTTGCTCAATTTCCGGCATTACATTTTGGAGGCCCCATCAAACATTAAGAGAGAATGGTTATAACCTCAGGCAGAGTAACTGAATAAGACAATTAGGGAAAATGGGTCAGGACATTAAAAGAGAATTGTGGCACAACACTTTGTTTTAGCACTTTGAGCCATTACATATTTGCACTTATAAATTTCTTCAAAAGTACTAGAATATCAAAATCACACAATGCTATAGATGGACAAACTTCAGCATCTATCTAGTTCAATTCATACATGAAATATTCCCTCCTTTTTATGTAGTCAACAAGTATCTGTTTAGAATTTATCCAAATAATAGCAGTAATATAGAGTCCATTATCTTCATTTTGGGCTGGACAAATCCAATTTTTAGGAACTTTTCCTTCCCATAAGTCAATGTATCATTTTTTTCCCATTTCTATTCTCTTCAGTTATGTCTTTTAGGGGAAAATTCAAGATGATATCAAAAATCTCTTTTACATGACAATTCCCCAAATACTGAAAAAATGGGTATCTTGTCTGCCTTAATCTTACTCTTCTTCAGGCTAAATATCTCCCATTTCTTAAATGAATACTCACATGACAGACATGTACTCCAGACAGCACATAGGGTTCATTTCTCTCCTCTAACAATCTGTAGCTAATCAATGTTTTCTTTTTTCTTCCCCAAAATCTGGTATCTGAAACTCAACACATTATGCAGCTATTGGAAGGGACAATAAAGAATTTGAATGATGACATTTCAATTATAAGAATTAAGCATATGGGTCTTATATAAAATGATACCTCTAATATTACAAGCCATGGGGTGTCATGTTACACACTTATGAATAAGAGGACTTATGTTCTAAGGAGGAAAGTAGAAGACTGGAATACTCAATCCAATAATTAGAGCCATAATAAGCTTCTGCCCTTTCTAGTTTGCAGAAGAAGCTAGAACTAGTAATTTATTTGATATAACAATTCTACCATTCAGGATACCCAAAATTTCTTGCACACAATATTTTGTTCAATTTGCCTTTTTGTTGTTTTAAACTTTGTTGAGCCATATTCGTATCAGAATTTTCTGTCTCTGTCATTCTCTCCCCTCAAATTATTAACAGTTTACATTTAGGTGATTCTATAGTGCCTTAAATATTGTTCTAACTTTCTACTGTTGCTTAAGGTTCTGATATAATTTTTTTTTGTTTTTGTTTTTTTATATCTTTTAAAAATGTTTCTTTTCATTTTTTTGTTTGTTTTATTAGGTGACAGAATATACTATATTTTTTTGCTGAACTGCTGGCTAAACATTAATATAATTTTCCATTGTCTTTCAGCTGTAATTTAATTGTTTTTCTGAAGTTGTTCCTACTTTGGTGGTCATCATTTCTATCTTAGGAGCATTTCTATTTAACTCCTCCTTTCCCTCCAGAGTCATTACAATGGGAATGAATATAATTTATGTTCTACATAATTCCTGATATTTTTAATGCACACAAGCAAGTATTATAGAAAAGTTAACTCACTTATAATGAGTATAGGAGAAACCTATTTTTAAATTTTTCTCCTTTGGGAGAATTAATATATTATTTGGTTTCATAACTTTAAACTCAAAAGAAAATTTTCAAAATTCCAGTACAATGTATATTTTTCTACAAAATAATTTGTGGCATGTATATTACTTTGCCAAATATTTCATTAGTAAGTGATATGTTTAGTTTTCTGTGTTAAAAGCAGAAAAATTCTGCTTTTAGCCCTTCCCTCAAATTCTTCTACATTTCTTTCTTTAGATTTGATAAATTTCTTCATTCTAGCTCTTATTTTATCTAAACTTCATTAGAATTTAAGTTATGATTGTCCATCTTTATCTGTGACATACATCTTTATGTTATTTGGAGCTGAGCTATAACTGACAAAAATCATAATGAAACTTTTTTTTTTTTTTTTTTTTTTTTTGTTTGAGGCTAGGGTTAAATGACTTGCCCAGGGTCACACAGCTAGGAAGTGTTAAGTGTCTGAGACCACATTTGAACTCGAGTCCTCCTGAATTCAGGGCTGGTGCTCTATCCCCTGTGCCACCTAGCTTCCCCCTATAATGAAACTTTTGACCAATGTAATAGGTATGTTTCAATTTGGTTATGATACTCTTTTGTCATCGAATGAAAACATTCTGAAAACACTCGGCCCATTTTGTGATAACTCATGCATTGATTACTTTAAGGGATCAGTGATATCTGCACTGAAGCATTTTAGTTTGAGGGTATTATTATTTCTGACTTTCCTCTCCCTAATAAATATTATCTTCTTATGGCACTAGTGCACAGAAAGTTCCTGAGCCAAAATGATTATTATGATTAATTTTAAATAAGGCTACACTATAATCTCTTTCTTTGGCTAAAGGGAGCACTTCCCTCATGCTCTTTGGGGAACTAGTCCAATAGGTAGCTTTGCCATAGATTTTTAAGGTTGTTGTTAGTCCTTCAGAGCTATCATTTTGATTTCAGAGTCCAGAAAAACTTTGTTATACACTTCAATGACTAAGGTTATATGATTGTTCCATTTACTCCCACTCCCAACTGTATCACTGATGCTTAGAGGTGAGTTGTTTTGTTGTTGTTGCCACTGTTTTGTTTTGTTTTTTTGTTTTGTTTTGTTTTGTTTTGTTTTGTTTTGTTTTTTGTTTTTTACTTCAAAGAGAAAATTTCAATTATGTTCTAATCAATCTTCAACAGGAGCCACTATCTTAATTAACAAGAAACCTGTGTCCTTGCTGGCAGCAACAGAATCAGCAGTTGTCAGGAACATGAATCTAGGCAACCAAGAAAAAGATGGCAATAGAACCTAGCACATCATGTCAGTGAATAATTGGAACCTTGGTCTTAATTCCAGTTGAGTGCCTGTTGGATAGGTGTTTTGCAAGAGTTTTTATTTAGTGTTTTGAAAATATAAATTCATAATTATTGATGATGGATATGATTTTGACATAGAAGCTGGGAGGAACTGACTGGTAGCAACCCAACATCTATCATTTCTAAAATTCTGGCAATAGAAAGCAATGTCCAGAGATTAGCATCATTCTGTGAGTGGGACTCAGATAGGTTCCCATTTTACAATTCATATAAATCAGAAATTCAATGCCTATTAATGTCAAATGAATCTATAAGAGACCATATAGAATGAGATCTGGGTGGGAGAATTGAAAGAAACACAGTCAGAGCCAGAAGCTGACAGTGATTCCTAATGCCTCCTTGCCACTTTCTCTGCAACTTTCTACTTAACTATCTCTCCTAAATAGGATGCCCCAGGCGAAGCTCTGCAGTTTCAGAATAGCTAAATATGTGTACCTCCCTCCCAGCTGCAACTAAGCCTCAGGGGAACCCCACCACCAATCTGGACACTGCTGCACTTCCAGATTGGATTGTAGCACTTATAAAAGCCAGAATGAGAAATGTGCCCATGTTCCTTACTCTCCTTGGCTATGTTCCCTCTTTATTCTCATTTGGAAGAGATAACACTTTTTTTTAGGAGACTCTTCTTATTTTATGTTAAGGACCTCTGATGGATTTGTAAGCTTTCCTTTTTTGCTAGGTTACTAAGATATGCATTTCTTTTTGGGTCAATGGCCTTGACAGTAGTCCATAAGAGCCACGATTTCCTTGTTTCTATGATCAGCAAGTCAATATGGTATCATGTGGAAAAGACTGGTTCTGGAATTAGAGGACCTGGGTTCAAGTTCCATCTCTGATGTGAATTGTTTCTGAGAGCTTAGCCAAGCCACAACTTCTATGTGTGATTGTTATGATTATCTCTAGATTTTCAATCTTTCTCTGGGAGGAGATCTCTTGGGGAGCTTCTGGGGAGGCAGTCTTGGCTTTAGTTCTGTATTGTGTCTTTCAAAGTCTTGAATTTTTTCCTTTCAGAATCCAGCTTCTGTCTCTAGCTCCCTCTGAAATCCAAAGACTCCAGTCAAGAAGAAGGTAGAATCTCAAATCCCCTTCCTCCTGAATCCTAGCTCCTTTTATCCTCCCAGAGAATGGGCTTGTGGGTTTTCCCAGCGGCTTGTGGGAAAGCCTTACAGAACCAATGAGTAAACACCTTTAAAGATGTAAACTCCTTTAAACTTTGGACTAAAAGTGTGAACTCTGAGCTAGAGAATTGTTAAGTACCATTCTAAATTAGACAACTGAGTAACCTAGTAATCCTAACATCTATGGATGATAGTTTCCCCAATTATAAATCACATTGTTCATCTAACTCAAAGATGGTTTAACCTGGAGTCTGTTTTGTTTCTAATATTCAGATAGCTTTATATTAACATAATTTATTTTCCTTATCTGTCTCTATATCTTAGTTTATGTTCTTAAATAATGTAAGATTTTACTAAAAAGGAATCCATACACTTTATGGCAGACACTTAAGAATTCATGGGCTATATGATTCAGTAGAACTTTTTGAGCTATGTATCTGTGTCTGTATCGGTGATCAGAATCTGTATCTGTAATCTTTAATCTGTATCTGAAATCTTGTCAGCTTCAAAAGAAAGTAGAGAATCAAGAGGGAGGCCAATTTCTAAGGAGCAAGGAAAATCATTTCTCTTTCAGAGTTTATATCCTTAAATTCTAAAATTTGAAGTATCTATAATACAGAATCCAAACGGATATGGCCTAATTGAGTTTCCTGCTCCATCTACAGGGATCATAATGTCTAGGAAATGCAAAGTGCCCACTTTCTTTTTCTAGAAATTGAGAGTCACAATCATTGTCTATGAATTAACCTGTGACTGCAGCACAGGTATAAGTCTCTATCATATAAGTCACCAATGAAATTTTCTGGGAGAGTCTGAAAAACATATTCCCAGAATATGCTCCCAGAAGCTTCTGGGAGAGTCAGAAAAACTCTTCTTCCCTTTTCTTCCTATGTTCCAGAAAAAAAAATAAGAAAGGTTAAAAGGTATGTGTAGGTTTGGGAGGAATTCAGCACAGAACACTTGATCTAGAGTTACAGAATCTGATTTGAAGAGCTACTATGATGCATGTGACCTTGGACAAATCCATTTCTCTTGTTTTATATTCCCAATCTGTATAAAGGGAGAGTTAAACTAGTTAGATTCTGTGGTCTCTTGCATATTCAGGAATCCCTGATCCCTACTTCACTACAAACTCCTTAAAAATAGGGCTTGCCTATTGCTTTTCTTTTTACCCCAAGAACTTAGTCCAGTGCCTGGAATAAAGAAGGTTCTTAATTAAAAAAAAATGTTGCCTGAATATATATATATATATATATATATATAAAGGAGAATAGAAAATAGAGGTAAAAAAGCTCCAATGATTTGTTTAGAGTTAAGGAGATTCAGGACAGAATCTTCTCCAGATTCTGCCCCGGAGTAGTGATGAAAGTTGGCTTCAAGACTTGGAATCGCCATAGATTCTGATCTGAGAATAGCTTCCAAAGCCTTTCCTGTGCCTGATCATACATACGGTTGCCCAGACTGAGGCACATATCCTTCAGGATTTTGTCAAACTTAATAATATTCACTGATTTTAAAAATGGAGGGAACTAGAAGGATGTGGACTTCCTGTTTCTAATTCTTCCAGTGAGAACATTCTGGCTGGACCCTTTCTCTTTCTGAGACCCTAGGACACTGGCAAGACAATATAAGATATGGTGTTGTTTATCACTATTGTAAAAAGGCAAAAACCGAGAAATAGAAATAGAATTGAGAAAGAATAGTCTCAAAGAATAGGAAAGCAGCAAATGACAGAGGGTCTGTGTGTGTGTGTGTGTGTGTGTGTGTGTGTGTGTGTGTGTGTGTGTGCACATATGCAGGAGTGCCTACAGGTAGAAAAAAAGACATAGAGACAAAGTCAGAATTCCTTTGCTTAAGCAAATAAATAGTGAATGCACAATTTCAGTTTTTCTTTTTCAAGGAAGATTTCGAAGTCTCCTCTAATCTTAAATTATTTGTGATCCACAATTCTGAGTATGATGTGAACATAAGACTGACAGCTAGAAAGAAGCTTGTTGACTTATGAGACAAATGACTAGCCTTTCACCTCTGTAGAAATATCCTTTAAAATGTCTCTCGAGATTTTTTTTTTCAATGTGGAGAAAGTCCGATAAGTGTCAGCATATGGAGTAGCAACTGGAAAATAATATTCTTTTATATTATAGCTTTCATCTCGATAACACAAATGTCTTTTGTTTCCAAAGACATTTAATCCTCTAAGGTAAGGGATGAGATTAATTCCATTTTTGGCTGAGAGTATCCAAGAAGATAATGGTGCAATTATTAAATGAGGTGTCAAATGAATCCAGATCCTTGGTTAATAAGAGAGAATTACTGTTCTTAATATGTCAAGGCCAGACACAGAGAACACTCATATGTATATATTAAATAGATGGGGGAAGGTGGTTTTAAGGCTGTTGAAAGAGGTCACATCACAAATACAGGTAGACAGGACATTATTTTTCAGCACTATGTGAAATTAAACTATAGATTTGGTCATATATAATGCTTTGCATATATGTATTTGCATACACATGTATGAATGAACAAATATATATATATACATGCAAATATATGGTATATGCATATATATGTGATATATATGCATGTATATGAATATCTATATTTATTCACACTCCAGATCCGTGCTCTAACTCCCCAAGTCTAGGTAATCCAAGTTGATTCTGCATATATATATATGCATAGATATCTACACATGTACATTGTAAACGAGAAATGGCAGATAATTTCAAAATTTCTCCTTTGTTTATTTGGTTCTCCCCATTCTATGTATCTGTGCAGTGGAGTGGGAAGAAAACCAGTAGGGGCTTGAGCTCTTTCCCATCAATCAGAGCAAGTTGAGCTCTAATCCTTATAGATCCTCAGCAGGTATGTAATTTTCTCCATTTAGAATCCAGCCCAAGATGGGAGAAAAATATCACATCAGTAGAGTTCCTCTTAGCTTGACATGAGAAAAGGGGGGTTCTGACAGTAATTTGGAAATAAGCTCATACATTTAAAAATTTCTTTATATAGCAAAAAAAAAATTAAAGCTAACTTTAATTGTTGACCATAATGAACATAAGCCCTCAATGAATGGACTCTGTAGTTTATTATATTGACTAAAGATTACCCAGACAAAAGTATAAGCAAACAGATCTTCCCCTTGCCTTGTTAGAAACATTTGTCCTACTAGGATATATATGAATTAATCCAGTTCAGAATGCCCCATCTGAGGGGGAAAAAAAAAAAAAAAATTGAAAATAATTTTAAAATGTGTGTACAAACTTCTTCATTTGGTAGGGTTTCCAGTATTGCAGAATGATTTTTTTTATTATTATTTATAATTTTTTCACAGTATATATGCATGAGTAATTTTTTTATAATATTATCCCTTGTATTCATTTTTCCAAATTATCCCCTCCCTCCCTCTACTCCCTCCCCTTGATGACAGGTAATCCCATACATTTTACATATGTTACAATATAAGTTTGATACAATATATGTGTGTAAATCCATTTTCTTGTTGCACATTAAGTAGATTCCGAAGGTATAAGTAACCTGGGTAGATAGACAGTAGTGCTAACAGTTTACATTCACTTCCCAGTGTTCCTTCTCTGGGTGTAGTTGTTTCTGTCCATCATTGATCAACTGGAAGTGAGTTGGATCTTCTTTATGTTGAAGATTTCCACTTCCATTAGAATGCATCTTCATACAACATTGAAGTGGACAGCGATCTTCTGGTTCTATTCATTTCACTCAGCATCAGTTGATGTAAGTCTCTCCAAGCCTCTCATTGCAGAATGATTTGATGAATTCTTCTATCAGATTGGTTTTATAACATATCTTTTTTTTTTCCACCTCAGGAGCAATTCAATTTGAGATGAAGATTTGAACTTGCCAAATGATGCCTCCCTGATTGGTGGAATTTGGCCGACCAACATGGACTCTTGTCAGGGTAGTCACTTCCCTCAATGATCTATATAAGGCAATCTGTAAGTGTTACATCTCTAACTGTTTTTCATTGCCAATCCATATATCCTCATACCTTTTAACCTTTCTTTTTTTTTCTTTTTTGTCTGGAACATAGGAAGAAAAGGGAAGAAGAGTTTTTCTGACTCTCCCAAGAGCTTATGGGAGCATATTCTGGGAATATGTATTTTGGACTCTCCCAGAAAATTTCATTGGTGACTTATATGATAGAGACTTATACCTGTGCTGCAGTCACAGGTTAATTCATAGACAATGATTGTGACTCTCAATTTCTAGAAAAAGAAAGTGGGCACTTTGCATTTCCTAGATGTAATGTGCTGTTGTCTCCAGAAGCTGCCTATTGCAGCTATGTCAACTCAAATCTCTCAGACAGATTCTTCTTCCTGTAGAGAGCTGACTTCACTTCCTGCAGAGAGCAGCTTGAAGTCTGGTCCAGAAAACAACTTTCTTTTTCCTCCAGAGCTGCCCTTTTTATCCTCCCAGAGAATGGGCATGGGATAATGCAAGGGCTTCTGGGAAGAATTACTTCAACCAATGAACTTGCTCCTCCTAAGCATGCAAGCTCTTCCCCAGGAAAGGCCAGAACTAGAGAATTGTCAAGTACCGATTTAGCACTTAGTAAGAACCTAATATCTCATTATCTCATTAGCACTTAGTAAGAACCTAACACCTAGACATTATGATCCTTGTAGATGGAGCAGGAAACTCAATAGGCCACATCCATTTGGATTCTGTATTATAGGTAATTCGAATTTAAGATTTTTCAAATTTTAGAATTTAAGGATATAAACTCTGAAAGAGAAATGATTTTCCTTGCTCCTTAGAAAAATAAAAAAGATTAACTTGTGTCGTTTTTTATCGTTATCTTACTTTGAGACAACAGCCAAAATGTTACAAAAAAAAAAAGAAAGTCTCAAAGAAAAATAATTATCTCAAAATATTGAAATCGCATCATTGGCATAAATATATTTTAATCTTGAACCCAAGAAGATGGACGTGAGCACAGTAGCCAAACATTGAGAGAAAAGCAAATTTAAAATGCATGTTGGGAAAAAAATCACCTAAATATTAATGTTGTATCAAAAAGAAATGAGAAGTAGTTGGTTTCCTATCATTGATTGCAAATTTTCAAGTCAATATGATTATCTAATATTTTGTAGAAAATATGCTTATTCAGAAAAAAGATAAATCTAGTTGGGACAGCTAAGTAGTACAGTATATATGTGTGTATGTGTGTGTGTATATATATATATATATATATATATATATATATATATATATATATATATATATATATATATATATATATAGAGAGAGAGAGAGAGAGAGAGAGAGAGAGAGAGAGAGAGAGAGAGAGAGAGAGACAAAAGAGAGAGAGAGAAACACAGAGAGAGAAACAGAGAGAGAGAAACAGAGAGAGAGAGAGAGTGAGAGAGAAAGAGAGAGAGAGGGAGAGAGAGAAGGGAGAGAGGGAGAGAGAGAAAGAGAGAGAGAGAGACAAAAGAGAGAGAGAGAAACAGAGAGAGAGTGAGTGAGAGAGAGAAGAGACAGAGACAGAGAGAGACAGAGAGAGAGAAGAGACAAAGACAGAGAGAGACAGAGAGAGAGAGAGAGACACACACACACACAGAGAGAAACACAGAGAGACAGAGAGAGAGAGAGAGAGAGAGAGAGAGAGAAAGAGAGAGACAGAGAGACAGAGAGAGAGAGAGAGAGAGAGAGAGAGAGAGAGAGAGAACTGTATCTGGATTCAGAAGGACGAATGTTGCTAAGTTTAATTCTGGCCCTAGATACTTTCTAGCTGTGTGACCCTAGAAAAGTCACTTCACCCTATTTGCTTCAGTTTCTCATCTATAAAGTGAGCTGGAGAAGGAAATGACAAACTACGCCACCAAGAAAACTCCAACGGGGTCATTGAAAATTGGACATGACTCAATAGCAACAAAGAACTATTTGATTTCTGAAAACTCTTCTTTTAAGCTTTAGTGATTCTGTGGGGGAGGACAAGAATTGTTACAAAAGAACATGGATGAGAGTTATATAGCATGGATAGCCATATGATGATTTCAGGCTATATCATTGGAAAAATATCCACATGGATGCCATCACAGAACCTTTTGAGTATTAACATTTCCTCAGTAGCATTTATCTTCACACTGAAAAATAAAAATGCTAAACTATCATTTCCAATAGACACTATCAAATCTGAAAAAAAAGACTGACAACCTTCTTAGAAAGACCCTTTTGCCTTTTTTTGTCATGACAGATTCCTGAAAATGGAATAATCAATATATGAACTGTTAATGTCAGTGAGGAAGGCAAAGGGAGAAAGGCAAAAGACATTAATACTAATTGGCAAGAATTCAATATTTTTCCCCTTTCTCATAAGGTCTTTTCTTATTTCATGAGCTGATTAAAGAGCACTTAATATATCCATTCTGGGAAAGTTATGGGACTTAGGAGCTGCCTAAAATAGAACTGTCACTTTGAAAATTCCATCAGACACTTATTCATACCAGTGGCTATAATAAAAAAAAAACAGTCAGGAGTAACAGGCTGGGGACCATGGTGCAAATAAATTTTTCCAAGACAAAACTACACTAAAAAGGCATCATAAACAGACAGTGAATGCTGGTTCATGTTTCACTGTAACATGGCTTTCAAAGCACAGAGGACCAGGCAGCAGGATGGATTATATACTCTATTTGTTCTCTTAAGAAAAAGGATTCAGAAGATCCAGGAACACAAAAGAGAAGCATTGAAATAAGCTGGAAAGAGTCTAGCTCCTCTGGGCTTTGATCTTCTCTGAGGAAAAAAAAAAGAGGTTAGGTTGTGGGTAGAGACCCAGGGACAACAGAGAAAGTTATTTTTCTTTCCACTTCACTTGCTGGGTTATACAGAGCAGAACAGCCAGCCGTATGCTCACATAGTTTGCTGGATCTTCCTCTGTGTCTATTTCTGGTTGGAGATTGTGTGTATTCTGAACCGAAGAAATCCAGTCTGGTGTCAATGTCATTTTAGATATAATAGTTATAACCCAACTATCTCAGCTATTAAACCAACATTGTGTTTTCCTCACTTGTGCAGCCCTTGGGGGCACTCATCTGGGCCTACAAGTGCTCAGCACTCAGAAGCTTTAAAGCACTCTTGCTTTAATGGTACTGTGATCTCAATCATTTGGATAATCTTCCCTCTCCATCAGCACCAAGACCTTTACTTCCTGTGGACGGCTCATTTCTCTACCTTCCCACTGTCCTTCTGTCTTTGGGATTCCAGGATCTTCAAAGGAATATTCATATTAAAAGAAAGGGGTTTTTGTAATAGAAAATCTTGGAGCCAAGGAAAGGACTGTACTCATTCCTTAATGAGTTTTTACTCTGGGGGAAAAAAGGAAAAGAATAAAAGGAAGAAGAGAGGAATAGAGAAAGAAGGAGAGAAAAAATATAGGAAAGGAGAGGAGTGAAAGGAGAAAAAGAGAGGAGAAGAGAAAAGAGGACAAGAAAGGAGAGGAGAGAAGAAGAAAGAGGAGAAGAGAGGAGAGGGGAGAATATAGTAAGTAAGAAACACATTTCAATATTACATGGTTTGTTAGGATTACTAGGTGAGAACTCAGGTTGTCTGGACAATGACAAGGTGAGAATTCAGGTTGTCTGGACAATGACAAGGTGAGAATTCAGGTTGTCTGGACAATGACAAGGTGAGAATTCAGGTTGTCTAGACAACCTGAGTTCTCACCTAGTAATCCTAACAATGGTTCAACATTGTTTTCTACCCACTCCAGCTTCTTTCACTATTAAGAAACTCCTTCCTATAATCTTCCTATAATCCTATAATCTGTGCTGTAGGACATAGTGAGTTTATACATATATATATATATATATATATATATATATATATATATATATATATATATATATATATATATATATATGTGTGTGTGTGTGTGTGTGTGTGTATATATAAGTTGATTTTATAATCCTTCTATCTTCATTTATTTCCTCTTTTGATACTTCTACAGGGCAGCTGTGTGGACCTAGAGGGAGGAAGACTCATCTTCCCGAGTTCAAATCTAGCCTCAGAAATCTATTACTTGTATGAACCTGGGTAAATTATTTAACACTGTTGATAAAATGAGTTGCAGGGGAAAAAAAAGGTAAACCACTCCATTATCTTTGCCAAGAACATCCCAAATGAGATCACACTCAGACATGACTGAAAAACAGCTTGACAATTTTCTTACACCCTCTAGGGTTCAAGAGCAATTGGTTTAATATTTGAGGATATGGATTCATATGTTAGCTTCATTATTTAATCCAAATCCAGGAAAATTATGAAAAGTTTGCTATGTACTTGGGATTCTGTTACTAAGGATATGTTCTCTCTCTCTCTCTCTCTCTCTCTCTCTCTCTCTCTCTCTCTCTCTCTCTCTCTCTCTCTCTCTCTCTCTCTCTCTCTCTCTCTCTCTCTTTCTCACATTCACTCTCAGGCCAAGAAATTTGGAAGATTAACAGCAAAGGTCTGTCCCACCCCAGGCAAAAGGGAATCACAATATAAGACAGGAAGCATTTCAGTAAGTCAGCAACAAGTCTCACCTGATGAAACCAACAGAAATCCTGAGCCTCAGTTTGGTGGCACAGGCAAATGCCAATGCCAGGAACTCCCATGTGCCTCAGCATAGTCAGGGGACAAGGCTGACTCCAGCTCTGAGAAGTGCCATGTGCTTCACAGTAACCCCTGGAAATAGACATCCTCCACTGGCCAGACTTCCACATAGTTCACTAAAGCCCTGGGCTAGTGGTATGGCATCTGGTTTAGGGTATCCCCAGGAAATTCAAGAAGCACCCCCCTCTAACTTCAGCATACCTCAAACAAAAGCATTTAAACTTGGGCTCAGCACCAGGTAAGCTGCCATATCCCTTTGACCTCAAAGAGCACAGCTGCCCCCAACCCTACTGTATTAGCATATCACCAAGCACAAGGGTCCCTCACAGATCTCAGGGCATCATCAACACAGCAGTAAGTAAACACCCAGGGTTTAAAGCCATTAAAGCCATTGGTACAAGTAGCCTAAGATAATGTCACCTCCATCCTGGGAGCAGAGTTCAAATTTAAAAGAAGAGGAAAAGAAAAAAAAAGAGTAAAAAACAAAAATACAAAAAGAATCTAACAACAGAAAGTTATTATGGTGATGGGGGAAGATGGGCACAAATTCAGAAGAAGACCACAATGTCAAAATGAGTAGAGGCAAAATCTCAAAGAAAAATGGAAAGTTATCCAAAAGGAACTCATGGAAGAGCTCAGAAAAGGAGCTTATTAATCATATAAAGGAGTTGTAAAAAATGGAAAAATAAATGAGAGTGATGAAAGAGAATTATGAAAAAAGAGAGTCAACAAGTTAGAAAAAAAAAAAAACAATTGCTTAAAAAGTAGAATTGGTCAAATTAAAAAAAAATCTGCTGAAGAAAACAACTCCCTAAAAAGGACAATTGGACAAATGAAAAAGAAAATGCAAATACTAACTCCTTAAAAGTTAGGCTTGTGTGGCTTAAAAACTAATGGATTTGTAAGACCTCAAGAATCAATTGAACAAATTAAAAAGAATGAAAAAATGGAAGAAATATTAAAAAATATTGAAAAAATAAAACTGACCTGAAAAATAGATCCAGAAGGGACAATATCAGAATCATTGAATTACATGAAAGTGATCATTAAAAGGAGGGAGTAAACAACATCTTTCAAGCAATTATTAAGAATAACTAACCTGATATCCTAGAATAAGAGGACACAATAGATATTTTAGGAATTCACTGGTCACCTCATGATAGTATTCCCAAAATAAAAACTCCAAGAAACATTATACCCAATTTCAGAGCTATGAGGTCATGGAAAAATACCGTAGGGGCCAAAATATAAATATAATTTTAATATTGATGATTGCAGAGGATTTAGCAATTACAAATTTAAATATCAGAATTCATGGAACATGATATTCTGGAAGGCAAAGCAGCTAGAACTATGACCAAGACTCACATACCCAGCAAAATTAAGCATAACATGTCAAGGGAAAATAAATGATCATTCAATGAAATAGAAGGATTTCAAACTTTCATAAGGTAAAGACAAAACTGAACAAACATTTGATCTCCAACATCAAGATACAAGAGCAGCCAATAAAGTTGAAATGGGAAAAGAAAACATAAGGGATTAAAAGGATCTGAACTGTTTACATATATACATAGGAAGATAATACTTGTAATTCTTAAAAATTACATCACTAAACATATAGCAAGATAGGTCAGTTATAAGGTGAATTTAAGGGAATGACATAAAAATAGCTAAGAGATAAGGAAGAAGTGTACGATGGAGACAGAAGGAAGAGAGAGGCAATATGAGGTAAATTATTTCACATGAAGAGATATTAAAAAAAAAACATTAATTACAGTGGAGGTAAAGATGGGAAGTTGAGCAATAGTCTTGGATCAAATGGATCAAAGAGGAATAATATAAGCAATGAGTTGAATATAGAAATCTGTCTTACCTGACAAGAAAGTAGAAATGGAGGAAATTAAGTAAAGGGGGAAGAGAGACTGACAGAAGAGAGGACAGACCTAGGGCCAGTATTGGTCTAAGGAAAATACTGTCAAGGAAAGAAAAAGTAAAAAGAGAAAGAGGACCAACAGGAGGAAATATAGAAGGGAAGTACATACAGAATTAGTAATTAAAATTGTGAATGTAAATGAGATGAACTCTCCATAAAACAGAAGCAGATAGCAGAATGGATCAAAAATTATAATTCTACAATATGTTGGTTACAAGAAACTAACTTGAAATTGAGACACATCAAAGGCAAAAGACAAGAGCAGAATCTATTTTGTTTCAGCTAAACTTAAAAAAAGACAGGGGTAGCAATCCTGATCTTAGACAAAGACAAAGCAAAAATAGAACTAATTAAAAGAGATAAGGAAATAAATTATACTTGCTAAAACTATCATAAAGAAGTAATATCATTACTAAATATATATACAAAAGTGGTATAGCATCCAAATTCTTAATGCAGAAGTTAAGTGAGTTACATGTTCATGACCAAATAAGAAATAATGAACATTTAAGGAGTATGGAAAAAAGATAAATCAGTTCTTCCTTGATCTGACTTCTTCCCTTTAGGTTTTGTTGTGAGGAAAGAGATAAAAGTAAAAAAGGAGAGGCCTTCGGTTCTCCCCCATCTAAGAGTGAAATGTACCCTCTAAATATGAGCCTGGGTTCTTTGCCTTTTTGTGTTTATTCCTTTCTATTTTAGGTGGAGAACATTGGAAATGTATTTGATTTTGTGAGCTTTGAAAGGATGAGACATCAAAAGCCAGAGCTCATTCTGAGATTGTCCAGATGCCGTAGAGGAATGAAGTCTAAAGTGACCTATTAACTCCTCCACATATTACTATTGTTGCATTTGGAAAAGCAAATGTTATGTCCAAACTTCATTAAATTTGAGCTCACTGTCTTTGGGATTTATGGAGAATAAGAAATGTGTTTTAACTTTTTTTTTTTTAATTGATGTATCTTCAGAAGAAATATTCCTGCATAAAAGCTCATCGTTATCACTTGTTAAATGAAACTTTGATGCTAATCTATGGTATTTAACAGAGCTAGAGAAACAGAATAATAGTGGTTGAGCTGATGCCATTATTGAAAACCATCCCACCACTTCTCACATTTACCCTAAAACTCTGAGATGTAGCCAGACTTTCTCTCTCTGGGAGTGTGATTTCAGAATACAGCCATATTTATATAAAGCTAGAGATACCATATTTATTTAAACTGCAGGTCTCCCCAAACTGGAAGGCAGTCAACACACTGGATGGATAACCGAATTAGGATCCCTAAAATCTTTGGTTAGCTAAAACACTAGGCTGGATTAAATAAGAAAAAAATCAATTTTGGTGAGTCTGTTTATAAAGATTTATCCTAGACCAAATGGAGAATGAATGCTAAAGTTGAGGAAAAGTTAGTAGGCCAATCTGTTGGTTGTGGGGCAGACCTTCTCGCACACCTAAATTATAAATATAAGTTGAAAAGATGGATGTTCATATCTTCCCAGAATTATAGTGTTCTTTGTCCCCTCCCCATCCGTGTCTAAATGTTTATGTCTTGAATGTGTGCTGGATGCTATTAACCAGCTGTTATTCACTTCCCCTAGAGGTGACTGCCCTTTGGTTATGAGTAAACTGCCACTGAATGTCATTCAATACAGAAAAAGGAAGGCAGTTTTGTAGATTTTTGTTATTCACATCTGCCTTCAATTATTCCTATAGCACCACGCAGATGTGCATGACTTTCTTCATGTGAGTCGCCATATAAATTTAGAATTAAAAAAAAATGTTTGACATTAGGTGAATCTCAATGGCTTCAAGAAACTTACCAGGGTAAGTGTTATCTCTCGGATAACTAAATCATAGAAAATGGAAGAGATGCAGAGACTTGAGACTAGGGACTTCATTATTTTCATTATAACGTCATATCACAGTCTCTGCTAAGTAGTATGTATTTAGTAAATATTTGTTATTAGAATTATTGATTTATAGCTAGAAATGATCTAATGGGTCATTAAATTCAGAAACTTGAATTTTAAAGGGGAATAAATTAAAATCCAGAGAAGGTCAAGTTTTGTTTAAGTTTAATCTGGATTATAGGTGGCAGAGTAACCATGTGAATCCAGCCTTGTCTCTACAATCAGTGCTCTTCTCCATAATACCCCACTTTCTCCTTCTGGAATAGAAGAGAATTAAACACTGTACAGCAAATGGAGAAAATCATTTATTGGACAAAAAAAGCAAAGAACCTGGTTTTGTCTTTGCATCTCTATTTCATCTTTGCTGAAATTACAAGTTGGAATAGGTTGGCCACTGAGATCTAGTACTACGTTCTATGATTCTATGACTTTAACTCTTCCCTCCTTTTTTTATTTTTATTTTTTAATTAATTCAATTGATTTCCATAGCAAAGTACAGTATTAAAAAAAAAAGATGATTGCAGATGAAACTGCAAATCTACTATGAACAATTTTTAAAAAAATATATTACAAACATTTTATGTAATTTCTCTCCCTCTGCCCATATCCTAGAAATGGATATAAGACACAGATATTAATGTGGTATAAAAAATTATGAGCTCAATGTTTTGTTTTGTTTTGTTTTGTTTTGTTTTGTTTTGTTTTGTTTTGGGGGGAAGCATGAAAAAAATTTCATGAAGTAAAGAAGAGTGAAATGAACCAAACCAAAAGATTGTATACTGTAAAGGACAGAATCTCTGAGTTGGTGCACTGGAATCAGACAACCAAGCACTTAAGGCTAATTACAGATCAGCCACTACTCTATTAGCATATGCTTGGAAAAATAGCCCTTCTTACTATTTTGTGCTGGCTCTTTCTTTTGGTGAATAATTGTAGGAGGGTGGAGTAAGGCAAGCCAGGGTCACTTTGGCTGTGGACAAGGAGGAGAGAGGAGGTTGTGGAGAGCTCAGGGAGTTTTCATCCATCTCCTTTACTTCTCCCCCTAAAGACCAAGGACTTTTGCTGATCCTGACTCTGGCTGATCTTGAGGTCAACAAGAAGCTAATTTGGACTTCACAGTATACAGTAACATCAATGTTATTTTAAGAACAACTTAGAGTAAATAAATTATTTTGTATATGTATATATATATGTATATATATACACATACATATGTGTATATATATACATATATATATATATATATCATATCTATCTAAGTCCTTCTTTTTAAAAGGAAACATAGCATAATAGATTACAAATTCTGACATTTCTATCTTTAAAGTATCTCAAATCACCCCTTTTCTCCTCTGATACAGCCACTCCCGGATACAAACCCTTTTCTTTCTGGCATCTGGGCAATTCAAACCTTTCTGCAAAGAATTGCATCTCCAGTGGGTTGGTCTTGTTCAAATGCCCAATGTAGGTTTGCCTAATAGACTATTTTATGGAAAAATCATACAAAACAAGTGTTCATGTAAAGGTCAAAAGAAATGATACAGGAACACTAAAGGTTTCTCTGAAGAATTTTGGAATTGATTGTGATATGTAAGAGACACTGGAGCACCCATCATGGCAAACCTTCATCAAAAAAAGCACTGTCATCTTTAAACTAAGCAGAATTGCAGAAAATGTGAGATGCACAAATTTAGACATCTCCATTCCAAATGCTCACATCAACTATTAGTATCTGATCTGAGCTAGAGCCTTCCTCAATTACATTGGTCTGATCAGCCACAGTCAGCTTCACTGTATGTACAATGATGTAATTTTGATCCTCTTCTAATACTATGAACAACAACTGTATCTTCTCAGTTGACAACTTCTGCTATTTCTTTAGAGTATCTCTTATATTAATTCTATCTCTCTCTGATACAACCACTTCCCTGGTACAAATCTTTCTCACCTTATTCCTGGGCAATTGTAATAGATTACTGATAGATCTTGACTCAAAGTATGTTTTGACTACAATTTAACCCCCACTTAGGTATCAAAATTATGAAAATGTCATGCTAATTCCTTCTCCTCTACTTCAAGAAACCCTAGTGGCTCCCTATTTCCTTAAATTGTATATAAAATTCTCTGTTTGGCTTCTAAAACCCTTACAACTCTCTCCCCCCAATCCTTTTTGATGTGATCCATGATGCAGAGTTTGTTACCAAATGATGGCAGGCTCCAAAAGTTGGGGTACGGTCATATGAAAAATTCACTGTGGCCATTCTCTTTGGCAAAAGGTAGGTTTATTTAAGGAAATCGGTTACAGACAAAATGAAAGGATAAAATAGATACTAGGAATGATAAATATGAAATAGAGTTGGGAGAGCATATGAAAGACAAGTTCCTGAAAGCACCCCAAAAGAGTTAGCTAACTATGAGAAAGAGAAATGGCATTGGGAACATAGTAGAGTTAGGAGAAATACCACATGACAGGAAAGGGGAAGCGGAAGGAAAAGGGTAAAGACACCATGTCTTAATGGACTGACCCAAAGGAGAGCAGCAGTCATAGGATAGCCAATAAGCATATTTTATAGAGAAAATTTAATTCAGGAACATGACTGGAATTTCTGCAGAGGGTGAGTCCCAGGAGTTTGACATAACTTGGACTTCAGACTGAACCACCCCCCAAACAGAGCTCCAATTTAGGTGGAGCTAAATTATCTCTATCAGAACCTTCTGCCTGTTTGCCAAAGTAATCAATTCTTTAGTTTCTCTTGGTCCAAAATATCATTCAAGATCTCATTACTCTCAGAATTTTTTATCCTTTGCTCCCTAATCTCCAACACCGTGTTGCAAGCCAGAGACACCAGTCTCTTTGATCTTACTTGCATAGACACTTCATTTCCCACTTCTGGGGCATTTTAATTGACTGTCCTGCATTCTTGCAACTCTCTCCTCCATCTACAATCCGAGCTTTCTTGATGGTTTTTGCTGCAAAACCCCGTGTAAGAAGTCTTTTTGTATCATCTTTCATTTTATACTTTTCTCTCTGTTGATATCCCTAACTTATCTTGCCTGCAGCTTATTGGCACATAGCTATATAAATGTTGTCACCTTATTATGGTGTGAGCTTCAAGATGGCTTTCAAAGGCTTTCAAAGTACTTTCCAAAGGACTAAGCACAATACCAGGCCCAAGTATCAAGTAGCTACTTGACCAATATTTATTGACTGGACCGCTATTATAATGCCTTCAGTTTAAATCTAGCCTGAGAAGATCACTAGCCTGAGCAAATTATGTAAAGCTCTCTCAATTTCCTTATCTACAAAAAAAGAATAGAAAAGTTTATCATCCTTAACGTATAGAGTCATGAGGATACAATAAGGTAATCTTTGCAAAGTACTTTGAAAGCCCCAAATAGTATAAGAACCAGGATATTCTTCTTTTTTAATTTTTTTCCCAATTATCTCCTCCTCTTTTAAAATGTTCTAATATTCTAATAAAAAAACAATCTGTCACCTTTCTCAAATTTCTTTTTATCCTTCTAGATAAAATAGAAGCAGAATACAGCAAAAATTCTGCCTTTAGCTTGTTACTCAATTGTTATTTCTATGCATTATAATGAATCTCTTTATTGTTGCTTACTTTCTCTTTGAGGAGACAATTTTTTTTAAACAGCTGAATGTTTAGAACATGTCCATTTGACAATCAAGGATTCTGATTGTTATCAACTTGTTCCTTATTTGAAAAACAAAAATCGAATTCAAAAACTTACTTTTCAGATTAACATAGTGCCTTAAAGATAGTAATACTTAGTCCAAAACCTGTCTAAAAGACTTTGAGATCTTTAAAAAAGGTTGACATTATCCGTTTAATCTTTTGGTCTGTTTTTCTCCTTTCTAGTAGAATATTCATAGAGATGTGTCAATGGGAGCCTAACCCTGTGCAACTACGGGGCACCATGAATGAGAGTGCAGGGTTTGAAGTCAAAACACAATGAAGTCTGGTTCCTCCTCAGATACTGACTAGCTGAGTGACCTCAGGCAAAATAATATTGCCCTTCCTAGTCTCACTTTCTTCATCTGTAAAATTGGGATAATAATATACTGCACCCAATTGTTAGGCATATTTCTTAGCTAATAGTAATAAATAGCATCCATGTAAGCATTAAATGAGATAGCCTAAGTATTACATTTATTACTTGTTTTTTTTTTTTTTTTTTTTTTTTTTCTGAGGCAATTGGGGTTAAGTGACTTGCCCAGGGTCACACAGCCAGGAAGTGTTAAGTGTCTGACACAAGATTTGAACTCAGGTCCTCCTGACTTCAGGGCTGGTGTTCTAACCACTTCGCCACCTAGCTGCCCCATATTTAGTACATCTTAAAGTACCATCATTAACTAAGAAATAATGTCACTTTACATGTATAGTACAGTGTGCCTGAACTACTGAGGATATTGAAGAAAAAACATGTATAGAAAATGGTCTTTGACTTAAAGAAATTGATGTTCTAGCTAGTAAGTTAAACTAACAGATTGGCAGACTGTAAACTGCCAAGATGCTTTGTTCTACAAAGGAGTCATTTTTGATTCTTCCTTCTCTCTTACTTTTCAAGCCCATTTAGTTTCTGGATCTTGTTAATTCTACCTCCATTTCCCATCTTTATCCTTTTAGCTGCACAGACTTTCCTACTGCATAGTTTACAACTGTCACTATGTCTCGTCTGTTTCACTGGGATGGACAGGGAATTTAAATGCTGAGCTTGGAGACACAAGGCAGAGCTAAATTGTCATTGCAGCTCTGCCATGTGCTAGCTATGGAACTCTGCACAAGTCATTTCACTTCTTAAGGCTTCAGCTTGCTCAAGCATAAAAATGAGGCTTCTTGATCAGATCACCTGTACGACTATATATATATAGTCGTACAGGTGATCTTATATATAGATAGAGATAGAGATATGTATATAGAGAGAGACAGAGAGACAGAAAGAGAGAAAGAGACAGAGAGAGACAGAGAGAGAGAGAGAGAGAGAGAGAGAGAGAGAGAGAGAGAGAGAGAGAGAGAGAGAGAGAGATTGAGAGACAGAGAGAGAGGTGGTTATTTTCATATTGTCCTTTCCCTTTCCCTTTAGAGTATGAGATCCTTGGAAGCAGACATTTCTTTGGTTCATTTTTGTACAGTGTTATAGTTGTTATTTGTTTTGTATTGATGCCCCTCCTTTCTTTGCATCCCCAGCACTCAGCATAATGCTTGCAACATAGATGCTACTTAACAAAAGCTTGCAGACTTGATTTGACTTCATACCTTAAGCTCTATAATATGTGGAGTATGAAGTATTTGAGTATCAAAATTATATTTTTTAAACAGTAAAATGTTTATTAGAGGGCTAATTAGGCATGAGTAAGAAAGACCTCATTGAATACCTGTAATGTGCAAAGGTTACTAATTGCACAATTAAAACAGATCCAGGATCCCAAGAACATTGGGATTTGTACATTTCTTTTTTGTAATTTTAAAAGCTTTTTATTTTCAAAACATATGACAGATAGTCTTCAACATTCACTCTTGCAAAACTCTGTGTTCCAATTCTTTTTCTCCCTCCTTTCCCTTTATCCTGTCTCCCAGATGGAAAGCAATCCAATATATGTTAAACATGTGCAATTCTTCTATATATATGACATTACATTCTTAGGACATCCTTGTTCTTCATCTCTCCCTTGCCAATCCATCTTTCGTTGTTTCTATTATTCATATATAATATGCATAATAAGCACTCAAAGAATGTTTTGAATTGGATTGCAATGGAATGAACTTCAGAGAAGGGAGGTTAAAAAGGCTCAAAATTGATAGAAATGGACTTTTATTGGACCTAGGATTTGGAGAATTTAGGAAGAAAATCAAAGCCTTTCAAGATTGTGTTGATCATGTACAAAGACACAGAAATTGAGACAAAATTGGAATTTTATAGAATCAAGTGTGGTTTCAGACAGTGGGAGCAGCCTATTTTGGTTAAGGTTGGACAGTGGGAGCAGCCTATTTTGGTTAAGGTAGAGAGGTCATATTACACAGTAACAGAAATTAAAGTTGGTCAAGTGGGGATGGCCTCTGAAGGGTCTTGGACCCTAATCAAGTATTTGGCTGCATTGAGAAACCAGGTGTTCCCCTTCATTTGAAGTCTTCAGCAAGCAGAAGCTGAATGACTGCCACTGACCATGTTGCAGAAAGTCTCCTCTGACTTTAGATGTCTTCTGATATCTCATCAATGAGTCTACGACCGGATAAGCCATAGAAAACTATTGTACATTTTTAGCATGAATTGTGTTATCCCAGATTCTTTGGAAACTTCTCAAACAACAAAGGATTCCCAAATATCCTCTGGACACTGAATTCCTCTTTTAGCAGGCACACTGGGGCAAATGACGAATTCTCTGATCTTTACTTTCTTGAAGTAAAGGCTAATAGCACGTTACTTTTGTTCAATTATGTCCAATACCCTGGTAGGTATTGTTTTAGTACAGAGCTAACAAAATTCTCTCATGAGCCAGCAAGTTAATTAGTAGCTTTCTCCTGTGTTATTATATTGCACAGAAAAAAACCCAGAAGCAACTTATTTTTGTGCTTCAGACCTTTTCCAGCTCTGAGAAGCGGTATCATTAAAGACTCCCAGTTTTGGCTTGTGGGAGGTGGGGATGGGGAGCCATCCTCATCATGCTCTGACTTTGTACTAATAGTGGGAATTCAGTAATTATTATTTGATGATGTCCTGGATGCTCGTTAGAGTCTCTGGGAGCTTTGTGGAAAGTTGTTGCTGGGAAACAGCTGAGATGATGAATGTTTTTTAAAAATATATGACGGCTCCCTTTCCTAATTGTCTATTAGTGCCATGTTTTCCCTGTGGAGGAAAGGAGAAATTTTAACTTAGTCTATATGTGAGCCCCTGTGTCAGAAGTAGTTTGGATGCAGCCCTGGATGTGCCCACTCCTTCCCTTTAACCTTCATCCTCTCTCCTAATCTAGAAGAAATCTATTAGACGCTCCTTCAGCTGGTCTTCTCTTAGTTTTTCCCCAATACTTCCATATATCCTCTCCTCATTAGCACATAGCTTGTTATTCTACAGTTTCACACAGAGAGAGCAAGCAAATCAAATGAGACTTAGGCACTAAACCGGAGCCAAGTTTATAAACCACAGGTGAGTTTATAACCCTAGTACTTTTGAAATACACTTGTTCCCTGTTTACAAAATATTGGATCTGACTCATTAAGACATAGCTTCATAGTTCTTCTTGGGGGAAAAAGGACAGTCTTAAACAGAATTTTATAAGTTCTGAACTGCTCATGTGTAAAAACAAGTTTACTGGAATATTAAGCATCCTAGGAAGCTGACTTCCACAGGTTTCTTAAATTTATTTTTCTTTTTGCTTACTAGAATATAAAGAACATGGGTTATGTCTTGTTTCCCCAACTAGGTCCCCAGCTCCTGGCGAGTAGAGGATATTTCTCAAATGCTTTTTATATCCCCAAAGTATATCTCTGAGTGTGTTGTATTCACGGTCAATAACAAGTGAACAAATTTTTATTTATCACTTGCTATATGTCATATACTGGAGATAAAAAGATAAAAACAAATGGTCCATATTTTCAAGGAAATTATTCAAAAAGAACATGCAAATAGGTAAATATTTACAAAATACAAAGCAAATAACCAGCCTACCAAAAGAAATGAAAGAACCTATTCTGTGTGACAGCATGTTAGGGATAGAGAAGCAGAAAAGAAATAACTTCTTCCCTATTTTAAATGAATTCCATAATAATGGTTGATTCAGTATAGAAAATAAATTCTGTATAAATAATTAATAAATCATTTTAAATTATCTGTTAAGGGTAGGTAAGTGATCTAGTGAAAAGAGCACTGAATCTGAAGTCAAGAGCACCCAGTTTCAAATCTGGCCTCAGATACTTGACACTACTAGTTGTATGACCCTGGGGGGGAGGGGGGAAAATCACAAACAAATGAAAATTATTAAGCCCTATTTGTTATTTACTGCTTAAAGCACTGATAATTCAAAAACACAAAGAAATCAGGCTGTCATTGAGGAGTTGACCTTCTAATCCATGAGAAAAGAAAGTATACCTATGCTAAATGAATGGCCCATGTCAAAAAGCTAATAAGAATCATAGTTGGAAGCTAGAATCCAGCACTTGCTGATTCCAAATCATATATTTGACAGCTCGTACCATGTGGTTTCCCCAATATGTATCCAAGAAATAATCTCTTCTAAAATATATCCAAAACTTGGTCAGCCGATCTTTACTTGAAGATTTTCACACAGGAACAACCCCTATTTCCCAAACTCTTCTACTTAGGGTAGTTGTAATTGCTAAGAAAATTCCTCTAAAATTAAACCAACATCTGCTTTCTGACCACTTCTACTAATTTCACCATTTCTGAGCTGTTAGAAATAAAAGACTTCTAATCCTTTGGTCACCTGATAAAACCTGGAAGATGTGAAGGCAGACAACATAGTGATAGATCTGGGATCCAGATGCAAATGGAAGTCCTTTGACCTTGGACTTGTCAATGTTCTTTACTATAAATCCAAATATGTGGTTTGTGGATGAAAATGTCTTGCCTTTCAATGTAGAATGAGTTTAGTTTTATGATAATAAATGCATTTCATTATGGTTTTTGTGCCCCAAATACCTCAAACTGTCTGATACATAGTGAATGCTCACATGTATGTATATACATATATATATATATATATATATATATATATATATATATACACACATTCACATATATAAGTATATAATATATATATTTATATGTATACATACCTACATATATATGCATATATATGAACACACATGTAAATTTATATTTATGTGTATGCCATGCACATGCGTGTATATACATATGTATTATACATATATGCATATATATGCTGGGAATATCAGAAAGAACTTTATACAAAAGAAGATGGTGCTTGGACTGTATCTAGGAAGAAATTTACTTTATACAGGAGAGATCAGGATACATGGAGATTTGTGAAGACCTCGTTAGCACCTTGGATACCTGAGAATCAGCCAGAGTCAGGATAAGCAAAAGTCCTTGATCTTTATTCTTGGTCTATTGGGGTAGCTGTCAGGAGAATGGACATAGGAATCTCCGCACCATCTTTCTCTCTCTCTTCACAACCAAAAAGTCACTCCTTGCTTGTCTTGCTCCAATCTCTAATCCTTTTATAATTCTCTCTAAACACCAACAGATTGAACCAGCACAGAGTAGTGGGCCAGGCCATTCTCCATAATGTATTTTCCAATTGGAAATTAGCCTTAAGTCCTTGGTTGACCAAACTTAACGCAGTTTTAGCCCTTTACAGAGATTGTCATATGCAAAGGCATAGAGATGATTAATTGAATGCTAGATATGATGTACACAGAGAAAGAGAGTTTGATTAAGCATGGAATGTAGGGGTAGGAGTTATTCCCAAAGAAGTTGAAAATATAGGTTGGAGGGGCAGCCAGGTGGCGCAGTGGATAGAACACCAGCCTTGAATTCAGGAGGACCTGAGTTCAAATCTGGTCTCAGACACTTAACACTTCCTAGCTGTGTGACCCTGGGCAAGTCACTTAACCCCAGCCTCAACAACAACAACAAAATAGATAGATAGATAGATAGATAGATAGATAGATAGATAGATAGATAGATAGATAGATAGATAGATATAGGTTGGAGTCAGTTCAAAAGGGATATTAAAAATAAATAGAAACGTTTATATTTTACCCTCGACTCAGTAGGATTATAAGAGATCAAATACAGAAAGTACATGATTTGAGTTCTGCTTAAAGAATCTTGCTTTTGGAAAATTATGTAAAATACACTAGGATAGGGAAGTATGAGATGGGAAAATCTATTAGGAGACTATTTCAATTAATTGGGTGAAAATGATGATGGAGGCAACTGTTTGGTTGAACAGAAGGAGTTGTATATGAGAAATATGAAGGAAAATAACATTTGGACATTGATTGAATATGTTGGGAGAAAAGAGAGGAAAGATTTGAAGGTGGGGAATAATTGAGGATTCCATCCGCCCAAGAAGACAGGAGGGGAAAGGATCAAACAGACACAGAGAGGTTGACCTCAGCAAGAAGAATAAATTCTTTATCAGAAACTGAGGGACTCTAGAGTGGAAAATGAAAATCCACTGCCATTTCATGACTTTTTTTTTTCCCTGAAAGGGTGAAGAAAGAAGGGAATAGCTGAATCAGCATCTACTTTCATTCTTGAACTATTTGGCAGAGTTGAATGGCGAAATTCAAGTTCATATTAAAGTTTAACTCTGGATACTGGCAAGTAGGTATTTTTCCAAAGTCTGCCCCTTGATGCTTTATAGTGTTTTCCTCATTAGCCTGGATCCCACTCTCTTTTTAATGGTGGCCTTTCCCCTGACTTAGAAAGGCTGACGCTTTTCAAGAGGCTGCTCAGTCCCCTATGCCGCTCAGTCCTTCCCCTAATTGAGATAGTACAAACAGTCCATCCAACTGTGAAGATGACAGGTTGACATTTCTGTGAGTTCTTGTTTGAGAATTGGGGACCAAAATCTACAAGAAAACCAACCAATGCATGAGGCTTTTAGACTCAGCTGGAGTTGAATAAGTTCCCTGTTGAAACGACAAGCTCGTAATAGTGTTGGCTGGTAGTGAAGGCTCTGTTCCCATTTCTCTGGCTGCCCATCTCATACAACCACAGAGGTGGAAAGCTTTGAAAAGCTAGAGAGATCATCTTGTCTAACCTACTCCTTTTATAGGGGAGGATACTGAGGTTCAAAGTAGTTGTATGATTTAGCCAAATCACACAGAAGGAATCCAAAGAAGAATTAGAACCCAGCACCTCTGAGTATAAATTCAGACATTTTCCTTTCTTTCTTTTTTTTTTCCTTTCTTTCCTTCCCAAAATAATGCTTGCACATAGCTGTGGTGAGGAAAACATTTTAAAAATTGGAATATGCTCCAGAAAGGAAAATTATCCTCATTTATTTATATTGAGTGTGGAAATTTCTATGTAAGATTTTCAGTGAGTTTTGAGATAAAACAACCTCTTGACCTATCTCACTCCTTTGGTTTAACTTCTTGGAATCACTAATGTCATTTACGGACCTGCCCAGGTAACACCAATTATGGGAAGTCTTTCCTGATCCATCCTCTGCTGCTCTTTCCTTCCTCAAACATTCTCGATATTTGTCTATTATCTGTCTATTTAGTTGTACACTCGCTCATAGAATATCAGATATCTGGGCAAGAACTATTATATTTCTTGTTTTCATTGTATCCTCACAATTAGTACAGTATCTTGCATAGAGTAGACGCTTTATAAATGTTTGCTAGATTGGACTGGTCTGACTATGACTAAATTGGACAATCTGTCTCAGTGCCTGTATTGTGATATAAAGCTCACAGTAGGCCGTCTTTTCGTATTGCTCATCTTTTTGTTGTCATGGTATCCAGAAATTGTTAGATTTTCATGAACCTGTCTTTTTCTTTTCTTCCTAAAGTAAAGCTTAAATTCTAGTCAGATTATTAGTTACAATTTTTGTTATTTTATTTTGTTTTGTTTTGTTTTTGGTGAGGCAATTGGAGTTAAGTGACTTGCCCGGGGTCACACAGTAACTGAGGTCAGATTTGAATTCAGGTCCTCCTGACTCCAGAGCAGGTGTTTTATCCACTGTGCCAACCAGTTGCCGTGTATCAAATTTTAAATCTTCTTTATTTCCTCTGAGACTTAGAGATGTTATCAGATTTGTATCAGAAGTATAATTTTCCTTGTTTACCTCATTTTATTGATAAATTACTGGTTAGTTTTCTTGAAAACAATAGTGCCTAAAAAATCAGCCTTAGAATAGGATATAAATAAATTTACACTCATTTGTGATAGGTCTATTTTAAAAGATCACTGTGAAAAACTTCAATGGAGGTATATTATTTTGTTAAACAAAATGAGGTGTGATCCCTCAATATTGGTCACCATATAATGGTAAAGACCATAAGCTATTCTTGATGTCATACAATTTGGATTTTATATCTTATCATGTGGAATTTTAGATTTAAAGTGGGAAGGGAAATCATACGCCATTGAGTTCAATCTGCTTGTTCAACAGATGAGCAAAATAAGGACTGGGGAGCCAAAGTGATTTGTCCAATGTCAAAAAGCTACTAAATATCTGAGGTAGGACTCAAATTCAGGTGCCTGCCTCCAAAAAAAAATTGTAATGATCTTATAGAGCACCGATGATGATCCCTTCATTGTACAATTGAAAGAACCA
The DNA here is from genome assembly GCF_048593235.1 of Sminthopsis crassicaudata. Classification (NCBI taxonomy): domain Eukaryota; kingdom Metazoa; phylum Chordata; class Mammalia; order Dasyuromorphia; family Dasyuridae; genus Sminthopsis; species Sminthopsis crassicaudata. The sequence goes on along the minus strand of NC_133618.1, from coordinate 13,695,456 downwards.
ATGAAAAAAGAATTATTCAAGATCACACATTTCACTTTGGTGCAATATAATAGTGTCTCAGTTGGAACTTGGAAGATCTCAAGGTTCTTTTCAACTCTCTATTCAGTATCAGATAATCAATTACAAATCAATATCTAAGTTTCAATAGTATCACTAAGCAAGACAACTCATATTATATTTATCAATGTTATCTGGTTTTCCACAAATATTTTGTTAAAAATTAATTTTAAAAATAGGCAACAGCATTACATATGCTGTTGCCTATTTTTAAAATTAATTTTTAACAAAATATTTGTGTGTATATACATGTATATATGTGTATATACATGTATATACACACAAATACAAACATATAATGCATATATATCTATATAGATGATGTAATATGTTTAGTATGTTAGTATATTTATATACTATAATAATATTTATATAATAATATATAATAGATTTAACAATGCTATTTGTTTTTCCACAAGGTTAAAAGGTTTAAAAATAACTTTAAAAATAAATAGCAAATATATCTATATACATAGACATACATTCATATATGTATTTATTTATGCATATGTAAGTGCTATATATAAAATATGTGATACACATATATATATATACATATATGTGTATATATATATCATATTTTATATTCAATTTTTCACTCAATCACTTAGGGAGGACTTTGTGGAGAGAATCCAGAGAAGAATAACCCAGATAGTAATGAACAATTAGTAGGAATATTAGGGGGGTATTAGGGTGTTGTTTGTCAGTGGAGTGATATTATTATACCAGTCTGAAAGTATTTGAAATCAATCTCTTCTGCTTTTCTGAAAAGGGCTACACTAGGAGCAATAAGTGGAAACTAGAAAAGGGTTCTATTTAAACTTTATGTAAAGAGAAATTCACTAAAAATGAGAATTGTCCAAAAAATGGAATGGCTCCCATAGCCAAGGTTTGAAGTACCTGTCAATGGGGATCTTCAAACTGTAGCCAGTTAATCACTTCTCAAGGATGTTGTTGAAGGAATACTTGAAGTATGTACTGGACATAAATGTTTCTGAGGATCCTTCTACCTCTGAGATCTTGTGAAGTTGACCTATTCTGGGCACAAGAATAATACAAAGGAGAAATTTAATCATGATCGTCCTTTCTCAAATACTCCCCTAAATGAGCTGTGTTGGTTCATAAATCTACCCTGACCTGAGGCTACTCTTGCATTTTATTAGAAGATATTTCTGGAGGCAGAACCCTGTGCAGTGCCTTAATAAGAGAAGCAACCTTCTATATTGAAAGTCTAAGCTATTCTTTCTGAGAAACAAGGAACAATCAGTATAAAAGAAAGAAAGGAAAAAAAAAAAACAGATTCTCTGGATTTATTCTTCATTCTCATTGCACCTGCCAGGCATATTTCTTCTTCATGCCTTTTCCAGTCTGGGCAGTCAGTTAATATATATTCAGTACCTACTGTGTGCCAAGCATTGTGCTAACTGCTAGGAATACAAAAAAAGACAAAAGACAGTCCCTGCTCTTATACAGCTCTATAATATCAGTATAGCCTCATTTTTTCTTATAGTATTTATAATTAACTAATTCAATTTTACACTGTCTTCCTTCTCCCAGAATCCCTTGCCTGAGTAGTCTTTTTTTTTTCCTCTTTTAATTTCATTCTTTTTTTTAATTTAGAAAAAAATTATTCTGAACTGAAGCTTTTCTGTTACGTGGCAGGGGGGAAGATGATTGCACATAAAATGGAAAATCTATTATATACAACTTGTTATTCCTTTTAAATATATAATAGTTATTATGCAAGTTTCATTTTTCTCCTTTTTTTTCTTCTCTCTGTTCTTGCCCTAGAAATGAATACCATGCACAAATCTCTGTCTCTGTTTCTGTCTATCACTATGTTTGTCTCTCTGTTGCTCTCTCTAGCTCCCTCTCTTTCTCTTTCTCACTCTGTGTCTGTGTCTGTCTGTGTCTGTCTGTCTGTCTGTCTGTCTGTCTGTCTGTCTGTCTCTCTCTCTCTCTCTATATATATATATATATGTATATATATATATATATATATATATGTGTGTGTGTGTGTGTGTGTGTGTGTGTTGTTTGTTTTGTTTGTGTGTGTGAAAACCCATCCCACTTATTGATTGATCTATTTCTATTTCTCAGTTTTTCCTCTAGATGTATATAGCATCTTCCCTCATATGTCCCTCTGAAGTTAATTTGGATATATATAATAGTCAAAATGATTTATTCACTTAAAGATGTTACTATATGCAATACTCTTGGATCTTCTATTTTGCTCTTGATTATTTTGTGCAACTTTATCCATGTTTTTGTTGTTGTTGTTGTTGTTGTTTTGTTTTTGTTTTGTTTTGTTTTTAGCATCATTGCTGTAAATTCTGAGCTAGCTCCCTAGAGACCTCAGGATCAACCAGAGTCAGGATAAGCAAAACTCCTTGGTCTTTAGGGGGAGAAGTGAAGGTGATGGACAAAACTTTCCCAAACTCTCCATCAACCTCCCTTCTCCTGGTCCTCCTGCAAACTGAGTCTGGCTCTTCTCACACAACCCTCTAATCCCTCCTATGGTTATTTGTATACATCAAAACATCAATCCAGCACAGAATAGTGAGAAGGACTATTTTTTCAAACATATGCTAATAGTCATTGCCCAATAGGTAATTAGCTGTAAATGCTCAGTTGTCTGATTCAAGAGCATCTTTAAGAGTTTCATCCTTTACACACTATGCTCATAGTTTCATTCCCCAACTTTAATTATACTCATTGATCTTTCCTGGATTCCTACAAAACAACTCAGATACTGCCTCCCAGCTAAAACGACTTTATCTTTCAGATGCCAGTGCCTTCTTTTCACAACTATCATGTATTTCTTCTATATATATATCCCTTATGAACTTATATGCCTTCATATCTCCAAGTTAACATGAAAGTTCTTTGAGGGCAAGGGCTATTCCAATTTTTTTTTTAAACTCAAAATTCTTAGCATAGTATCTGGCATATAGTAGGTAACTGATAAATATTAGCTAATTTATTTTTATTTATTAGCTAATGATCTATTCCTATTCAATATCCTATTTATTTATTAGCTAATGATCTATTCCTATTCAATATCCTATGTATTTATTAGCTAATGATCTATTCCTATTCAATATCCTATGTATTTATTAGCTAATGATCTATTCCTATTCAATATCCTATGTATTATTAGCTAATGATCTATTCCTATTCAATATCCTATGTATTTATTAGCTAATGATCTATTCCTATTCAATATCCTATGTATTTATTAGCTAATGATCTATTCCTATTCAATATCCTATGTATTTATTAGCTAATGATCTATTCCTATTCAATATCCTATTTATTTATTAGCTAATGATCTATTCCTATTCAATATCCTATGTATTTATTAGCTAATGATCTATTCCTATTCAATATCCTATTTATTTATTAGTTAATGATCTATTCCTATTCAATATCCTATTTATTTATTAGCTAATGATCTATTCCTATTCAATATCCTATGTATTTATTAGCTAATGATCTATTCCTATTCAATATCCTATTTATTTATTAGCTAATGATCTATTCCTATTCAATATCCTATGTATTTATTAGCTAATGATCTATTCCTATTCAATATCCTATTTATTTATTAGTTAATGATCTATTCCTATTCAATATCCTATGTATTTATTAGCTAATGATCTATTCCTATTCAATATCCTATTTATTTATTAGCTAATGATCTATTCCTATTCAGGTACTCCTAAAGAAAAGCATTTAACTCTGATTTAATCCTCATGCTGATATCAGATAGGTATTCAAAATTGCACAGCAATTCTTTTATCAGTCTGTGATTTTCTATCATAAATACATTTTTTATTAGCACTATGAATCAGGCTTATAGACACCATTCCATATGGGATCTGTTTCAAAACTTGATTTCACTCAAATAATATGTCAAATTGAAATATGTAAGAGTTTATAGCATAATGGTTGATAACATAGTAGGCAGTCTATACTTATGTCCTTCCTTACTCTCCCTTCATGTGACCAGTATGACAACCACATCATTTCCCTCTAAACAAACACTCTCATTCCAAACTGTATTCATTTTGTTGATATCTTTTGCTTCATCATCTTCGTCTCATCCATTATAACAAAGAATAACAAAGATGATGTTCATACACATATAAATATATATGGATGTGGGATGAGTAGAAATGTAGAAGTATTATCGAACATCTCTCTCACTTCTATATTAAATAGATTACCTGGACTCTTACTATTACAGATGAACCAACTAATGTCTCCTCATCATCATCCTTCTTACATGCATTCAACTTGTGTTTCCTTGAATCTCTTGTTATGCTGCATCGATGCCCAAATATCCTTTGCTTCAAATCTTTCCTCTTTTGTTTTTCTTGTCTCATTGCTTTCATTTCAGCATATCCTCTAGTATTTAGTAGTTAATCATTATTTTCTGACCATATTTTTTAAACTGATTCCACGGTCTCCTCAAAGTGTGAGCCACCAATTACAGTAAGATTCTTTGCTTAATAGCCCATTTATTTTTATTCTGTTGTTTTGCTTTTATTTTTCATTTTTCTTAATTTATTGTTGTTAGTATAATGATAATTCTTCCTCATTACTTGCCTCATTGAAAACAAATATTTTGTTTCATTACCTCTATAGGTCAGTCTCATCAATTCTACCTTCACAGTTTTTCTCATGTGTCCTCTTCTCTCCCACTAAAATTACCGCTATCCTATTTTAGGCCTTCATTACTTCATTTTTGAACTATTTCACTTGTTCTCTAATTGGGCTCCCTGATCCCAATCTTTTCCCCTCTACTCTATGGTCTAGACACTAAATTGATATTTATATAGCATAGGATTTACTGTCACATCCTTTATTTCAGAATTATTATGCCAGCTTTTTGTTTCTTATCTTTATTGCCTCTACTATCAAATACAAACGTCCATATTTGATAGTATAATGAATTGAACAGTAAGCTAGGAGTGAAGAACACTCAAGGTCAAATACCTTCTAATCATTTACTAGCTAAGTGATCCTAAGCAAATCACTTCTAAGGCTCAGTTCCTTCAGATTTAAAGTAGGAATAATATCCATACCCACTTCATTGGCTTGTTGAAGGATTAAATGAAATAGCATATACAAAGTGCTTTGCAAACAACTTTTTGTGCCAGGTATTTCAAAAAATCTTAGAGCTATTGATACTTTAAAAGAGTCTGATTTTTTTTTTTGTGGCAGTCATATCAAGGCTGTCATCATCATCATCATCACTATGATCATCATCATCATTAATATCATCATCACCATTATCATTAGCATCACTACTATCCTTTCAAAAATCTATTTGAAAAGATTTTGACAAAGATATTCCAAATTATTCCATATTTAGGCAAATTAATCTAGTTCAGATTTATAGCACATGATCCTTCATTTCTTACCTCTGTCTCTTTGAATAATAGATACCCCTCTGCCCATGTTTGGAGTGCCCTCTCTCTCTACCTCTGCCTTTTAAAATCCCTAGTTTCCTCTAAGGCTCACTCATTTCCTTTTTATACTCTAACATTACTTATGTGGGTATACTGGTAGAATTTAAGGTCCTTGAATTCTCAATCTTTCATGCCCAGTGTAGTGAATGGCACAAAGTAGAAACTTAATAAGTTCTTGTTGAATAAATGACCGTCGTAAAGTGTGTGGGGGTTATAAGGATTTCTTTGAAATGTGAGATAAAAAGTAAAAGTTAACAGGAATGGTAGCATTAGTGACAAAAATGAGGTATGTACTATTTAACCTGGACAAAATTCAGAAAATACAGAAAAGATTGTAATTATGGTGATCACAATAAAGCATGTTCTCTCTCTCTCTCTCTTTCTCTCTCTCTCTCTGTCTCTCTGTCTCTCTCTCTCTCTCTGTCTCTCCGTCTCTCTCTCTTTCTCTCTCTCTCTGTCTCTGTCTCTGTCTCTCTCTTTCTCTCTCTTTCTCTCTCTCACTCTCTGTGTTTCTCTCTCTCTCTCTCTCTCTCTCTCTCTCTCTCTCTCTCTCTCTCTCTCTCTCTCTCTCTCTCTCTCTCCCTCTCTCTGTCTATATATATATATACACATATATGTATATATACATATATATATATTTATGGAATAAATTATAATGCAATCAGATGAGGTGAATCTGAGTTGGGAGACTGGCCCAAAAGAGTACTTATTAATGGTTTATCAATATGGCAAGGTATAAGAGCCACAGGAATCTTTGCTTCATGTTGTGCTAATTAATGTTTATCAATGACTTGGATAAGAACATATATGGTGCGTTCATTTCATTTTTGGATGATTCCAAAGTAGAAAGAAAACTAATACGAGGGATGAGAGTCAAGATCCAAATAAAATATTGATAGGCTCAAACATTAAGCTGTATTTAATTAAAAACAATTAATTATGAAAAAATGTAAAGTGGTAAATGGGGATGCAAAAATCAACCTCAAAAGTAAAACAGAGAGGAGGCTCTGGGAAATGTTCCGGGGAAAAAGTTATGGGGATTTTAGTGGTATAAAGAGTTGGCCCTGTGATATGGTAGGACAAAAGGCTAATGCAATTTCTAGTCAGTCAATAAACATTTATTAAGTAACTACTGTGTGCCAGGTACTATGCTAAACACTATGGATGCAGAAAGTCAAAATGCAGGCTTTTCCCTCAAAAAGCTTACAAAAAGCTTAATTTTGGATTTTAATAAGAAGGCCCCAATTTTCACGAAAGGATGATATTAATTTCTCTCTATTCTATCCTCTTCAGAACTCATCTGATGATTGTGTTCACTTCTGACATACATAGACTATGAAGGACACTGATGGAATGAATCAAGAAGACAATAACCAGAATAATGACAGCACTAGGTTCTACATACTAGCATATGAAGTCCAATGGAAAGAAATAAGGAATTAAGCAACTAGAAGATGCAGTAAATGGATTGCTAGGCCTGAAGTCAGAAAGACCTGAGTTAAAATCCAGCTTGAGACATTTTCTAGGTGTATGACCCTAGGCAAGTCATATTTATCTGTTTGCTTCAGCATCCTAATTTGCAAAATGGATATAATGATAGTACCTAAATCTTAAAGTTATTGTGAGAATTAAATGAGATAGTAATTTGTAATGTGCTTAGCATAGGGTCTGGCACATAATAAGCACTACATAAAACTTAGGTATTATCATTAGGTTTAACTTGGAAAAAAGAACCCTTATGCAGTAGATGTATTCAAGTATTTGAAGGGTTGTCATGGAAAGGAAGACTTATATTTACTTGATTTTGCCATCATAGTCAGAAGCAGAAGCAGTACATGGAAGGTGCAAAGAATCAATGTCAGTGAAAAAATATCAGTTTCCCTAAAAGCAAAGCAATTGTGAAGTGGAATACAAAGCCTCGAGTTTTTCTAACTTAGAGATCTCCAAGCTGAAGATGGATGTCCATGTTGAAATAGTCAATAATTCCTTTGATGAACAATGAGGTTACTTTCCAACTATCACATTCTGTGATTCTGTTCTCTATCATACTTGTACAAAGCTCAATGGCATTTTATCAAATTCATATAATTTGGTTAGCATTACCCTGATCCTTGTCCATCTATATTATTTCCAACTTCTTTTTCATCATGAATAATGTTCCGATGAACATTTTTGCACACATGGTCCTTTGCTTGTTGCCAAAATTCTCTTTACTGCCTCATCTTAGAGGTGAGATTTACAGATAAGTGTATGAATAATTCTGCAATTTTTGTTGAATATTAAAATTTGTTCTCCAAGATGGTTAAGCAAATTTCCAGCTCTGTGAGCCATAAATCGATGTCTTTAGACTGCTGGGAAAAAGCGCTCTCTTATGCAAATGGAATATGTCTGTCTTTTCATGACCACATTAATTTTTTTTTTTTGCACTGGACCTCTGATTTCAGTTTTTTAAGGATCTCCCCATTAGAAAATGATGATCTTTTCTGAAACTTATTGACAGTAATCAACAAGAGTGGCAAACATTTGTTAAGTGCTTATTTTATGCCAGACATTATGCTAATGATGAGAATGTGTGTGTGTGTGTGTGTGTGTGTGTGTGTGTGTGTGTGTTTGCTTTTTTCTTTTCATAGTCTTTCCCTAACTGGAGAGATCACATGCAAATAATTAAGCACAAAGTGGGAAGATGGACGATAATCAAAGATGAAAGCCATTAGCAACTAGTAGAACTTGGGTATCTCTATTGAAAAGGGTGAAATGTGAGTTGATCCTTTAAGGAATCAATAAAAACTAAAAAGCAGAGAACAGAGTATTCTACACCTGAGAAACTTATCATACACTTAACTTTAGATTTTACCACTGAGATGATGCAGATAGTAGAATTTTGGTAATAAGCAAAGGACCATGTGTACAAATATGTTCATAGAAACATTCTTCTTATAATTATGCAGTCCAGCTCTTTATCTTTTATACCTTCCAATTTCTCCCCAAAATAAATGTAATGATCATTTTAGTTTAATGAATGTGAGAATATATGTCAAGATTATTTTAATTCTTACATCTCTGATCATTTGTAAATTTGTATTTCAGTACAAGTTGAATACTCTTGTAAATTCATTTGTCAGATTCTTTGATGATTACAACTTTGAGCTATGGACATACCTGTCTATGGACATTTCTAAAACTATTCTCTTGAGGCAATTCCATCAGGTTATGTTTGATTAATAGCTCATTTGTAAAATAGATTCACATTATAGAGTACCTTCTTTAATCAGTATGGTGAGATTTTTCAGGCAAAAAAACTGATGCTCAAAGAGAAATATAATAAAACTTATCAGTAGTCACACAACTAGAAAATAAAGATTCAAAGAAACTTATCTTGCTTTTTGGATTAAACACTTTTTCACTATACTACATTGTTTTCTAAACCTATTTCACATTATCTATATGTATGCATGTGTATTTATCTAAGTAGATATGCATAATTTCTTTGATTGCAGATGATCATGTACTTAATCCAACCATGAAACTAAATGCAACAAATTATGACTCAGTTCTCTGCTGCTTGTGCTAATTATGTTCAGCCACAGTGTACCTTGACCCCAACATAGATATGTAATTTTGATGGTCTTTCAGCACAAAGGATAACAAGCAACCAATCAATCAATCTATATATCTACAAACTTATGTGTATAGTTTAATAGAAAATTCCTAAAAAATCTCATTTTAAAATCCATGTGATATATAACATATATGATTGCTTCCTCTCTTGTGGAGCAGGGAGGGGAGAAATGGAGGGAAGGAGAAAAATATGGAAATCTAAATCTTGTAAAGGTAAAAACTAATAAATAGTTTTTTTTTAGAAGAAAATGAAAGTCCATGTGACTTCGTTGACAGAGAAGTGGCCTCAAGGTCAGTAAATTTTGGTTCAAGTCTTCCCCATTTCACCTGCTTGTTCACTCATAATGATTTTGTGATGCTGGCTAAATTACTCAATGTTTCAAGCCTCTCTTTAAAAACTCTTTTTTATAACATGAAGATAATTATTAATAAAAATAACAACTAGAATTTATGTAGCAATGTATAGTTTGCAAAGAAATATAAATAATTTATCTCAATTTATCCTCACAGCAAAATTCGAATGCAAATTCTATTGTTATACCAATTTTACAAAACAACAGACATCAACAGGTGTGAAAAAAAATGTGCCTCCTATCACAAAATTGTGTCTGAATTTGTATTTGAACTCAAATATTCCTCTTTCCAACTATTGGATATTATTTTCTTGACTCTATTTACTTCACTCTGTATTAGTTGATGTATATCTTTCCATTCTTCCCTATATTTATCATAGCCATCATTTCCTACAGCACAAGTAATATTGTACTATATTTCTGCACAATAATTTGTTCATCATTAATCCATGGGAATCTGCCTTCTTTTGCAAATAAAAAAGCTACTTTAGATATTTGGATAAATTTCTTTTTTCCCCCGTTTTTAAGGAGTTGAATCATGTGATTTATTTTAATGGACTTTTTATTATTATTATTATTATTATTATTATTTTATTATTAATGGACTATTTATTATAGATATATAGATATATGCATGGGTAATTTTTCAGCATTGATTGTTGCAAAACCTTCTGTTCCAACTTTTCCCCTCCTTTTCCCCACCCCCTCCCCTAGATATCAGGTAGACCCATACATGTTAAATATGTTAAAGGATAAATTAAATACAATATATGTATATACATCCATACAGTTATTTTGCTGCACAAGAAGAATCAGACTTAGACATGAGGTAAAAATAACCTGAGAAGGAAATCAAAAATGCAAGCAGACAAAAACAGAGGTATTGCAAATACTATATTGTGGTTCATACTCATTTGCCAGAGTTCTTTCACTGGGGGTAGCTGGTTTTCTTCATTATTGAATAAATGGAACTGATCTGCTTCATCTCATTGTTGAAGAGAGCCACGTCTATCAGAATCGATCATCATATAGTATTGTTGTTGAACTATATAATAATCTCCTTGTTATACTCATTTCACTAGCATTAGTTCATGTAAGTCTCTCCAGGCCTTTCTGAAATCATTCTGCTGGTCATTTCTTACATAACAATAATATTTCATAATATTCATATACAACTTATTCAGCCATTCTCCAGCTGGTGGGCATCTGCTCAGTTTCCAGTTTCTGGACGCTACAAAAAGGGCTGCCACAAATATTTTGGCACATACAGGGCCCTTTCCCTTCTCAAATAAATCTTTGGGATATAACCCCAGTAGTAGCACTACTGGATGAAAGAGTATGTACAGTTTGATAACTTTTTGAGCATCATTCCAAAATGTTATCCAGAATGGTTGGATTCATTCACAATTCCACAAACGATGTGTCAGTGTCCCAGTTTCCCCACATCCCCTCCAACATTCAGCATTATCTTTTCCTATTATTCTAGCCAATCTGACAGGTGTATAGTGGTATCCTAGAGTTATTTTAATTTGCAGTTATCTGATTAATACTGATTTGGAGCATCTTTTCTTATGGCTAGAAATAGTTTCTATTTCTTCATCTGAAAATTGTCTGTTCATATCCTTTGACCATTTATCAATTGGAGAATGGCTTGATTTCTAATAAATTGATTCAATACTCTATATATTTTGGAAATTAAGCCTTTATCAGAAACTTTAACCATTAAAATATTTTCCCAATTTGTTACTTCCCTTCTAATCTTGTCTGCATTAGTTTTGTTTGTACAAAAGCTTTTAATTTGATATAATCAAAGTTTTCTATTTTGTGATCAATAATCATTTCTAGTTCTTCTTTGGTCACAAATTTCCTTCCTCCTCCACAGGTCTGAGAGAGAAACTATCCTATGTTCTTCTAATGTATTTATAATCTCATTCTTTATGCCTAAATCATGAATCTATTTTCACCTTATCTTGGTGTTCGGTATTAAATATGGGCCATAAATAGCTTTTTTTTCAGTGTTTTGTTTTGTTTTTTTGTTTGTTTGTTTGTTTGTTTTGTTCTCCAAGTATAATCATATAATCTCTAGAAAAAAAGATATAAATCTTTTCACCATTTTATTTCATAATTCCAAATTACTTTTAAAATGTTTATATTTTCCATAGCTTATCCAGCTATGAAAAAGCATACCTCTCTTCCCACAACTTAATGCACAATAAGCAGAATCAGGATGCCTTCTCGACACTCATGTTATACAAGGGATTAGTTTTCAGATAGTTATGAACTAAATAGTCTCTCGTGGTTTTTCCACCTCTTAAATTCTGTGATTTTATATAATGGTTCATCTTAAGGTTTTATACAGATATCCACAATAATTTCCCTATCAGTAATTAGACATTTTGTGGCTTTTAAACCACAATGAACTTCACTTTTTATGGATTGATTTAATGCCCTTCATTTCCAACAAGCACCATTTTCCTCTCTAAGTATTCATCATATTCAGACATGACATTACTGCACATTCTACACACTGTTGCCCACTTTTATCCATTATTTTAATTACATATTTTCCAATATCTGTCTTTCTCTTAAAGGATCACATAAATATTTGTTTAATTGGACAATCTTAAGAAGTCTATCATATTTTTATGGTACTACAAAATATGATATTGTGATGCAATTTCTTTGATAGTCCTTTTCATTATAAATGTCATAAATAAGATATTTGTATTATAAATATAAAGTCACCAAATGTCCATGAAATTATATTTGTTCTTGACTTTGAGACGTATGATTAAACTGGTTTAGAGCTAGATTTGGCCACTAAAAGCAAGCCTTTCTTTCATGATAAAATTTGCCAGAGCACAGACTCTGTTAGTGTAACCTCTGCAAATACAGCATCACCTCCATCTGAGCAGGATTTTTTTTAGAACAGTAATTATAAGATGTATAAAGTACTCCTTTATGCTTTTGAATCTCATGCACTTCATTTACTAGTTGATATCTAAACAGAGGAGACTTCCATTGGGGAATAAGAAAGGGACAATGTCATGAAAACTTTTCCTTCCAAAAGAAATGCTACATATATAAGAAAGCCAAGGGGGCCTGTTCTTAATAAAACTTTCCATAGACTAACTTCATACATTTCTATTATGCAGTATTTACATACACAAATAATGAATGATAGATTATATTAGAGTGAAGACTCTAAGATTAAGGAAGACTTGGAAGGCTTCTTGAAGATGGTAGGACTTTTGCTGAGATTTACACTAGTCAAGGAGACGAAGAGAAGAAATAAGGAGAGAGAAAGCCTCTGGAAGTTGTGATATCTTCCTCACTGGATGCTCTCAGACAAATGTCAAACAAACATTGAGACATTCTTTTTTTCAAGTCTTGAGAGGTCTAGCTGGTCTTCTACAATTCAAACAGACTTATTTGTGATGAGCTTAAAGGACCCCAATAAAGCAGCGGTCCTTGCATTTATCATGGATATGATCAGCAGTTACACAATTTGTGAGACAGATTCTAAAATTCCTCGTCTACACAGTCTTTTTCATGTTTGACCTTACTTGACAATCACCACAGAAATGTATGCAAATGAATTAATATTCTTAAATTAGGTTTTTGTTTTAAAATTCCCTTTCCACTTTCCACTTTTTTTTTCTTATCTGTTTGGCTAGAATGGACAGATGGAGAATGACAGTTGCTAAGGATGGATTTGTGAAGGAGGTGAGAATCTTCACCCAGCCTACCTAATTTTGGATGGCTTTCTGCCTGAGGTGGAATTGAGGTAGAGTAGATAAGAACAGGAAGAAGCATAGACAGAAGGGAGAATCTCATGACAGTGTAGGTGTGCATTGTGAATCAGGATAGGAAGACAAACTAGAAGATTGGATATGCTTTATTGTTTTAAAGAATCTCTGAGTTAAAAGATCATTTTGTTTATATGATAAGACAGGAAAAATCTTCTGTTTGGTATCATAGAGCTTTCATTTTTCCTTTCCTGTTCTCTCCTCTCTTCCTCTCTCCTCTCCTCTTTTCTCCTTTCCTCTCCCCTTCCCTCTCTTCTCCTTTCCCCTCTACTCTACTCGCAATTCCTCTCCTCTCCTCCTCCCTCTCCTCTCCTTTCCTCTCCTCCCCTCTTCTCTCCTCTCCTTTCCTTTCCTTTCTTATCCTCTTCTCTCTTTTCCTCTCCTTTCCTCTCCTCTTCTCTCCTTTCCTTTCCTTTTCTCTCCTTTCCTCTCCTTTTCTTTTGGTTTGCTTCCTTCCTTCCTTCCTTCCTTCCTTCTTTCCTTCTTTCCTTCCTTCCTTCCTTCCTTCCTTCCTTCCTTCCTTCCTTCCTTCCTTCCTTCTTTCCTTCTTTCCTTTTTTCTTTCTTTCCTTCCTTCTTTCCTTCTTTCCTTCTTTCCTTCTTTCCTTCCTTCCTTCTTTCCTTCCTTCCTTCCTTCCTTCCTTCCTTCCTTCCTTCCTTCCTTCTTTCTTTCTTTCCTTCCTTCCTTCCTTCCTTCCTTCTTTCCTTCTTTCCTTTTTTCTTTTTTTCCTTCCTTCTTTCCTTCTTTCCTTCTTTCCTTCTTTCCTTCCTTCCTTCCTTCCTTCCTTCCTTCCTTCCTTCCTTCCTTCCTTCCTTCCTTCTTTCCTTCTTTCCTTCCTTCCTTCCTTACTTCCTTCCTTCCTTCTTTCCTTCTTTCCTTTTTTCTTTCTTTCCTTCCTTCTTTCCTTCTTTCCTTCTTTCCTTCCTTCCTTCCTTCTTTTCTTCCTTCCTTTCTTCCTACCTTCCTACCTTCCTTCTATTCCCAAGTAATATATATTATGTATTTTGATATTACATCACTATTTACATACAGCATGAATTTGATATGTTTCTTTGTGGGGTTGCTTCTTTACTTTTAAAATCTAATGTTGCTCCTCAGCATCCATGGAAACTTTGTTGGATGGCCCAATTTCTCTGGATCTCTGATTCCTCATATAAGAATGAGGTTTGGTTTGGAGGAGCACAGTGGGGGTGATGGTGGTACAATACAATCCCTTTCTCTTTAAAATGAGGGTAACAAGGTGTGAGAGTCATTTGAGGTCATTTAGTTCAACCCCTCATTTTAAATATGCCCAAATTTTGAACCAGATGAGTTAATGATTGATGGATAGTTGCACTGATCAAAAATACCTGAGGTGACCTTTGAACATGGGTTCTCAAACAATTGGGCCAGTACACTTTTTACTGTATTCCACTGCCTCATTGAGAGTTTCTTGTGAGTTCTTCCATCTCTAATCATTCCTATGATCCCGATAATTTCTTCCTCTTTCATTATGGCAGAGGTACATAAGGGTACATAACATAAAGTGTTACTAGGAATACTGTGGCATACAGGACAAAAAAGCCTAGCATCTTCTCTTAAATACATCACTGACAGGTGTCTCTCCAGCTCTGTCTTTCTGCACACAGGAGAGCATTTAATCTGGCCTATTATGAAAAATGTCCCAATTAATTGCTTTAAAAGATGAATACGGGAAACATGGTTATAGAGTTCCATTTCAGTTCATTCTCTGCAAGAGCAATCAACTTTAAAGCTCATAATTTCTTTTAATTGGATATTTTATTACTAGGCAAGGGGACAAAGAGCAAAACTAATTTTCTCTGCCTTTTGTTTAGCCTACTCTCTTTGTAAGAAGGGGCTTTTGGTGTAGACTCGAGTGAATGCAAATGGCTCATTTTCCCAGATCTTGATTTCCCTTCTTGAGAAAGAGAGAACTGTGTATCTCAATAGTTGTTTGAAATTTTGCACAAGGATCATATTTCTTTCTAATATCCCTCAGGATCATACCACATGTTTTTTTGTAATCAAACTGTTTTTGACCTTTAAGTTTTTAGGATGGATATATCAGAGAAAGCAGAAGTTTTGTAGTCAGACCATGCAGGTTTGAGGATTTGGATCTATAAATATTTGTGCTAACTTGGAAAGTTATTTCAATTCACTACCTCTCAATAAATTGAGAGTGCTAGCTAACTTAAGAAAATCAGAGATTTAAGCTGGAAGGGATTTTGAGATTATCCAATTCATACCCCTGTTTTGACAAAAGGAGGAAACTGAGGTACAGAAACATCAAAAAATCTTTTCAATAATAGGTAGTTACCAACAGAATTAAGATTTCGATACAAATTTGCATATATAAAATCCACACAGGGAATCACATGCATAAGTCTGTAAACATATGCTCATGAAACACATGCGTATGTATATAAATTTATTCCCATATGCATCCAAATTTACAAACATGAGTTTATGTACATATATACTCAGGGTATGGCCATATACATACATATGTATGAAACAGCTTTGTATTATACCTAGTAAGAAAGAACCCTTTCTAAGAACTACAAGCTTTATGGCCTTGAATTAGCCAAATTTTTTTTTGGCATTGCATTCAGATATTTACAGAGCTATTGATGGTTGATGATAAGGTTTGGTAGGGTTTTTTTAAATGGTCACAGTTTCTTACACAAGTGAAATCACAAGCCTGCATAAAATCGGAGGACATTTTGTGTATATACACGACATTTTGTGTGTATATATATGACATTTTGTGTGTGTATATATATATATATATATATATATATATATATATATATATATATATATATATATATATACAAAATGTCCTCCTATTATATATATATATATATACACACATATTTATATGTATATATGTGTGTAAACATATACATATATATATGTGTGGATACATATACATAAATATGTGTGTGCGTATACATATATATGTATATTCACATACATACTGATATAAAAACACATGCACAATATCTTGTGCAATTATATGCAAATGTGAATGCACTCAGTAGCTCAGGGGCATTATCCCTGGAACCAAAAAGACTCAATTACCTGAGTTCAAAATGTGACCTCAGATACTTGTGCCTATGGAAAAGTCACTTAACCCCATTTGCCTCAGTTTCCTCATCTATAAAATGAACTGGAGGAGGAAATGGCAAACCACTCCAGTACATTTGCCAAGAAAACGCGAAATGGAATCAAGAAGAGTTGGACATGACAAAAAAATGACTTAACAACTGCAAATATGAACAAAGTAGTAAGTGAATGAATCTTAAAGAAAGTTGAAATGCATTACAATAGTATCTCCATTCTTTACAAAAGCTTTAGTACACATGTCCATAAAACATTATGTATTCTACCATAACAATAAGGATAACAATGATAAATAGAACTTGTTATAATGTTTAAGGTTTACAATTTGATTTACAAATAGGAACTCATTTTATCCTCACAGTAACCTGGGATATTAGGCTTTATTATTATCTTCATTTTAAAGATGAGGGAAGTGAGGCACAAAGAGATTAAATGACTTTTTTTTTATATTTCATTGAGTGATTGATGGGATGAATTTGCAAAAAACCAAATTTGTTCCTAGGTTCTAAGATAACATATGATTTAGTTCACAACCACCATTTTTTAATTGATGAGGAAATTGAGCTACAAATATTTTGAATGGTCTTCTCAAAGTCATACAGGTGGTGAGTGACAGATGTGGAATTCAAATCCTCTCCATATAATCCTCCCAAACTATCTCTCTATCTAGTAGATATAAATGGATGTCTCTTTTTCTTTGACCTGTGATCAAGCATGTTTGGAGATGAGTAAAAGAATTAGGGAAAGGACAGGGGCACCTAGGTGGCACAGTGGATAGAGCACCAGCCTTGAATTCAGGAGGACCAGAGTTCAAATGTGGTCTCAGACACTTAACACTTCCTAGCTCTGTGACCCTGGGCAAGTCACTTAACCCCAGCCTCAGGGAAAAAAAGAAAAAAAAAGAATTAGGGAAAGGAGTAAAAATCATATTAACATATGCATAGTCTTCAATACCCACTCCCCTTCCCTTTCTTTTTTCATTCAGTGGTTTATATTCATAAAGTAGTTAAAGCACTTTCCTCAAGTCTAGTGAAGTCAGCAAGTTGTGAGGTCAACAAGGGTTGACAACTCCATTTTGAACACTCAACAAACTCAGCTCCTTGGAGATGAAGTGACTTGGTCAACTCTAAAGCTTCTTGGCAGCTTTAAATGAATTTGAAAGAGTTAAAATTTTGTTAGACACTATTCTGTAACAGTCATCCTGCTAAACACTGGAGACATAGCAGTCAACAGATCGTCTCCTGCCCTACATTTAGGGGAATAGTAGAGAGTTTCAGACAGGTGAACCATCTACTCCAATGGCCCTCACCTTACAGATGAGGAAACTTAAGTCTGAAGTGGTTTGGGCAAGGGGAAAACACTACTAAATGACTAAAAACCCAGGTATCCTGCATCTAAATCCATCACACTGGCACATGTGGAGAATGAGCATCATTCTTTCCAGGTCTTGCTGTTCAGAATATCAAATGTTAACACATCCCAGAGATAATGAATGGCTATTTTCCTAAAATATTAAATATAGATGTATGGATTGTTGTATTCAATGCCATGGCATCAATAGATTGTGAAGATTTTTTTTATTTCTGAGTATATGTATATATATATATATATATATATATATATATATTGCATTTTTCCCTTGCATGATTAATTTCAAAATTGTACATAATAGCTCCAATAAGAGAGGAAGGGAGAATAAGAAAGAACGAGAAAGCAGAAAGGGACAGAAAGATGGAAGAAAAGAGAGAGAGAGAGAGAGAACAGGCAGATAGAGGCAGAGACAGAGAGAGAAAATGAAAATAGAAAAAAATCAAATCATAATAAGCATATATTATTTGTTGATAAATGAGTTCATATATGTGCATATATAAATATATATGTACATGTTGCTGTGGGTATATGCACATAAAGAATCACAGGATGGGAAGTAATTCTCCAATATTATAAAGTGATATCTTTTCTCTTTCTTTTTTTTAATCCTTGAATTTTCCTGTGAGTTATTTCTATAAAGAAATATTGTTTGATAATTAATCATTTATCCACCTCATTAGGTATCCTGCTGGGCTCTGAATATGAAGCGGCGCTAGTAATTTGCAAAATCAATGTCTGAAGCCAGATAACATGATACATCGGCTACCACAATGGGAAGGGGCTCTTAAGTGTATCACTGGAGGGTGAAGGGTCCACCTCCTAGCTCTCTGGACAAATGAGTCCTGACAAATAATACAAATTTAAAGAGAACCGGATCTAACAGCTTCAGTCATTTGCCAAGCTAGTCTGCTGACTTAAGACTCAGAAGAATGTTACTATGAGATCACTATGGATTAAAGAATCTAAAAATGGCTGAATGTGATCTTTGTATATAATTATGTCTAAAAAATCAGACTCAGAATCAGAGAATGACCAATAAGGTTTTACTTCAGGCCAAAATATTTAGAAGACCTTGATGATAATATTTCAGAATACTTCAGCCTTCCTCCTCAGCCACTTTTCTCTATCTAGTTCCTTGCCCTAAGACTGGAATAACAGTAAAATCTTTCTTGGAGAATGTCTCTTTCTTTTGGAAGCCACTTACTCCTACCAGCATCTTTCTAGAAGAAGTTCTTCATTGGTGTATAAAGTTTAACTAGTCCCAAGGCACATTTTTGTATGCAATAGCAGCAATCTCAAAGAGACCCAAATTCAATTCTGTTCAAGATAAAATTACAATGTCAAGAACTATTCTGGCAAGTTCACAAGTATTGTCTCACTGGCCCTTTATAACAAATCATGGGGAATAAGTAAAATCATTATTTCCACTTTACAACCAAGGAAACTGAGGCAAGCAGAAATTAAGTGACTTGCCCCTGGAACCAGTGGTAATAGGGCTTTATGACAAAATGGAAATCAGGTCTTCCTAACTCCAAGCCCACTATTCTGTCCACTAGAAAATAGTGAATGGAGAACAGAACTTCATCTGCATCTTCACATCTTAAAAATTTCCCCAAGATACTAAAATATTAAGTAACTGTCTCAAAGTCAAACAGACAGAATATTTCAGAGGTGGGAGTCCAGGTCTTCTTGACTCAAGGTTGCTCTCTATGCACTATACCACCTCAATAATGAAAAGGAGTGAGAGGAGGGCATGTAACTTTTGACTGTATTTCCCTACATCGACATTGAGGTATTACTATGGATTATAAATTCCCTAAAAAATGTTCTATTTGATTTAACTTTTTAACTCTCTCTCTAACATCCCAGGAAATTTACCAGCACTATATCAGGAATTGGGAAATGGGTCAGGTATTTTTGACAAGTTCATAGAGCTAGTAGTTGAAGAAAAATATGTCAAGAGTTCACCAAAAATACTAGAGCTATTGGTGTGGACAGCATCCAGAGGTACACACTCAATGATAGCATTGTTATTATAAATAAAAGATGTGTTCTTTTTGGCCACAAATGTAGGCACTAGGAGAAAAGAGGTGGAAGCAGCAAAGAGATGAATTCAGGTTTGATGTTAGGGATTTGGAACTGCTTGAATGGCTGGCTGCAAAGAATGGTCATCAATGAGTTTATGGCAGGAGGTATCTAGTGGAGTACTCCAGGACCTGGCCTTGGCCTATTTTTGAATTATTGACTTGGATAGAAGAGAGATAGATTTCATTGTCTAACTTTCACACAAAGATGGTAGGGCTAGTTGGTATGATGATGAAATAATCGGTATCCTAAAATATCTTGAAATATTACAAGAGGAGATTGATAAATTTCATACAAATATTTCATATATAAACATATATATATATATATATGTATATATAACCCCAAAATCAAGTTTATAAATCTAATTCTGGGAAGACATGGGTAGATAACATTTTCAATTAGAAAACTTGGATGACTGACAAATTTAAAGCTTGTTATGAGTTACCATGATTGAATAACCTCCCCTAGTTGTATATTTGGATGCATTGAGAGGCATGGTTTATTAAAATATGGTGAGAATCCTTCTGTTCTCTATTCTAGTGAGATGGCATACTGAAGTTTGTTCTTACTGGCATCAATTTCAGGATACTGAGAAACTAGAGAATAGAGGACAAGAATATTTAAAAGAGGACAACAAGGATGTTGCAAGGTATTATCCCCATATCATCTAAGCATTAGTTGAAAGAATGAGTCATGTTTTCCTTGGAACAGAAGATTCTGTCAAGGTGGGTTAGGACAAGGGAGATGAATGATGTCCATGTTTTTTGGAAAAATTTCATGGAAAAGCTTAATGATCCCCAATATAAAAACCAGAGGAAAAGAAGTAAAAATACCAAAAAGGGGATTTAGCTTTTATTTCAGAGAAAAGGAATCAAACAACTACACAAACAAGCAACACAATAACAATTAGAGTTGTCCAAACATAAAAGAAGAATCCTTCTGGGGATCCCTGATCTACTTTGTTGCAGGTCTTCCAGCAGAGGCTGGATGGATTACTTTTTGGATTTACTTTCAAATATGAGTTGGACTAATTGGCTGCTGAAATCTCTTTCAACTATGAAATTTAAATTAATGAATGAATGAACTAAAAAGAGTTGCAGATAATAAGTTCAGACCTCTAGGTTCTAGTCTCAAATTCAACATGAATGCATTATAGCTTTTGGAGCAAATTATTTAATTTCTCCCAGCTTCTATTCAACCAAAAGAAAAGAAAAAAAAAAACTATAAACCCATTCTTTGGCATTATTGTTATATTGTGAGTTAGGAAGGCTCCTACTTGCATTCAGAAATGATTTCACAAATACAGAATGGAAGATATATGGTTAGAAAGTGTTCTCTCAAAGATTTTGGTCTTTTACATGAATGTAAATGCAGTATTGTGAATAGTAGGATGCCATACAGAAAAGATCATGTGATGTTAAACTGAATCAAAGGTTGATGGCTCATAGGTCAAACCAGACCAATACTTATTTTTGTGTAACTCTGTGGCCCAAAATTGTAGATAAAAATTTAGAATGTTAGTTTATGAAGTCTAGTGGTAGGCTGGATATGACTTGCAGACTTTAATTTGCTGAACTCTGTGCCATACTAAGAAAAATATAGTATAGAGGAATAAGGAAGTTATTATCCTATACTCTAGGTCAAACCATATCTAAAATATTCTGTTCAATATTGAAGAAATATTTTGACATGGAAATAGTTAATCTGGAAAGTATATGGAAGGTTAATCAATCAAGGCAATGAATGTCTATTTGATTATGCCATAAAAGAGAGAGAGGTAGCTATAGACAGCAAAGCTGATCTATCCATCCTCATGGTTTGTTTAGTTTTGCAAATGAGGGTCAACATGATTTGATCTAGATTGACATCCTCTGGGAAAAGCCCTCATTTCTCCTATTAAAATGGTTATAATACAAGCTAGCATTTATATATTCTTCAAAGTTAACAAGTGTTCTAGTAGCTTATTGTGTTAGATCATAACGATAATCCTGTGAATTAAGTATTATTACTATCTCCACTTTACAGAAGAGGAAACTTAAGCTGAGTGAGGTTAAGTGACTCAATATCTTCAACTCATTATGTCCAAAATGGGATTTATTATCTTTCCCCTAAATTGTCCCTCTTCCTGCCTACCTTGTTAATGGAGAAGCTAACATCATTCTCCCAGGCTTCAGAGACATCCTGGACTCTTCACTATCTGTTATCTGCTTTTTGTCATTTCACTTTTACACTAACAATCCAATATGCCCCCTTTTCTCTTATGACCCTGCCAGTCCCCAGCACAGAGTCTCTGAACTACTGCAATAACTGGTGCTTGGAGTCACCTGTCTCAATCTCTTTTCCCTTTAATCCATCCACAAAAGGGTTTTTCTTCAAAGGAAGGTCTAATTATGTCTCTATTTTACTTCCTAAGTCTCAGTAGCTCCCTATTGATTCCACAACCACATACAAAGTACTCTGTTTGGCATTCCTCACCCATCCTCCCACTTTTTCATTCTCCTTACACTTTATATTTGTTCTTTTGTCCAGTGACATTGACCTCCTGGCCCTCAGTTTCTCAGCTCCAGACATCTTCTCTGACTGTCCCACACTCCTCGAATACCCTCCCTCTGTTCTACCCATTGGCCTCTTTTAATTCCCAATAAAAATCTCATCTTTTATTTAAAGGCTTCCCTACCACTCTTAAATCTAGTCTCTTACTTCTGTTAATTATTTCTACAACATTTACAAATGTTGTTTGATTTTACTAATAATCACATCTTCATTTTTACACTGGCAGCTGGGAATATTTGCAACTAGGTGCAGTGGAAGAAAAAATAGGAGGGATGATGTATACAAGTTTATTATTAACATCATACTAGGATCTTTGTTGCTCTTCTTCACCCTATCACTGCAAAGAGATCCCATGCATTCACTGAATATTTTTACTGTTTCCCTTTAAAATTCAAGTTTTCTTTTATAATGATATCTCTAAAATATAATGCCAGTCCTTTGGATTGAGTCCCAGCAAGCAAAGTCAGTGATTCAACTTAGAAGTTAGAAAAGCTTCATGCTGGAATACCTGCAGCCATTATTGGTGGCAAGTTTGATATTAATGAAACAAAAAGGAAGAAAGTATTGGAAAAAGTCTTCATAAAAGAAGTCTTCATGTATTGCCCCCCAAAATGCTAAGGTAACCTCTCAGGTAAACAATCTCTAGCATAAGATTATAGTTTTTGATGGTGATGAGAAGCTAATCTATTGTCAACAGATGCAATATCAACATCAGCATCTCTTACTTTTGCACTATTTTCTACTAATAAGGAAGATTAACAGTAGTTTGCTTTCTATCAATTGTTTTCTGTTAGGTTCTTACTAAGTGCCCGAGAGATTTGAGTTGACACAGCAGTTCTCCTCCCAGAGAGTGATGGGCAGCTTCTGGAGACAACAACACATTACAGTTTTCATGTTATTTCACTCATTACATAGTAAACTCCTTCAAGGCAGGACTGTTGTTTTGCCTCCTTCTGTATCTCCAGTGTTTAACACAGTCTGGCACATTGTACTGCTTAATAAATAAATCACAATAACTAATTGAATTATGTTCACAATGCCATTTGGTTCCTGAGGAAACTCATACTCATATATCTAACTCCTGTTGTGATCCTGGATATCTTAGAATATCAATAAAGATATCATCTTTATTCTTGATCTTTTGGGGTGGCCAGGGGATTAGATCTAGCAATCTCCACACCTCCTTTCTCTCTCTCCACTGCCAAAGAATGATCCTGCTTCTACTCTGATCTCTCCTCCCCTTCCTTGTCCTCACCCACAAATCAAGCCAGCACAGAGTTGAGTAGGGTCATCCTCCAAGCATGTTAATAGAGAATTGGCCAATTGGTAATTAGCCTTCAGTGCTAGATTACCTTACCTTAAGTGCATCTGCTCAGTTCTAGCCCTTTACAACTCCAAATCTAGAACTCTATGCACAGCATTATTTATGAAATGTTAAAATGCATAGCATTCTCTCTCATGACTGTGTTAGTAGATGATTTTAGCAGTGTAGCCCTGTTGAAAGGTTCAGCATTACGGATTTTTTTTTTCCCAATAAACTTTCTACAAGAATTTTAGCCACAAAAAAGTACTTCCTCCAGTAATACTTATATTTAGCATATTAGAATGAGGAAATAATAGTCCCACTGCAAAAAGGCAATGTGATTATGACATATATGACATTTTTATATATATCAAACTAGGATGTAAAAAAGCTAGGCATCTAACTTATGTCTTCTGACTCCAAATAGGTGAAAATAGAAAAAAAAATGCCCTTAAATATCCAGTAAATAACCAATGGCCCTTTTCTTTCTTGCTGCTAAATTCAAGAATAATAAGGATACATAAATTTTAAACTATTTTCATTCCCTCTTCACATGGGAGCTAATAGAAACAATAGCATCTAAGAGGAGATTATACATGCTCAGTAAGAGTTTTGTTCCCCAGTATTGCATGATAATTTATCGTGAAGATATGGTTCTGGAAGTCCTCAATTGCTCATCTCCAAATTCAACATTTCATCTAGGACTTCTTTAAGTTGCAAAAATTAGACATGTAAATTCTGTGGGTTGACTATGTATATAAAATAAGTAGGAAATAATTAATATAAATAAGACAGCATCAGAGACTGGATTTCCTGCACATAGAACAGCAAACAATAAAGAAAAAGACCAAAACCCCATGCCCATTTCTGAAGGACAGATGTTGAGAGGAAGGAAAGTGAAGAAAGCATCTATTTCCTCATATCTCATGTTATGAGTGAACCAGTCATTTTTCACGTTTACGCTCAAATGTAGGAAAACCCACACAATTATTTTTGAGATTATTTTAAAGACATCCATCATTCTGGCTATGTGGCCAATGGAAAAACAAATAAACAAAATAATAACAACAATAAAAATACTGTTCTCAACAAAGTAGTTGGCCAATGTTGAACGCCCACCTATGTTCCAGTCGTCTTTTCTCTCTGAAGAAGACCACTTAGCATTTTCCATGGGGTGAGATTATTTTATATTTCCTAGGTATGTGCTAAATACTCATTATACATTACAGACATACATACACATATCTATATCTATATCAATATTTATACATATATATATACATATATAAAATTATAATTACTACTTTGTGAACAGAATGAAAACTATTGGAATAATATTGTCATTTTTATCTTTGTTACCCTAGGACCTAGCATAGGTATTACACATGGTAGGTTTATAACAAACTTGTATTTTGGAAATTAGATTGTTGCATAAAGAAGATCCAACTCACTTCCGGTTGATCAATGATGGACAGAAATAACTACACCCAGAAAAGGAACACTGGGAAGCGAATGTAAATTGTTAGCACTACTGTCTATCTACCCAGGTTACTTATACCTTCGGAATCTAATACTTAATGTGCAACAAGAAAATGGGATTTACACACATATATTGTATCTAGGTTATACTGTAACACATGTAAAATGTATGGGATTGTCTATCATCAATGGGAGGGAGTAGAGGGAGGGAGGGGATAATTTGGAAAAATGAATACAAGGGATAATGTTATAAAAAATTACTCATGCATATATGCTGTGAAAAAAATTATAAAAAAAGAAAAAAATATAGGAAATTTGATATTGGTTAAATGCATTGTCATGTGGAAACATTTCCATATGAGTCACAGTTGTGGGGGGGAAAAACAGATAAAAAGAAAAAAAAATCACAAAAAAAGAATAAAATAAATGAGAAATATTACCTTTAAAAAATAAAAGAAATTAGATTGTTGCATTGATCCAGGGAAAAGAAGGAAACAGATAGGGGAATCAGAGACTGGATGCAGAGGGTCAAAGAAGGTTTTATTCTTGGTCTTTGTGAAGATCCCTGTTTATCACAGAAGAGGACGGAAACTTTAGGTAGTTCATTTCTTGAGACGGCTCAGTTTGAGTGTGCTTCAGGGAATGAGACTGGTGCAGGGGCAGGCATCTTCTGATGCAGCCTGCTTAGCTCCCAGCCCACAGCTTTACAGAGAGTTTCATTGCCAGAAATGTCAATTTTGCATCTTAAGTTCCTCCAAAAGGCAGCCAGAGCTATTCTTGAAATAAGAAACAGCTGGAGGACATCGAGCTTAAAATGTAGTCAGAAAAAAGACTATGGAAACCATTAATTCTACATTCCACCTAGGCCAGTGTCAAATAAGATACGAAAATGTAAAATTATTCTTTCTCATTTTCTTAGACTTTTCTCCTGTACTACAATGGAGAAAAATATCAGAAAATTTGGCTTCTAAATTCTATGAAGTTTACTAGCTGGATGTCTGAAGGAAAGTAACATAACCTTTTCAAACATCCTTATCTGTGTTACAGTAAGAGTTCCCTTTTCAATTACTTTAATGTTGAAAAAGAAAGACAGTGATGTAGTGAATGATATGTTAGAGCTGAAATCCTGACAACTTAACTGGGATCTTACTACTTATAAACTGAATGACTGTGGAAAAAAAATCAATTAACCTCTTTGAGCCTAATTTTTCTTAGCTATATTATAAATAATGTTATAATATACAATATAATATTATAAATAATAATCACATTTGTATGTAAATATTTAAGTGTCTTAGTGGATAAATCACTGGATTTGGAGTCAAGAAGATCAACATTTTAATTTTTCCTCCGACTCTTACCAACTCTATGGCCCTAAATAAGTCACTTAATCTGTCTTAAATTCCGTTTCCTTTTCTATAAAATGGATATGATAATGGAACCTACCTCACAAGGTTGTGATGAGAACAGAATAAGATTACCTGGATAAAGAAATTGTTTTGCAAAACCTAACACGCTATATAAATTTTAGGAATAGATCCAATAGAGCAATAATGAACTGAACCAGCTACACACACTAAAAGAACTCTGGGAGATGACTATGAACCACTACATTACATTCCCAATCCCTCTATTTTTTGTCCACCTGCATTTTGGATTTCCTTCACAGGTTAATTGTACACTATTTCAAAGTCCAATTCTTTTTGTATAGCAAAATAACTGTTTAGACATGTAAACATATATTGTATTTACTTTATACTTTAACATATGTAACATGTTTCAGTCAACCTTCCATCTAGGGAAGGGGAGGAAGGAGGGGAAAAATTAGAACAAAAGGTTTGGCAATTGTCAATGCTATAAAATTACCCATGCATATATCTGCTAAATAAAAACTATTAAAAAATTTTAGGAATAGAGATGGACCCATGATTCCATTCTTAAAGGAAACTGCTCCTACTAATATAGAACAGCACCTTTTATGTTCTAGTCTTAGAGAACTGAAAGGCCAGCCAAAGACACACTGTCAACATGTACTAGAGAGTTGATCACAGTTCTTCCTGACTCTGACAATAGCTCACTATTCAATATTCTGTGCTACCTTCTATTTAAGTATATTATTATTATTATCCTATTAATAATATACTTTACTTCAAAAATCTAATGCATTATTAGTGCATATATCTTTTTTCCCATTTTGCAAAGGAGCAGTCTCCCCAAAATGTAGCATCTTGCCTTTTGTCACACAGCTAGTGAGTTCCTTAAGTTTAAAAGAGCTTGAATCTAGAACTGGAACCTTAGAAGCTATGTACTGTAACTCTCTAATTTCACAGGGGATGGAGCTTCAAGAAATTTAGGAGAGATTCAAACACAGGTCTTCAACATGAAGTCCAGCATACACACGGATTCTAATGCACATCTTCACCAATGCTAGACCATGCTGTTTCTCTGCAGTGGGGAAGAGGATGACAGATTTTTCCTATCTGCTTCTCAGAGATTTAGGGAAGAAAAATATTTGGTAAAACTATAAACAGACCTTTAGTAACATGAGAGCATAAGTTACAGTTATTCTGGGTTGATCAAGATGATGCTTTTTTGTGTTGTTCTTGTCAATTGCAGCATGTAATGATTTACCTGGATTAGCCTGGCTGCTGAGCATCTACCGCCTATTAGTTTCATCTGAGACTTGTGCCGTTCAGGCAACATCCTAAAATAATGGGGATTAATTATAAGACCAACCACTTGTTCCCCTTGATGCAGTGCTAGTTGATTGGATGGCTTGTGAACCATTGACATCCCTTCCATGAGAAACTGGTCAGAGCAGAGGTTCACATAAAACTGTTTTAACTAATATGACAAATTCATATTCTTCTCTGCAGTTATCTGCCAAATAGCAGGAAAGTTCCAAAGTAGCTTTTTTCCTCATTAAACTCATGTCTGAATCAGGAGTGGGATGAAGAGATGGCAATGCAGCCCACAGGCTTCCTCTTCTGTCCCCGAGGCAGCCACACAAGCTGCCAGGGACTGACAGTAAGAAATTGTTCAGGATGTGGTCAACTTTGGGTCCGTGGGCATACCTGCACTATAAAAAGGTACATTGTTATTCAAATGACAGTATAGAATAGGAGAAAAACACTAACTGGCTCTGAAGCCAGAGGATTTGGGTTAGAATCCCATTTCAAATTCTTAATATCTATGTGACTTTAGGCATAT
Organism: Sminthopsis crassicaudata; assembly: GCF_048593235.1. NCBI lineage: Eukaryota > Metazoa > Chordata > Mammalia > Dasyuromorphia > Dasyuridae > Sminthopsis > Sminthopsis crassicaudata. Next base: position 13,667,012 of record NC_133618.1, on the reverse strand, counting down.
CATGAAATGTCCCCCATGGTCAACTTTCTCAACTGAAAAGTGAAGATTTTTAACTAGTTTCCACTGTTATATGAATGATTCTAAATACCAAAGGAGATATTTGGATTAATAAATTGGTTTCCTCGTCTGTAAAAAATAAAATAAAATAAAAAAAGGATGGGGGGAGAGTTGGCTAAATGAATTCTAAATAGTCTTCCCCTTCTAGATATATGACTAGAGGGGTGGCTAGGTGGTGCAAGGGATAGAGCACCAGACTTGAAGTCAGAAGGACCTGAGTTCAAATATGGCCTCAGACACTAGCTGTGTGACCCTGGGCAAGTCACTTAACCCCAACTGCCTCACAAAAAAAAAAAAAAAAAAAAAAAAAAAAAAAAAAAAAAAAGGCTATATGACTAGATATTTCAAGGGCATATATTAAAGTCCATCAGTCCTCAGAAAAGTCTCTTCTCCCTGGGTTTAGAAGATCAATATGAATTAATTTGATTAAAAATCCCATTCACCTTGTTCCCAACATTCTGATGATAAGACTTTCCCAGAATTTGCCAAAGTAGTCCCCACATATCAGACATGGAGTCTCTCCTTAATTCTTATCCCAAATCTGTCTTCCTAGTTTGCTGACATCTGCCAAAACTGGAATTCTACTGCAGGATTTTAGAGTGCTCATAGACTAGAAGAGCTACTCAGTCAAGTTTTTGTTAAGCACTTGCAATGTTCCTGTCACTGGGCTTAGCATCTGAACGTTAATTCTTGAAGAATGTCCCATCCATTTTTGGAAGGTGGGGGTGAATTCTGGCCACCATTCTAAATGATCATTACCTCCTTTCTCATCCATTTCTGGACCCAAGAGATTTACCCAGCTCAAATGGAACCAGAGAATAGAGGTCCTTCCTTCACCTCCTCCCTGGATTTCTGTTTCTGCCAAGATTATAGAATATCAAGATCATGGATACAGAGTTGGAAAATAGTAGAGGCTATTTAGTTCAAGTACGTCTGTTATATAAATAAACAAACTGAAGTCCTAAATGGTGAAATGACTCACTCCTCCAAATAAATTATTTTGAGTTTATTCTGTATCTTTCCCTTTTGTGCTTATGCTTCATCTGAATCCTCTGCTCCAGAAGTTCTTCTGAGGGTAGCACAGAGAGTTCTTCCCCCAAACCTCCATTCAGAGAGGATAATCAGATCATCTACCTCTTTATTTCCTACCCAACTGTACTCCTGCATCGTTACTATGCTTCTCCCACTTTTTAACTTCCTTTTGTGTATTGTCTTTCCCAATTAAATCACAAGTTTTCTAAAATGTTACTAGGTTATTTTTTAAAAATTTTCTTTGTATTTTCAAAGGTTTACAGTTTACTAATATTTTCTGACTAACCTGTATACATATATACATGCATGCACTCTCTCCTGATTGACTGTAAGCTCCTTGAAGACAAGGATAAGGTTGTTGTTTTTTTTTTTTGTTGTTGTTGTTGTTGTTGTTGTTGTTGTTTTTGCTTTTGTTTTTTGTTTTTGTTTTTTGTTTTGTCTTTTTATCTATTGCGTCTAACACAGTGTAAGTATTTAAAGAATTCTTGTCAATTGATTATTCTTCAGTGAGAGACTTCATGCCATAAGGCAACTTAGAAACCATAAAAGTTATAAAATTACAACTGGAAAGATCTCTTGGAGCTCACCTGACTGAATTCCCTTATTTCATGAATAAAGAAACTGAGACCCAGCAAGTTTAAGTAAATTTGCCAAAATCATGCATGAGGAAGTGACAGAAGCAAGATTTAACCATAGTTTCTTTCATTGCAATCCACTGAGTTTTCAAGTATATTATATTGTCACTTATTTAGTGCAACCATTCATAATGTCTTGCATGAGCTGTTTTTTCTCTCCTTTGTCTTGAAAGTTGTCAGTGTTCAAAAATTTTTTGGAAAGGTGTTTGGTCTGATAAAAGAGAAATGAGGGAGAAAAGGTTGTTCTGAATTCCTTAAAGTTTGTGTGTGTGTGTGTGTGTGTGTGTGTGTGAGAGAGAGAGAGAGAGAGAGAGAGAGAGACAGACAGACAGACAGACAGAGACAGAGAGAGACAGGCAGACAGACAGAGACAGAGAGAGAGACAGACAGAGACAGAGAGAGAAAAAGAGAGACAGACAGACAGACAGACAGAGACAGAGAGACAGACAGACAGAGAAAGAGAGAGAGAGACAGACAGACAGAGACAGAGAGAGAGACAGACAGACATACAGAGACAGAGAGATAGAAAGAGAGAGAGAAAGAGAGAGAATAAAATATTATGAAATAATAATAACAATTTTTATAGAGTACTTACTGGGTATCAGGCAATGTCCTAAGCATATTTCAAATATAATCCCATTTTATCCTCACAATAATTCTGTGAGATACATACTATTATTATCTCGATTTCACAGAAAAACATTTACTGGTGTATACAAAGAGACAACATACCATAAAAGATAGAGCCAACCTCAAAATCAGGAAATCCTGTGTTCAGTTCATCCTTCTGATATATTAGATATGTGAGTCTTAAAACGTCCCTATGCCTTTAAAGAATCAATTGAATTACCAGATGCAAAGCAGGTGGCAAAATCTATCAGTAGAAAGAACTGGAAATTGGCAAACTGGCATTGTCTCTGCCAATGTAGTCACAGAACTGGTCCAAAACAAACCAAAAATAAGATAGAGGAATCTTGACTTCTTTTATTTCATTGGTACATTCATTGGTCATTTACTCATAGATTTACTTGTTCTCAGTGAAATTAAAGTCTTGAGTGTGTTTGGCCATGTATATGTTCATTGTGCTCATGTGTGAGTATATTCATGTACATGCATAGGTATGCATGTACACACATGTGTATAAACTTGTGAGTGTGTCTGTGTGTGTATCTGTTTACAAGAAAGACTGGAGACTCTTCCAACATGATACTGCTTTAGGCATGAATTCAATACTCATAACTGGAGCTCTTGCCTTTGGAGATAAGCCCCCATTTAACACCATTCAGTTCTTTTACAAGTGAGATTCTCAGCTTTTCAGCTGGAAAAATTAAAACTTGAATAAATGAAGTGGAAGTGCTCATAATTAACAGAAATGGAAATGATTAACTCCTGGCCTACCATATCCATTGATTCTTTTCCAATACACAAAGGACAAATAAAGTGCCAGAAATTCCTGAAAATGAAGCCATCCATGAGTAGTTATTCCTAATGTAAAATGTCAGATTTTTAAAATGTTTTTCCTCCTGAGATCTCCATTTTTTCAAAAGCTTTTTCGATTGAAACAGGGAGAAAATATCAATTCAATGCTAGTGGTCCTTAACGCCATAATAAGTGCAAGCCAAAATCACTTTTTTATAAGAAGGATGTGTTCTGGGATCGCAGTCATTTTGCAGCCCCAGAGACATGGAATTACACTGGGGAAAAAAGACAATGGGTATTGAAAAATACAAAAGTTGAGTCAGATGACATTTCACTACTTTTAAATAATGAAGATAAGGACCATTAAAATTATAATAGAGTGTTGTAGATAGAGATCTTATCTGGGAGTCAAGAACAAATGTTTTACATTATTTAAAGTACTTTTTTATGTTCAGGGCACTGTGCTAAGTGCTCAGATACATATATATGAACATATATGCACATATATATGTAGCGAGCTGTCATCTCTAGAAGCTGCCGGATCACTCTCTGGGAAGAGATCTGCTGTGTCTTCTACTCAAATCTCTCGGACAGATTCTTCTTCCTGTAGAGAACCTTTGTCTCCAGGCAGTTGCTGTTAACTCTTGTCCAGAGAAGTGACTTCCCTTCTTGCAGAG